>NW_028277578.1:314868-629737 GCF_059751315.1 Micrasema longulum | reverse complement strand
ACCCGCCACGCCAGATTCACAGTTGGCCGTCTAACCAACTGCGCCACAGCGCCTGTCAATAATAAACTATCTTAACATTTTGTAATTTTTCTCTGTATATTAAGTCTTTTTTGTATAATATCACATGTAAAAAAATTAAAAAAGTACATTGTTTAGTGTCCTCGGCACGTGTAACCCTAGTGAGGTCACATTATTTTTATTATTAATTATTTTTCATAATGTAAAAAAAAAAAATGTTGATGTATTTTAAATCAATACGAATATCGGCTTTCGTATTTACGATCGTTAACACATTCGTTCTCTTGAATTGGATCATGCTGAGAGCCTAGTGCCGTTGAATCTAGGTGTTAAGCCGTTAATTACGGACGACGCTCATTGGTCACTAGAGGAAACAATGAGACACCTTAGTATTTTTAGGAGCCGGTCTTAATTAACGGTTTGGATCCATACTCTTTGAAGTATATAACATGTTCATATTATTTTCCCGTGTAGGTGTGCGTATCGTATTAAATGTGTTTTCAAGGATTAGTCTTAACAGGTAAATGAAATTCTCGAGTAAAATGTTTTTGAGTACTTAAGTATTATAAATTGTAAAATATTTTAAATAAAAGTAAGGAAAATAGTAAACTAAAAGATCACTTTTTAATACAAACAAACATATTGATAGAGACGGTATTATTATAATTATCAACATAGTGACCTATGTACTGGCTTTTTTTGTAAAAAAAGTCCAATCAAAATCTAAGGGAAAATCATAGATATACCTTTTTTTATTCAGATAAAGAATATAATTATAAAATATGACCCCTAAATACAATTTTTATATAAATTCAATGCATGTATTTACATTAACGTTTTCCATTACCTAAAAAAGAAAAACAATTCTAGTGTATATAATGGGGAGTGACGTCTTTGAATAAATTGTTTTTATTTTATTTTTATTTTGTAAATACTTTCAGTATAACATAGAAATACAAAAAAATAAATATGCGGTGTTTTCAATCAGTGCCACACAAAAAAGAATTATGAATAAAACTTTTCATATACATCAGAACTCCGTTCATCCGAACTCCAGTCATGCGGATTGTCAAATATCCGTATCGTTATCAGAAACGATACCATATATAAATTATCACCGTCAAAGCAATTCATTTTGCTGGACATGTTTATGACAGTTTTTAATGAACTATAAATTATCTGTGTTATTTTAAAAGCAATAAAAAATTGACCTAAGAGTAAATTTTGCGTTTTCTTTCAAAACAATTCCTTTATTCAATGGTTAATCCGAATTTCTGCATATCCAGATAACATCTGGCACTCATTAATACAGATACTTAGAGTTTTACGGTATATGTAATTATATTTCGGCTCTGTAAATACTTCCGGATATATAAAATCAGGTATATTCTTACCCGTTGGCCTCGTGGTGTTGTAGACAGCGCGTTAGTCTACCATACAAGAGGTCTCGGATTCGATTCCCAATATGGTTAACATGAAGTATTCATTTTAAAGGGTATTTTTACACTAAAATATTTCATAGTTCCTGGACTGGCACCTGAATCGAAAGACTGATCATCTTACCTTCATGCAACACAAGTGATCAAGATACACTGCGATAGGTGTACTAATTCAGTGCCCTGTGCATTATTAGGTGCGGTAAGGGAACGATAATGATGATGATGATTTTCTTATACCAAAAATGTAAACAAAACATTTTTTATGTAAAATATCATGTTATAGAACCCATTGACAAACTGTTATTACAAAATGGCCAGTACAAAGCTCACCATGTAAAGGACAATAAAGACAGTTGAGTTCAAACTAAATGAATACGGTAGAAAAAAGACCCTGGTATTTTAAATGGATTTCTGGTTTAAAGTGTGATTGCTTTTACTAATAAAATTAATTAGTGCAAATTAACATTTCAGTAGAACTAACATATAAATTTTGTTATTAACAAAATTGTAAAATACGTATTTGTTTATTTATTTATTTATTTGACACTTTTTATACATATACAATAAATATACATATAAGGGCGGGTATATTGCCTTAAGGCAATTTCTTCCTACCTACCCAAACCGTTCAGTTTGAGAAAATTATAAATACATGGACATATTGAATCTTACAATTTTATACAAAAAATAAAAGCAAAGATTAATAAAAATAAATATATGTATAAAAAAAACACTTTACTAAGAAGAGAGGAGAGGGGATGGGAAGGAAAGAAGAAGGATAAAGGAACAATTTAAATATTTAGATAGTGACATTTCAATCTTGACTTAAATGTAAATAAAGAAGGGGCGTCTCTAACATTAGTGAGTAGATTATTCCACAATCGAGCGGCTACTACTGTGAAAGAGGAGGCAAAAAAATTAGAGCGATGACAGGGTATTAAAAGGGTTCTCTCGTTACTAGAACGAAGAGATAGTCCGTGTTGTGAAAGAGGTTGGATGAGCTCTCTCAGATAAACAGGCGAAGTGGGATTATTTAAAATATTGTGAAGAAGTGATAGAATGTGAATGTTTCTTCTATGCCTGATACTGAGCCAGTGTAGTTGCGTGCGATACTCGGTTATGTGGTCAAATTTGCGAAGATTAAATATATAACGAATACAAATATTCTGCAATCGTTCTAACTTATCAAGGTACATTTGTGTACCATGATGAAATTTCTCGATGGTTTAATCCAATATACATCACCACCATTTCCATACCCACCCCCCCCCATCCAGTTTTGCATTGGGCACTGTATTTGCGCTCTAATGTGGTATCTTGATTATTATTGTTACGTGGAACGCGAGATGATGATAAGACATCCCTAGATGTCCCTTATTGCAGCCTTTAAGATATCGTAAAAGTAATAATAAGATAAAGACCTTTAAAATATCGTAACAGATATAAGTCATAAGGACTTATCACGTGAGCTAATAACATGCGTGGTAAAAATAGTAAAGGCATTTTTTGGAATAAATATAAATATGAAATAAAATGCCGAACACTGACAAAGTGGAATGGTTTGATGGTGTCTGTCAATAATCTGGCTTCTATTGAACGAGTTTTTTGTGGTTTACTCTTCTTAGAGCAAATGCAGAAAAGTTCCTTAACAAAGCCACAGCTGATTATCCGACTAGATTCTCGCACTATAACTAGAAGAAGGATCATTTTGTTTTTTTTATTTTTTTAAATGGTAATATGATTAGTCCCACCCTTTAGGCGTCAGCACAAGAACATTAAAATGTTGCAATGTAGTACCACCCCAATTTATATTTCTCGTCTACCCTGCCAGAAATCAAACATAGGAGCATGTTCGGCAAACGCCCCTACCAGTATACTCCTAGGCAGACTTTTCTCCAATCAATCCGCTTTCGCTAATCCGCGAAAATTTTACAAACTAAATTATTTAAATTTCGGCAATGTCGCAAAATACATCAAGCCATTATTTTATTTATTTTTCAAAAAATATGAACCCCTTGTTAAAAATAAATTCCAATTAATTCCTAACAGAAATCAGTCTACATACTATACAGTAGAATACAAACTTAAAACACTCATATCTCTCTTATTGTTTGAAATAATGAAGTCGTATTTTGCTTCAAAGGGCCTAAAATATACCATAATAATTATTATGAATTTAAAAAAATAGATTATAAAACAGCAAGAAATGTTGAATTTTGGCTTTCAATTCCTAAATTTGAAAATATCACTTATTTTTCTTGATGGTAAAGAATACAATTATGTGTATGACATAGAACCAGAATCATGAACAAGCGTTTTTGACTCGATAGCTACTTTCAGGAAAAAATCCTAATAGAGTTAATCGAGTGAAGGTAAGTCCCCCTCCTAGTATTGTGGATGTTTTATTCGTATACTTCATTTTAGTTTCTGTGTTTGACTTCTGGGAAGATGAACATGAAATTTGGATTTAAAATGTGGTTTTACACTGCAACATTTCGGTGATCCGTAACAGATAATAAAAAAAAGCTGCATTTGGGGTACCAATACGATGCTCGATGCACCATAGGGTGTGGACATGATAATAATGATGAAGAAGGCATAGTAACAGCGTCATTTGCAAAGGGATCTTTTTGCATAGTCTTGAGAATTAGTGTTATTTTCCCTCGTGTGAAAGAATAATCAAATTTATATTTTCGCATGAAAAAGATTTGCGTAAAAATTGGTTGGGTTTTCCAGTCCTTTACACTGCGGGGGTGCATTAAAAAATAGATAAAAATACGTAGGTTTTTTCTCCCAACAAGTGTTTTTATTTAATTTAATGCCTAATTCTGCTTTCCTGGCTCCGTTACGGCCGAAACGAGCACGTTTATTTGCAGCGGAAGTGGATACAACAATTTGTAGCGAAATACGACCGCTTTAGTAGTAGCAAGTATGTTTGGCCAGTTCAGGCTTGTCCCTGCATGTATTCGTGGGATGAAATCTTTTGCCAAATCGGTCCATGGCTGCCGGGTGATGTGTGTATTTCCTGTCTCACATTATTTACTTTATACTCTGTAGCATGTTTTCACAATGCTCTGAGTTTTCTTGCGCCCGATTCCAGATACTTATCGCTACACTTTAAATTAGTTACGACCCTTTCTGAAAGCTTAATGTATCAACGAAGTTAATCTTACAATACGTCAATAAAATCACGTATTTATAAAGTTAATGCAAAGGATTTATTTCATTTGTTTTCCAATTCCCAATTAACTTTGAATTTCCTGTTTTGAGGCAGATTATTTGTTACATTTGTTTTTTGATTTGAAGATTATAAAACGTTTAAAATCATAACTTATAATAACCACAATAGAAACCAAAATTCATTTTCGTTGAAATAAAAAACGGAATAACAGAATTTTTATAAATTGATATTTCGAGAATCGTACGACAAAACAGGTATGATTAAAATATGTCCAAATGTTTGTCGACCAAAACTAGGATTTTATTTTTAGAGGCAATATCTTAACAGTGACAAACAAAATATTTTTTTTATGGATATCTCAATCTAGATGAAGGAGTTATTAGGAAAAGTATGAATCTAGGCATTAACAAGGCTTATGATCTGTCATTGGCAGGTTTATGTTTCACACTCTTCAATCAGTTTTCCATCTCGGTTGAGCTGTTTCATTTTTTTTTATTTATTTGTTTCCGTTGAGTAAGGTTCTATTTGGTAAGGTTTGGTTAAAAGTCAAAGTCATAAATGGCTCTCCTTTGTTAAATGTTTAGTTCTATGAAAATATTTTATGTTGTGGGAGAAATAGCTGAAAAAAGGAGGGGCGTTCGTGTAATAGATATACGGTGACCATTACAATAGAAAATCCTATAACTGGCTATATTGAAAAGCATTAATTTTTCAATCTTTCCTTGTGTAGAATAATTCCATTATATTTACTTATACCTTTTATTATTTATATGTAAGATTTTAACTCCTGTATATTATAAGTCATGATTAAAATTGACTATATAATTAGTGAATATGAATTTGCGGTGTATAATGGGTTTTGCATGTTGGTTTAATTGGTGTCCTGACGAAGAGACGGGTACGTTACGAAACCGGTAGACATAGAAAAGTCGGTAAGTGGTTTTATACAAATATCAAATAACATTTATTAAAATGTTTTACCACAAAGCTTTAAATATTCATAATATGATATGTTTTTTGTTTTGTAAGGCTTAAACAAAACTGTTCACAATTTATTTATTACTTTTTTGCAATAAAATTAATGTTCTTCTCTCTAAAGGAATATTGACAACGATATTATTTATTGCCCTTGTTATATATTCATGTTCATGAGCAGAAGGAGAACGATAAATGTATTATTTTTACATTATTTATTTATTTACAGACTTATTCAGTCCATTCAGCAATGGCAATCATATTTATTAATAATACATACAAGTACAATAATAATTAAACATTTAATGAGAATGACTTATTCAAGACAAGATTGGGTCCATCTTAGTCATTGTTTGAATCTAGAAAGAAAGCCCAAAAAAGTCCAGATCTTGCCTTGAGTTTACAATACGACACAATCTGGACCTCATCACTTCCATCTGTTGTTTTTTGTGAAGTAAAAGAGCTAAAAACTTTTATTGATGTGGGTGAGATTTACCGTTCTGAATTATTTTACCTACTAAGCAACGCCTAAAAATACTTTTTTTTTTCAAACGTCTTTTCGTACTACTAATTTAAATCGGGTTTGAACCGGGTTGTGGTCCCGTGGCTAGAGTCACGGACTCACGGATCAGAGATCCGAGGTTCACACCCCGCTCTACCACAACTTGGTTTCCATTTTCTAATAGTGAGTTATTTACAGCTCTTTGAAAATGGACCCCTTAATTGAAATATTTGGTTAAATCATAAGGAGGCAAATATAAAAATAATAAAAAATGTTAGTCTGTATTTATTTATGTCAATACTTAATACACAACTTTTTATGAATAAGTTAAATACGCAATCAGCGTTTCTCTATCCACTCCTAGTGGAGCATAGGGCACTGTTCTGGCACTCCGATTGCATATCTTGTTCATTTTAGTTTGGTGATAAGTCTTACGCTCAGGGCTGGTATTCCGAACCCGATTATAGCGCGGTATAGCGCGTTTTTTCGTACTAAATACGCGTTATAGCGCGCTATAAACGCGTTCAGAATACCAACACAGGTGCCAGTTAGCCCTGAATCTAGATATAATACCGTTTTTTTTTTTTTTTAAATTAATGTCATTGATGCTTGAAAACAATCGTTAAAATATTGGTAGAAATTAGCACCGCCAGGGAATTGCAATATATACAGTTGGTTTCTTTCAAATACAATATATTTATAAAAATATATGAGAAACCCGCATCATTATTATTTGTTTTATTTTATTAATTTCTTAAGTTAGCTTACATTACAATACATTTTATATTAACTAATATTTACACTTATTTTACTTACATATCTATTTACGTCATTTTACAGTACACATAAAATTTATTTTTATATTCATTCAAACTTTTTTCATCCTTTATACATTCAGGCATCTCTTCATACATTTTCAAACCTTTATACCTAATACAATTTTGAGATTCTGTTTTTTTTTAAATGGCAGGCCTTATTCTTTCCTCATTTCTAGTAATATAATTATTGCCATTTTTATTTGGCACTTTCTTTTTAATGAAGTACCTAGGCATTTGATTGTATATAAATTTAATAAAAAAAACAAACGTAACATATTTATATCAATCTCTTTTTTATTGCTAAAAAAAAGTTTAATTTATAAGTTCTGCAGTATTTCTATCTAACTTATTTCTCAATCTACCTAGAAAGAATATTTTTTAAAAACATGCTCAAAGTTTTCATTTATAATTTGGTATCAAACCCGAAAATTATTTGAAAAAATAAACTTACTTATACTTGTTATCATAATTACAATATTATGGTTTGTAAAACCGTAGTAATTTTTGTGAACCAAGCGGATGCAGATACTTCTGCACAAAACTAATCCCCAGGAGTAATTTTTTGGAACTAATTACTTAAAAATACCCGAAACTACTCAAAAATGTCCGAATATTTCCCGACATTAATATGTAACGTCAAATGCATTCTTATATTAACTATAAACAAGTTATTTTACACCTGGATAAATTTGTACTATCAAGGAGCAGAGGGTTAAAAAACCATCAAAATATTGCTGTGTGAAACTACCTTTAAAACCAATGTATAAACCAACGTCCACTCTTCCACGAGTCGAACCTAGAAAATCAAGAACGGCAGGCGAAGTATTACACAACGGGGTGAACTTATCTCTAATATTAATACAGCTGATTAAAGAAATATTTTGACGTCAGTATATTATTTACCATAGTGGAAAAAAATGCTCTAGTAAGCAAATATTTTTTTGTGTATTTCGTCTTAGTATAGTCCAATGATTGTGTGCATTGAAGCACTTTATTGAAGTGAACGTATTCGTTTTTATTACTTTATCCTTACAGGATGTTTCCATAACAGGGCTACTTCTGTTATTGTTAGAAGGCAGAAAGAACAGCTTCCAAGCCTATTGTTAGGTTTGCCTACGCTGGCCTTGCTGAATTATCAAAAGGAACCCCTTAATCCCGCCAGAGAGGGAACAATCGACAAATGTTTTTCAGTGCCCGTTTCGCCTACGTAGCTTTTACGCTTTAAATAAACACACTGTACATTTGTATAAAACAAAACTTATACTAGGCTCTAGAATCAATACTACTGAAAATAATCTTATTCAAATGAGAGAATTGAATAAAAAATTAATACGTCTTATTTATAATATTACTCGTATATAATACTCTCCTTTATATTTTTTAAAAATTAATAAATATTTTTTAATTTATTGCCACAGAGAGGGAAAACACTATTGAGAAGGGTATATGGAAGTTTAGGCATTTAAAGGACTTATGACCTGTCATTGGCTGGTTTAAGTGGCCACTTTACACACTGTGTAACATTCACCATTCTGCCAATGTTTAAACATCCACATTTTCTCAACTCTTCCATCTGTTAGTGTTTTTCCTCTTTGTGGCAATAAATTTAAGTATGAACAACTCCCTAGGGAGGAAATCCAATGAGTTTGCAAGCATTTTGACATACTCAAACATTGTTGAATATTTTTTAAGTACGATTTTAAGAAATTGCCAGTGGCAAAAAGTCCGCCATTAAAATATATAATTCTACATTTATTTTAGCACATTTTGTGTATCATAATGTAAATTGTGATTTCTTGAGATTTATTTTTATTTACATTTTTAACAGAGACGGATAACCTTCTTGAAAAAGAAATATGAAATCTAGACATTTACAGCCCTTATGATTTGACTTTTTTTAGTTGCTCTAATTGCTTACCTACGTAACATGCTTGTTACATTTAGCATTCTGTCTATTTTTGAGCACCTTTATTACGTAATTTCTTTCATATGTTGATTTTCCTTAAGCAAAATAACTGATAACTTTATTCATATGTTTAAGTGATAATTCTACTGTTATTTTACTTAATACTAAACCCTTGATAACATATTTTAATATTTATATTCTCTAAGCTAATTTTTTTCACTTATTTCAATCAAAACACGTAAATATATTAAATAATCATAAAAATTGGGTTAAATGATTGATTTTGAGTGTAGTTAATATTCTGGTAGAAAAAAATATTATCAAATTAATCTTCAGTAACAATTTAATTAATTTCTTCAGGCAAACATTAAATATAATCACATGATGAAACTTGTTAGTAAAATTTTAAAGATTGCAGTATCGATGCTGGCTAGGGTCAGTGGTAAGATGCCAGCAATTTCAGTTAGTATTTTATTTAAAAATAAAATTGTACAATTTTATCATTTGAGGTTTTGATCAAAAACAAATTATTTTTAAAAATAATGAAACAAAAAGATGTTTCAAGTCTAAACAATAATAAATGAAATAAAATCCAATCCAGATCACAGCAAAAAGGCGTCTCTCCTACACTCTGGGGGGATACGCCGCGGTATGTAGGGTGACGCGTGCCTTATGTTATTTTTACTTTTTAATTCTGACGCTTTATTGAAGACATATCGAACCTTATTGACATTAGATGAGCAAAACTTTCTTAAGTTTGATTTGTTATTCTTCCAGAGTATTAATTCATATGAAAATGTTTAAAAATATAAGTTGAAAATCAAATGCGGTGTCTTTCGCAATTTTGTGGGAAAGACGCTGCGCCGCGCTGTATATTTTATATTCGGAGTGCAAAGAGGTAGCAAAATAATATGTTAATATCTTCGTAATGAAGCCTTTCCCCCTTTAAATGTAGAACGTATCTTTGTTAATATCGGTCTCCATATGCACTTTTTCAAACAAGTATAAATATAATAAAAACCTTTATTAACCATAATTCATACAATGTGATAAATACAAAAAATGAATATTTATTCTTGAATAAAACAAGGGTATACACAGTTCAATAGTGGACTTATTGCCACCAGCAATTTCTTACAGTCTGACCAAAAAGAACACGTAAAAAAAATGCAGTAATGAAAAAAAGTTTTTTAAAAAATTAAAAATTAAAAAAAAAAAAATACTTAAGTAAATAAATACAATTTTAAGAAAATACAAACGGTAACATTTTATTAAATATCCAAACTATGTCGTGATTGTCGTGATATTCACTCGCAACGACAACCGCAGCGACACTGACGCGGACTTATAGCCATAAGGGGGTCGTTATAATGTAATACTATCGTTATGTCTATCACGTAACAGGAACAAGTTACAACAAGTGCGGCATCTCTTCTGACGCGGCGTCTAGCCTGAAATGACCCTACTTAGAAAGACGGGTTATTACAAACCCACTGACGTATAATACATAAACATGCCCTAAAGAGTAAAATATTATAAAAAAACAGTGACACGAAAACGTACCCGTAATTACTAAGTACTGTTTTTTTTATCCAGGGCTGCATTCAACGAGCACGCATATGCCACAAAAAAATTAAAGGATACTCATTTTTAGTACATAAAAAAGTTTCTATTTTAACGTTATCAATCAACATTCGTTTTTGGTGGATCCCAATCAGGTTTTTTCCTTAAATTCCTTATAATTTTGACCCATCAATTTTTTTTTCATTGTACTTTTTGGAACGAAAACATAATATGAACTCATGTTTTTATTATTAAAAAACGTTTCTCTATCAGTGCACCACTTGAATTTAGAGCTTCAATTGCGCCACTAGGCATAGTTAGACGTTTAAAAAAAAATATATTCATATTCGAATATTGATTGTTTTAAGCCTTGCTAATCACACATGAACAAATATATACCAATGAAAAGTTACACAATCTTTTTTACAATGTTTATCCGAAAGGTTTTTACACGTTTTCATGACACAAGTAGGCATTTGTGTTTCGATTCTAAACGTCACGCCTAGAAAAAATGACCAAAAACGCTTTGGGCATGATAAAAGCTTACTTTTTTTAGGCCTCAGGGCATGTCTATGTATTATAGGTCAATGTTTAAATTCAATTTTTTATTATAAAATACAATAAGTTACCTACGAGCGCAAAAATACGCTGAACTGTTTCTAATCACCTCATTCTACGGTACTTAGTTTTGCGCAAATATTCGTATATTTATCTCAACCACAAAGCATTAATTTATGTTTAATATTTTTTTCTTCTAAATCTACAAAAAGCTACATTCTGTTAAATGAGATATTTTCACTTGAAACTCTTTGGATGTCTTAAAAGGTTTTTTAATAAAAAAATAATAAAATAACTGTCTTATTTTATTGTATAAAACTGTGACCTTTGGGAAATTTCGAAGAAGGTATATTGTTATTCATCCAAATTTACCAGTGTATCTGACATGAAATCGTATTATCGTCACAGGAAATACGAATCGTTGTAAATAATTTAGATGTTTTGTATACTCTATTTACTTCTTTATCAAGGAAACATATTTACATCCTGTAAAAAATATTATTTTACAAAAACAACAGGACATAAAATTTACTGTATGTTAATTTACTATTGTCTTTAAGGCTATAGTCCGATAAATAGTAATGAAATCATAATATTTTGTTATTGCGTTCCGTATCAAAATCACTCCAATAAAAAAACCATTTAAAAAAACGATACATAAAAACAATCACTTTTATGTCTTTTTGATAAAAATAAAGTTGAAAGTTTTACAAGTAAAATATAATTATTTTCCTACCGGTGGTTTACGGCCCTTGAAATTTAGATTAAATTTCAAAACATTCAATTGATACTAATATAATGACAAAATATTTTATAAAATTACTTTTATTTTTTTATATTTGTAGCACTAACTTTGTCGTTCATTGTTATATTTTCGAGGTATAAATTAAACACCTTTGCTTTATGAAACACTTTTTATTCACACAACCGACTAATTTTGGCAACTACACGTCACCCTTGTCCGAGTTATATAATAACTAAACATACATAGGTAAAAGAAACAAACAGATTAGTGGGTGTCAATAAGAAAATGTTTGCTTTTATTAATAGGCATAACCCAAATAATATACATAATATTTTAAACAAAAAACAAATATAAAATTTTAATTTCAAATATCTGAATTCAAACAACATAGATTTTAATGACCATAACCGATGGAGGAGGTTTTGTACATTGACAACTGGGGTAATAAAATTTTAAAAGACTCTCCCCGCGACGTCAGAGGTTCTTCTCTATCAGTCCTTCCAATTGGTTATACTTCACAGCTCGAATATTATTAGTTAGTTCATATGAATCAGTGACGTCGTTCATAGTAGTGCGTATTTATTTCATATAAAAAAAATTTTAGTAGAATTTAATTCTCTAATTTTTACCGCGAACAAGAAAAAAAGATTAGTCTCAAATTTTCCGTAGGGCTGAAGTTCTTCATTTGCTTAACATATTTTAAAAAATAACCCCTCCTTTAATTTTTGAAATCAATGACATAATAAAAATATAACATTTAAATAACAAAACTTATCAATGAAATAATTTGGTAATTCTTGAAATAAAAAAAGTCTTAAAACAAAATTTCAATATTATAAATAGGTAATCAGATAAACTTAATTTGAAGCCCTCTTTTGAATATTTTGCCTATAAAATCTAACTCCACCTTAAACACATCACCCCCCCCCCCCCTCTCCTACCCCACCCCACATAATTACTCCCTTTTCTATCCTTATTACCACCCACCAATCTGTTCACTGTTTCTTTTAAATATGTACGTATGTTTAGTTATTATTTAACCCTAAAGAGGGCTCGTGTAGTTGCCGAAAAAAGTCGGCTGTGTGAATAAAAAGTGGTTCATAAAACAAAGTTATTGTATCTTTACCTCAAAAAATTACCTCTCATTATCTAAAGATAATAAATAACCTATTTATTTCAACTTCAAACTAATATAATATTTCCCTTATAATGGTTGCTCCAATAAAGGATTTTGGGTGTACTTTAGATAGTAAACCCTCCTATCGTGCACACATTGATAATAATAATAATAATGTTTATTTCAGTAAAACGGCTAAACATTACACAGGTAATTCTACCATATGAAACAAAAACATATTTAATTTTGATATAACGTTGTAGAGATAAAGAAACATTTGAAATTAATAATTATTCAGTCAAACCAATCAATCAGTAAAATCAATCAAATTAAAACCCCTGAATTTGTCAAACCAAATCATCGGAACGGACGAGTTTCAAATATCTAGGAGCCTATCTTTTAGAAAATGGCAGCTTTCAAAAAGAACCGGAAGTTCAGCTAGAAAAAGCAGGTGCCGCATTTAACAGTATGAAGGCTGGATCTGGAGAATCTAGAGATCGGATATTTATTCAGTGAAAACAAACTGCTGCCTATATAGCGCCTGCATAACACCTATTCTCCTCCATGGATGCTAATCCTTGCACCTCACTAGGACCCAAAACAGCAAACTAATGAGTTTTGAGAAAAGGTGTCTCGGAAGAATCTTGGGTGTGCGGTGGTTTGATTTTGTAAGGAATGAAGTAATAAGAGAACGGACGCAGCAAATTCCAGTGATAACTGTCATCAAATGTTAACTCAAATACAAAACAAAAATATAATATTTAAAAAATGAATTGAATTTTTACATGAATGTATATAATAAAATGAATTCTCTATATGTATTAAGTCCTTTTGGCGGTCTCAGCATTTGCAGCCATCGCTTGAACAGGAGAGAATGGATCCATCCTGCAGTGGCTTGAAGAAGCGTGTTGGAACTTTTTAAGCGTCCCTATTGGCTCCGGGCTCTTTGGCAAAACAGGGAAGCGAAGGTTTTTACCCGTTCAGCTGTAATCATTATTTGAATAATATTGTAAAGAAATTTCTCAAATTTTAAAGTTTTATCAATGGAATGACGACGGACTTCATAAATATTAATACCATCAAAACTTTTTACTACTCACAAGTTCGACCCCAACTAGAATATTCTTCTCCAATTTAGTTTTCCTCGCAGTCTCAATACTGGGGATTGGTTTGCAGCAAAGTCCTGCATCTCGTCCTCCATTGGTCTCTATTCTCTGCAGCCCCAATTTAGTCTATCAGACTCATATTGACCATGTTGAGTCTGCCCAACACCGTTTTCTAAGAAAAATGACATGGTAGCACGGATTGTAAAGAGGTTTTTATTTCTTTGTTGAAAAAAAGCAATCCGTTAATCTCCCTTCATTTGAGAAACGTTAAACAAAGATGGGCCTTTTGTGAATTTTCAAAATACTTAATGCCGCAAGTGATGTCCCATCTCAGTGGCAATCAATTTATTTTTATATTCGCAACTATATCAACAGAAGTCAAAACATACTTTTTATAAAATCTTCTAAAAGCGACATTTATTGTTATGCTCAAATGTCCAGAATTTGTAGATTTTTCCATTCGTCGGATAACTTTTTTTTACCTTTTCAATTTTTGTAGATCTCTTCACCACTAACACAGTGGGATGAAAAACAATCTGTACTCGTATACGATTATTTTATTGCCCTTGTTTGTCTTTGCTAGATGTTTTTTTGTTATTTCGTTTTTTGTTCAATGTTTCTTCATACAAATTTATAAAGGAAATTCATTAAAGAAATAACTGTAATTTTCCTTTTAAAAATGTATTAACGTATTTTAATTCACACAAATTTTGAGGTATTTTTGTTTTAAAAGGTTAAATATTGTGCCTTCAATAATCATTTTTAAACATTTAATTAGAGTAAATATTTTCGTTTTAAGACTTTTACAAGAAATTGTTTTTTTTAACGTAAAATACTTTTATGAACAAAATTCCGGATGTTCAAGTATTTTTAAATAAAGCATGTAAAGTATTTTAAAACACTCAGATTTTTATGGCCGATATTAAACATCAAAAAAGGTAATAATATATCCAAGAAATAATGCTGAAATTACTTACTTAATTTTAAATCTTCTTCATATCTGTACCTTAAAGCTGAAAGGCTGGAAGTCACATTTTTTGCAAAATTGAATTATGAATGTCATTTTGTTTATATATTCAGATTCTATTAATGCTAAGAACATTAGAGTCCTCCGGTATACCACTACTGAAAAAGTTTGTTCTAAAACACCAGTAAGGCAGTATTCATGCTAATGCTTTTAACAAAATTCAAGGGTTTGCTGTTATTAAAGCAGTGGATACCGAATATTTTTTTACAATACACAATTTTAATAACACCCTACCTCTGTCGCAGCGAGGGATTTTACCTAAGATTAAGTATTATTATTATAACTAACCATACTTAACCATTATTTTATTTCTTTAGCCGTTAATTTCATTATTTTACATGGCTTCTTTTCACATATTTTTTACTTTCAATTACCGTTTTATTTCTATTAATATTATTATATTGTTTGCTATATTAATATCCAACCTTAAAGAAAGGAGAGGAACAATAAAAAGAAGCTATTAATATCAAGTCATTAAATTTTTATTTATCTGGATTTTTATAAATAATTGATTTTTTAATTAATGGCACGTAATTTAATGTTTTTACCTAAATAAATTTGTATAAAAACATTGTTTTTCATAAAATATTCCATATTACTTTTAATACTTAAGTTTGATGAGGAATTAGGGCGTGGGCCGGGCGGTTTTAACAAAATAACATTGAAGTACCATAGTTATTTGATAGTCCATATTTTAAAGGTTTTTTTCCTAAATATTCTTATCAAAAACCTATTTATCCAAAAAAAACAGAAATGAATTGTATTTTTACTTTGAGAGATACATTTGAAACAGTTTTACAACTTCAAACCGCTCTCCTGAACAATTTACCAAATGTGACTTCCAGCATTTTAGCTTAAAGGTACAGGTATATAAAGCTATATATGCATTTACAGAGCTCATGATCTGCCATCGACTGGATTAAGTGATCTTAATGATAACACTGTGTAATATTCACTATCCTGCCTATAGACTTAAATATATTCACGTATCGCATTTTTCGATTATCTACATAATATGGCTGGTTATATATTACACGAATTGCTTTTCTATAAAAAATGAAAGTATGAAGAAAACTAGCTACATCTATTGTTAAAAAGGGGTTAGCTTCAGATTGTTTTTTTATAAATATGCAACAGCGAAAATTTTAAATACATTTATTTTTTATTAATCTTTTTTATTTGCCAAGCACCTATGCAGGGTCAAAACATCCAATACGTTAATATGGAAATCAACTACCAGAAAAAATAGAAAAGAGAATATTACATCGTGTTTACAGTGATCATTTAACCCAGCTGATTATAGATCGTTAACACTTGTAAATTCCAAGACTTCCATATTCCCAGTAGTTTTATATTTGTTTAAAAAATACGTAATATTAATAGCAATCAGCCGGGAAAAAGTCCACTATTTGTCTTTAAAGATTTTGACATACCCGTAATATTATTACTAACATCATCTATAGATTACTAAATAATAGTAAATTGGACTCCCTAAAAGCAATGATAACGTTCCGTTTGCTAGATGCTTTGAGTTTTACTAAGCGAGCGGCATATCTTTTTCCAAATCTAAATTACATAATATAAAATACTATTTTTCTTACTTAGGGAAAGCGCGAGCCTGAAGTGTGATAAATAAAGGATAAAATTTGTTTATGAAACGTGGAAATTTTTCTGGTGGCGTGCCAAGCGAATTGAATGCAAATATTTTTTTGTTGCTTACAAATTTTCTTTTATGTTTCATACACTCTTAGATGTAACAGCCCTTGGCTGTGTTCTGACTAAGTTCCATCTCATGGTGAAAAGCACGCCATACTAATACATCACACATTCCAGCGTAAAAAGGTTACTGTGCATACTCATTCGTTATTACATGTAACGTTTATTTTCGGTTCATCTAAAATTCAGAAGCGGTCTATACTTTCGAGAATTTTTTGGAAGTAGCTCGAGCTTTGAGAATTAAATATTTATAGTATAACTCGAAATGAAAGGTTCTCAAAGCGTATATTCAAATATGCATAAATTTATTCGCTGTTTTTTCTCAAAAATGGGAGGCATCTAAAATAAGGAAAAGAGATGGCCAGTGGAACAAAGGAAATTGCGCCGGAAGGTCCACTTTAAGGGGTACGATACAGGTTAATTCTACTCAACAAATACAAAACACACAAAGTATTCATTATGTGTATTTGCTGTATTACGTGGATGTTGAAAAAAATGGAGAGTAAATTTATTTTTCGTTATAAGATTACAAATACCCCGGAGGGTGTTATTAAAACAATTTTCTTACTATCTGGTATGATGTGATCATCTATATAAACGCAAACATAGGATAATAGTAGGCTTCAATGAATCAGTTAAAAACAAATGATAAGAAAGGTCCTCGAGCGTTGCCAGTATGAACCGTTCTCGAGTCTAACTTCTACAAAAATAAACCTCCCGAGAAGCCACGCGGCGAGAGGCTGTGAACTCATTAAAAAACACTTAGGCATTCACTTATAGCCCTCGTCTGCCCAAATTTCAAACGTCTTTTACGTCGACATTGTCTTTGAACGGCGTGAGCGAATTATTTTCATACTCAGCGGGAGTCGCCATGATTTTATAGCCGACTCCCACTTACCAGCTCCCGCCACCCTTTGCCGAGGAAATGGAATGAATTTTTATCCATAATCAGAACATTTAATTAGTTGGAGTGGGTGGCTTAACAATAGATGAAACTTCTGAGGAACTTGGAAAAAAACTGGATTAAACAATGTTTTAACAGAGAATATTATAATCTCGCGAAACCACAGTCAAGCCAATAAAACGACTGCTCTACTAAATCTAATAAAACAGAAATTTAACGATTTTAATTAAAATCTTTGCCAAAACTTCTACTTAAATTTATATTGTGAGCTATGTAACCGTTATATAGGTATATGATACTATGCTGCTGGGGCATAAAAAGCATCTTCATTATTTTACTTTGTACCAACCATCTACCATAAAATAATTTATTTACCAATTTACTCCAAAATATGTCAGCCTCGTGATCAAATGGTCAGCGTGTTTGCCTACCATGCAAGAGGTCTCAGGTTTGGTTTCTTAAACGGTTCAAATGAAATATTTATTTTAAAGTCTTACACTATAATATTTCATAGTTCCTGAGCGATCATCTGAAGCTTTATATCGATGATTTTATTCTCATTTGAAAAAAAAATCAATATAAACTACGTTTGATGTACTACTGCAGTTTCTTATGAAAGTACCGAGAGGGATTGATGATGATGTATTATAGAATATGAAATCATTTGATCATATTCATTATTTTACTTTGCACCATCGTCGTTCTCCATGCCTCACCCAGTTTTACATACAGCAATTCATTTGTAAATCGACTGCGGCTTACTTTGATCATCTGATTTATGAAGATAAGATGATCAATCCTAAGCTTTAGGAGCAAATCCAGAAACAATAAAGTATTGCAGCTTAAACAACCTTTGAAATTTCACATCTAAAAAATCCTATGTCCACCCTGCCAGGAATTAAATCCAAGACGGCGAGAATGGTAAGCATATGCACTAACTGCTTCACATCGAGGCAGATTTATCTTCGCTCGATTTCCTTGTTCGGGATTTTTACCTGAGAGTGGCCATCGGGTCGAAAACACTTGTCCAAGTTTCTGGTTCTATAAAACACACAGAAATGTATTATTTATCCGCCTGGACATAGAACAAAGTTACAACTACCATAAAACATTACATGTTGAGTTTATTTGCCGTTTTGCTCGAAGTGTTCAACAGTAAGTTAGCCAAAATATTGGAAAGTAAACAGAAATTTAAGTTTTGCGATTCTCATTTTTCTCATCTGAAATAATTTATGCGGTCCGGAAAATTTTGTCAATATAAATTCGTAATTTCCTGACTCGTGGAATAACATCGAACCCCAAGATTAGTTTTATTATTGAAATTTCATTTCGCAATCAGGTGTATCATTGATATTCATGTCACAGTTAATAATTTTAAAAATGGATTCAATCTGCAGCACGGCCCTAATCTTGAAGGAAACGGCGGGTATTTGATTTCCATAAATTCGATTTAAATGATGACGCGGGATTTACAGACCAAATAAATTTTATTGTTTTCCCCTCCGTCTATAATTTTGATTTTGAAGCTCTCGCGTCTTCCGACTCTCCGTTCTGTCATCTTATTACCAAAGTGTTGAATTGTAATGGCGGTTGGCGGCGAGAAGTTATAGATTCTTATCGCGAGTACCTACTTTGAATTTCAGCAAGTTAATTAAACATTTTGTGATTTACAATAAAATGGCTTTTCTGTTATGAGTATTTTACGAAAAACAGTCGTCTTGGTTAACTTTTATCTCTGTTTGATGTGTCGGTATACATTTGGATGTTTTTTAGTAGTTTCGGCCATTTTAAAGTAATTAGATTTTTTAAATGCATCCTGCAGATCAATAATTGAACGTAGCTATGCAAAAAGCAGCCAGCCAAAGAAAAATGAAGCTTTATGAAAAGAGTAAAAAAATCGAATTTACACAAAAGTTTGAATGTTTTTGACTTTGACAAATAATATACAATGAATTCATGAGTTTTTAACTATATGACAAACGGGAATTTTATTATGTATTTGATAAGTTTTATTGATTTTTAAAGTACCGTAAGATTTTTTTAGTGTTGTGGATGTGTTTTGCATATTAAAAAATGCCGTTTTTGTGGTCGACACTATTTTTAAAAGATAATTATTGCATTTTTTTTATATGAAAGCGGTCTGGCTGTTTTCAACATAACATAGAATCGATCTTACTGCATCCGGTAACATCAATATTTCTATTTTTTTTTTAATGTGGACTGGCTTTTTTCCACATAACTACGTTCAATTGTAGGTAAAGCTTTCAACCGTTTGGTTGTTTAAAATAATAACATATTTAAATACTTCAATATAATAACTATGATAGCAGCTAAGTAAGTCGGAATAAATATAATATATCGCATTAAAAAAAACCTTCCCTGACGTTACAAATTTTATATTATATTAGATTTATATATTCACAATATATTATTCTAAACATTTGTTGAAAGCCCTGTGTTAAATTGGGACGAATGTATATATATATGCGAGTATATACAACTTTTACAGTCAATATCACCATATTTAGTAATAATTGGTATCACTACTTTAAAAAAAAAATACCTAATCGTTTCCAGGCTATAAATAGCATAACTCAAAATGAAAAAGTTCTAAGACTCTACAAGATCTATGTTCAGGAATCAAAGGATTAAAAGACTCCTCTAAAAAATCCCTTCGCAAACGATGCTGAAACGTTATATTATATTAAGCATTAGATGAGATATTTTAAAATAGAGGTATTTAAACACAAAAATAATAAAATGACCTGTGATTTAAGATTTATTTTCCATAATTTATTAAAATAATAATTTAAATCCTGCTAGTTATAACAAATTTAAAAAAGAAAGGTGTTGTCAACAAATAATTTTATAATTTCTTAGCTTATTTTTAAAATTCTCATAATGAAGTTTCAACCTTCTCTTACAGTATATATCAAGTCTTGAATATATATAGACTTATACACCATACCCACTAGTGACCGACCGAAGTTTCAAATTTGGTTTTAGCCTGTATCGGCCAGTAAAATGCGTTTCGGCCGCAGTTTCGGTTTCGGACGGAAACTAGCCGACTCTTCGGCTCAGCCGAAACCTGAGGTCAGGACGAGTTGGATTACATTTGGCTGTAATTGGGTCATAATTAGCATGATAAGAGATATTGGATTGTTGTCTATTTTAATAATTAGTTATTGTATTGCTATTGTCTAACATAAAAAATAAAAACAAGGCTGATTTTGTATTTTATTGACTGTAGTTAGTAGTTCTAAGATCTTTCAGATTCTAATTTTTTATTCCTTTATAGTTCATAATGAAGTTCCCATAGCGTTTGTCGAGGAACTGTTACTTATAAGTTTTGCGTGTAACATAACAACGAACATTAGGGCTAAAATTGAACTAATTTGCTCATTAAATGTATGCCTTTTATTTTTCCACGTATTTTATTTTACACTTATGTTAATTAACTTAACGGTTTTACAATAAAAATGCCTAAATTTTTAACTTACTTAAATAAGGTTCAGTTTTGCTTTTGGCTAAAACTAGAACAAATGACTAAATTTTGTTTCGGTTTTCGCTGAAAATCTTGTTGCGGTCGGTCACTCATAGCCACACGAGAGTTTAAAGTACATGCTTTTTGAAAATTTAACGAGGTTATACTTGTCAAATTTATTAATTTTTATAACTGTATCCGGATATATTTAGGATACAGTTTTGGGTGTGAAAAAGAAACAGAATCCTGGACGAACGCTTTTGACTCGATCACTATTTCAGGTAAAAATCCTTAAAAATGAAAACAAACGAACACAAATCTTCGTTGTGAGTGGTCGCCACGTTTGCCTACCATTTTTGAGGTCTTTGGTTCAATTTCTGGCAGAAAGGACGTGAAATATTGATTTTAAAGGTAGTTTAAACAGGAATATTCCGTTGTTCCTAGGCTGGGCGAGCGTAAAACTGATAACCACCTTTCATGCTACAAAAAAAATTGGAAACATTAAAATTGGAGTACTAATGCACCGCTATTTGCGGATAAACAAATTGTGATGATGACGGATAATTTATTAGAAAAATACCGCTGTGATTAATTATTTTATTACAAATTCAAAAAAACATAAAAATATCTTTGTCACATTACATTTTTTATTGATGAGAAGGGACTATTATTCAAATGCCTTAAACGTGATAATATTCCAGTCGTTTTGTGTTGAATGATTTTGACATCCGCGATCACGTCGCCTTCATAAACGAGGGTTGTTCGGCAGGGTCTCGTGCGGGAAAAGCAATATTTTCTCTGCAAATTACCCGGACACATAAGATAGACATTTTTATCAAAGCCTCATATAACGTCTCGGAATGTTTACAAATTGCCTATCGCTATTTCGAATCGTCTGTTTTCGCGTACAAACTTCCTCCATTTCGATCGTATCACAATTTATCAAGCAAGCAATACTTTTTCCAAGTGAGTCGTTTGTCGTCCCAAAATACCTATTTTTAATGCTTAGAATAAAAACATATTTTCAAAATGACAATTTGATAGTAAATGAATAATAAATATTTTAATTATTAGTTATTATTTCACTTTAACTTCTTTTCTTAACGTTTTTTATAGGATGAAAATAAAAAAAAATATAAGAAAAAAATGTTTAATTCATTCTAATGATATTTTTTTCCATGATGATTTTTGATATTTTTAATTGTTGCATTATAAAAGTTTTTTCTTACACACACCTTAATAAAATACTACGAAAAGATTATAAAAAGGGAGTGGTGGGTACACGTTTCTTAGAAACCTTATAACAAAAAAAGAGAAAAATATGAAATTCCGAAACGGATTCAAGATAAATTATAAAACTCGTAAAATAGCCAAATGTACAGCATTGTGTTTTCGCTTTTTCAAAGAATACTAAGTTAAGTATACACAATGAATAATTTAAATTTAATCAACATTATATCAAATATGTTTTTTTGTACATATTAAAACCCACAATTTATCTGTATTAGAAACAGTAAAAAATAATGACACAGTTATTTTTTCAAAAACAATTAAACCGTTTCCGATATTAATTCACAAACTGCTCCGTTAAATTGTTTCTCAAATGTTGAGAAAAGTTGGTTTTTGTTTAATTTGAGGAGTGCGGCCATAAGCGAACAGCTATCTTGGGGGGAAAGCGACCACGGGTTTTTCCCACACTACTTTAAACTGTTATTGAGAAACCGTTTTACGGAGCTGTTTTTATTTGAAAAATGTAACTGTTACTGCTTTCCCATTGAATAACCGAAACACTTATCTCAAATGCGTATATGTATAAACCCTATTGATGTCTGTAAAATTACTATTCCCCGACTTTTCTTGTTTGCAGCTCAACTTTATTTACTATTTATTTACATTATAGCTTTATGATATTTGACAAATAAATTGTTGATATCTTATTGTTTGTAAGTAAATTAGTGCTGACTGTAGTTGCATATGCATTGTTAAAGAACACAAAATAAATATATTACAAGTTTAATTTAATTTGAACAATACTATTATTCTCTCACTATTAAAGACTCAATAACCTATTTTTTTTTTAGAAGTATGCTTACAATGGAACACAATATTTTAATCAATTCCAAAACGGAAATTCTTAACGTATGTGAACATTTATTTGTTTATTCATTACATGGTATACATATTTTATTTAAAAAGTCACGTGTCCTTTGATGAGACTAAAGCCTTGTGTTAGGTTGGAACAAATAATACCTACTATTGAGTAGAAGCATACTTATAAAAATAAAGTATAAACTAGGCCATTGTTTAATAAAATGGAAAAAAAGCATTTGTTTCTAAGGAAACGCAATGCTTAAAATTTTAAACTTTAACTCATTTGTGTTAAATAATTTATAAAATAATAATTCTATATCATTATGAAAACACCTAAGAATTACGAGTTTTTTATTTTAAGATTTAAATCAAACAAATTTACGTACTACAGCAGTCTCGTGCAAAGACCTCATCCCTTTAATAAAATATATGAGAGGATTTAAATATCCTTAATGTACATAAGTAGTTCATTTAGGAAGTCTGACTGTGGTTTCGTAGTAATGTTTACGGATTCCGGATCAAAGGTGTTAGCCCCCCGCTCTACCAAAACTCTATGCTAGTGTTCTATAATTTATTCATAAAATGCCCAACTCATTAGAAACACTCTAATATTATTTTTTCTTTAAAATAGTAAATCTACACAATCAGTGCTTTCATACGTACAAATAATGATATCCCTCAGGTTTAGCTCCAAGCAATAGCAGACATAAAATAAAAAGACCACGTGTACGTCAATTTTGCCGAAAACACATTCTAGGTGATAAATTTTCCAAACTGAAACAACTGGCAACGTGCATCACAGCTGCAATTACTGCTGCAAACTACTGCATCACAGCTGCGAACCGCTTATCGCTGTGAATCTTTCCAGAAATTGAAAATTGTGACAAAGAAAAATTGTAACAGACTTTCGGATGAAATATGACGGATAGACGGGTTGATAAAGTTGTTACTGTCTCAGAACGGGGTATGCAACCCTTATTAGATAGATAAACAATCAATTTAAAATGCGTGAAATAAATGTACACTCGTGCTTAAAATACATATAATAACTGCATTGGCATTCACATTGTATCACGTAATTTTTTATTTTTTTTATGAAATATGTCTGATAAATACTGCGTTTTAAATTATATATATATATATTCGTTATAAAGCATTTTGACAGTAAATGATTAAAATTAAAGTTGTTTCCCTCTTTCTGATTTCAATCCTCTAAAATATATTGGTTTTCTTTAAATCTCTGCATCTCCTCTGCCACTCAGGTTTCTTCTGCAAGACCCTTTTTGGCTCAGCTCATATTTTTGCATAAATCTTCAGGGTGTTCTCGGGGAGGGCTTCCACTGTAGGTAGTTTGTTCCCTCAGATATTCACTCTATTATTGTGTGTCCAATACATCTAACACGTCTTTCGGAGATAGTCTTAAGCAAGTGCCTTCCTTCTTCAACTCTCTAAGAACCTCGTCATTCGTAATGCGGTCTCCACAGAAAATTCTTCTGTAGGACTGAGATCTGTAGATCTTAAAGCCTCTTTTAGATATCCATCATGTCTCTTAGCCGTTAATTAGGCCACTCAACTTATAATAAAGTTTATTATGTAAACACTATACGTGCATATACAGTTTTCAAACATGTATTTTTCTTTCGGTGCCTTATCAGGTCCTCCCAACGTTAGCAATCACTGCAGCGAAAACACCTCGGTCCTGCGATACTCTTATATTCCGCAGCCACGACAACTGCTTATTGGATGTACTCGCCATAGCGATTCCTAGAAAAAGATGACCAGAGTGGTTTCTCGTTGCTTTTTTTGGTGAATTTTTCCATCGGGGTTACCTTCTCTTAGCTGATTGGTTCTGGTTTGGAGGCGCCAGAAACTCACCTTTCATCTTCTCGTTATCTGATATGGTCACGCCGTTATTAGTGTGATCTTATTGCCCAGGGTTTTCGACGTGGACGCTAACAAGTAGAACTAGTCAGTATTGTTGCCGATAGAATGCAACTGGATATTTGCGGTATTTTATAGAATCACACCTTCCAGCAATATGTGACTCACTGCGACCCTATTGACAATTTGAACCCCTTCATACATATAATAACTAACAAATGGGCGAGTAATTTCTTTCTACCTACCCAAACAGTTCGATTTGAGATAATCAGTGGTATATGAACAAATCGTTGTTATTTTATAACATTTTCATTGTAAAACAAAATTTGACAAACACAACACATATTTTTTTAAAAATAAAAGTTATAAATTACCAATGATGATTGCCAATTTACTTTTAAATTTTCAAATTCATTATTGAAACATGAATTCATTACTTATCGCATTATTGCAAAATATAACCAGAAACCTAAGTTTGCAACTGTTCTACAAAACCAGTCCTCGGATATAAAAAGTTATAACCTTTCCATGTAATAAATGTGAATTATCTTCTACGTCCCGTATTTTGAACGAATAAGCGATATGTACATTTCCATGTTTGTACGCACTAGCACATAGATTGGGAGTAGCAAACTGGCAAAGCATTATTGCCAACTATCGTAATATAGGATGGTATGAAGTTAATTTATAATGTCACTTGAATTTAATTTCGCCAAAGCGGTGACAAACCGGTCTTTCAGTTGTATAATGAATGCGACATAATGATGAATATTCTAGATCTAAACGACCAGAAATTCCTTTAAACTTCTGCATTGTTTGTTTGTTTGATAAGAACGATATTAATTAAGGACATTTGAAAGTTATTAATATTTGATCCTTTATTTTCGATATCGTAAATGTATTACTTCTAAAATGTTAAATCCTTAATATAATGACATCAATAAAATATTTAATTTGTTTCTAACTAACTTTGAACTATACAATAAGAATTATACCTCCACTTGCAATAAGGATTCATTTTAATAAAATTATATTTTACATTAAACGATTTATTATTCTAATATAATTTTATGAGTACTAAGCACGTAAGAGGTAAAGGTTTGATTCCCAACATGGTTGACATGGAATATTTATTTAATAAGGTATTTTTACACTAAAATGTTTCATAGTCTCATGGACTGACAACTGAAGCGTAATAATGATCATCTTACTTTCTTGTAATAAAAATTATTAAAATGTCTTGCAATAGGTGTCCGGTGAATGAGAATGATGAAAAAAAAAAAAATGGTTTCAACATAAAAGTACGCGGATAACGTCACGTATTTATTTCTTAAACTAATTTATGTATAACGGAGTATCAACTGAAACGTTTCAAATAAAAAATATAAAAAATTTTAAGTAAATAAAATAATATATTCACAATCTATGCATAAATTCAACATCTTAATTTCTACAGTAAAAATAAAATTATTAAATGACAATTTTTCAATTATATAAATACTTATTTGGAATGATTCTCACGGAAAACTTTTTATTAAATTAATTACCAATATTTGACATTTTACTGATTTGAAAATAATAGATTCATTATATTTTACATGTCTTTTTTTTACATTTGCTTAAAATAAAAAATCCACAACTCTTTTTTCAATTTTCTTTTTCTACTTTTTTTTATTAAGTAAATATAAGTTATTCCTAATTTGAAATTGGTGGCCTTTTTGTGATTTTTTAAATACAAATTTTCTGATTTCATTTCATTTTTTTATGTCACGTGGTTGCGTTTTTTTAATGAAAAATGATTCAATTTTTATTCGGTAATATTTTGATTACATCCAAATATTTGCAGACAGGCTAAATTTCACTCCCTTGGGATTAAGAACTAATTTTATAACAACTAAGGCAAAAACATTTTAGATTTCACACAAGTCAACAGATGGAAGAATTAAGGAAAAGTAAAGTGCCACTCAAACAAGCCAAGGCGGGTCATAAACTCTTGACTTTTGACACATTTTTAGATATATTTGCTTCTTTAAAATGTTATCCCTTTCAGATGCAGTAAATTTAGAGTTAACTTTTTATTTCATACTCACAAACTAATAATCATTAGCTTATGAAATACATTTCAAATCAACCATTTCATAGATATACTTTTTGGCATCCATTGTTAAATTATTCTACTAGTCGCGTGTAGTGTCAACCTATGTAACACAGCACATTAGATAAGCAACAATTTTTTGTCTTCTGTTTCCAGAAATCAATTATTTATTCACTTGGTATCTCTTTGTGTGAGTTAAATAGTGAAAAGGTAAGATTAATAGCTTCAAACCAAGAAACAAAAAAGAGAAAACAGAACAATTTGTGAAATAGTTTTCAAACTTGAAGGTAAAATTCATTTACACTTTGAAAATTATGATAATCATATGTTATTTAAGTAACACTAATTGTTCTACCAATACTAGTAAAGAAATTATTTCTTAACTAATTTAAGTCCGAATTAAGACGATTGCCCTCCAAACCTATTTGTTTCACTATTGGTAAAGTCGTCACAGATAAGGTTGCCTACGCTTACACATATTTTACACTGCAGTTACTATATGAGCGTAGACATTATTATATGGCGATGACTTTGCACATATCAAAATACACAGAAATCTTTTTGATCGTAGAACAACGACGCATGTGGATTACTCCAACTTTACATGAGAATAGTTGAAATATTTTTTTCACACCTTATGTCAACTTAAAAAATACGAAAGAACATGATTTGAAACTTGGGTTAGATATATATATATATATATATAGGTAAATATTTTTTTAAAATTTGGAATATAAGGCTTTTATATATCTTTTTTCAAAATCAAATATAAAAATAAGTAAATTTTTGCACATCCGTTGTTGTTTACGAACACGACGAAATGTTCAACATTCGAAAAAACACCTATAAAATGTATATTTTTTACTTTTTATTAGTAGCAAAAAAACTTATATCTTAAAACTGATAATTTTGAATTCCCGCGAAAACAGTTCAATGCATTGGCCACGCCCCTAATACGTCACGATTCGGATAAACGAACTTTGTTGGTGACCGTTTAAATTTAAATAGAATGTCTTCACGAATCTTTATGTCACAGTTATCAAGGCCAAACATGTCGCGTTTTTTTAGAGATTTTATAATAATTTATTATTTAAAAGTGAAATGAAAACATTTCTCTACAATATCCATATAAAAAAATAAAAAACAACTAATTTTTCTTAATCATATTAAAGGTATTCGTAGTATATGATATCTCCCTATTGTTAATTTTTTTTTAAATAAAACATTTAGGCTTTTAAAATTTTAGGAAAACTACTTTTTATAATGCGAATCGTTTTTTAAGACATCTAACCATTTAACTGTTTTAAAATATTTTGTTTTATGCGTTTTGTGGGATTGATCAAGGAGTATTCATAAAACATGAAAGAGGAGCTCAAGTGCCGAGGAAAGGTTCAAGATTTGAGAGTGCCTCGCTCACTGTCTATTACGGAACCCTCCTTCACGAAGCTGAAATCACTAGAAAGCTTTGTGAACGCACTGATTCCGTAACAGTTTCTGCTGTAGGGGCAAGACTTGGTAAGAATTATGTCCAAGTAAATGCGAATGAGCGATTGCGAGAGAACCATTTAAAACAATCATGAAGAGCCCGCATTAAGCATCATCATTCCATGGGACACAGCATTGATTATTTTTTTAATATTTTTTTTTATATGGGAGTTGCTTTATTATTTACCCTGCTTACAAAATACAAGTTTGATATATAAAAAGGTGGATTTTTCCGCAATTTCTTTAAACTGATCTAAACTGTTAGGATCAGGAGGGATATACTTATGTGGACCAATCGGGAACTTCTCAGCATTTGCTCATGTGGAGAGGAAACCACTTAAAACTCTTCAGGAGAAGCCGGCCTGGTGGCAGTAGTCAACAGGCCTTCCGTTCCACTAGAGGAGTTTTCGGCATTTTCTTCCCTTCTTTGGTATATTTTACCAATTGCCTGCACTGTATTGACCATGTATGATACTATACTTTAGCTATAAATATAGAATTGATACTTCATTCGCAGTGTATCAGCGATCATTTGTCAGATTTATTTATTTGACAACAAAGATGAATTACATTTTAGGCATCTACAGGGCTTATGAGTTGTCATTGGCTGGTTTAAAAAGCCACATTACACACTTTACATTCACCATTATGTCTATATTTCAAAATCTGTGCATTCAATTCTTTGATCTGTTGATGTTTGTAAAGTTAAAGAGCTTGAACATTTATTGATTTTAGTGAAATTTATGCGATTGAAATTTATCCTGAAAATATTTATCAATTTTTATACTTTTTGGACCAGGTTGATTTTTATCACCAATATTTCGAGTTTGTCCAAATTTATATTTTTTGGCAAAAATAGTAATCCGGTTGCGATATTATATATATTTATAAATTAAGCTTTTTTTTTTTTATATTTAGTTTCAAAATAGCTTTAACTCTCAAATCTCTGTTTCGAGAAATCGAGCATTTAAATTTTGTTCCAATTTTACTCTTTTATATCTTATTTAAATAATGTAAGGTGTTAAGTGCTCATTTTAGAAAATGTTTTTAATTTTTACGTTTCTTAATTTAATATTAAATAAACAGTTATTCAAAGCTTTTAGCTTGAATAAAATACCAGGTATACGATTTAACCTTAAATTTATTTTTAAAACTACAGATATATGACATTTAATATGACTAAGTGTATTTTGCCAGTTTGTAGAGCGTTAAAAACTGCATCATTAAATCAAATCCGCATATTTTCGAGCTATCGTTTCTTTCCAGTATACCCACGATATTATATACCAATGTCCTTATACTAACTTAAATCAAATTATTATAAAAAAATAAACATTTCTAAACAATATGCGTACACTTAAAAAAAAACTTCTTTAAAGCCAACTTAAATACAATTAGTTTTTAAGAGCTAACTTAGCTGCTGCACACGTGTTTTTTTAACCTACGTTTAAACGAAATAATATATTTTTGTTCTCTTATATCTCATGGTATTTCCTTATAATAGTACAGCTCGGTGCAGTACAGTCTTCTTACGAAATGGCAGCCTTACTTCATTTTTATATCTAGTTTCATATCCGTGTTCACATTGATAAGAAAAAACCTTTTTGGTCGACTCTTTTGAGGAATAATTATCAATTATTTTGAGAACAAAAACATTACATTAAAATATATAAGTTGGCATATTATTATAATGTTTGTTTCAGCATCAACTTTATCCTAATATATCTATTTTTTCTGACAATTACTCTCATAGCCCTATTTTGTCGAACAGTAAGTTTACGGTTTTCTTCTTCTGTAGCCAAAAACAAAATGCTACTTCAATAATTTGTTTGAGGCACAAAAATTGAATTATATATCATTCTGCACGAATCTGCGCTTACAGATCTTCTGATTCTTCCCATAAGAGAAGCCTTCTTTGCCAACTTATTCGTCACATATCTCGTATTCTTGGTCAAAGTCAGTCTAGAATCTACGATAATCCCCAAATATTTCATATCTTTCACCCCCTTTAATATTTCTTCATCCTTCACTATTGTTGGAGAAAGGGGGATTGTTTTTTATTTACAATGTTCATAAACTTAAGTAAATCTGTTTAAGTTTATTCTTCTGCAACCATATTTCTATTTTTTGAAGGTCAAATTTTAGTTTATTATTGATTAAGTAGTTATAAAACTTTACTTAAGTTCGTTAATAATCTTAATATTAGGTATATGGAAAATAGAAAATGTTTACATAATTAAACATAACAGAAGTACATTATTTACAAATCTGAATATAATTTTCGTTGAAGAAACCAATACAGACTAACATTATTAAAACAGTACTTACAAAGTCATAAAAAATATGACCAATTTCTGAATTCGCATAGGAACAAAATAAAACATAAGAAACAGTTCACTAGAAGGATAAAGAAGAAAAACAATACGGTAAGAGAACATGGAAATAATTAATAATGGAAAAGCAATAGAAAAGAAGTTAGAGGAAGTAAAAATTAAAAATAAGACAAAGTACCCTCATGGTTACAAATTTTTCCCGTGTAATATCATAAAACAATATTCCTTTTATGAATGAAAAATATTCTCGGTTCTCTTTTGGGGTAGGCAGGTTAAATTATGCTTTGAGTCTTGTTCTCAATATAAAATACATTACAAGCAATGTTTGATTATGTCCAAATGCTTGCAGACTGGCTGGATTTCCTCCCTAGGGAGTTGTTGGTTCAGCCGGATGAATCTCACCCACGTGATAAAGGTTTTAGCTTTTTTACTTCACAAAAGTCAACAGATGGAAGAGTTGAGGAAATGTGGATGTTCAAACATGGGCAGAATGGTGAATGTTACACAGTGTGTAAAGTGGCCACTTAAACCTGCCAATGACAGGTCATAAGCCCTGTAAATACCTAGACTTCCATATTCCCTTCTCGAACCCTTTTTCCCTCTCTGTTGAAATAAATTTAAATACATAACAAGCAATCAACTAATTAGAAAAAGTTGTACTTTTTAAATTGTAATGTGCCATTCCGCTTTGTTTTTTTTGTTATTTATACTCATTTTACGATTAAGTTACTTTTTTAGTAAAATTTTGAAAGTAGGTATCCAATTCCCTTTAAATAGGTTTTTTATATTTTTAAAAATATCGGGTGATTTTTTTATATTGATAGAACTTTGGTAATACTGTTTCTTTTCAAACTATTGTTATTTTTTTTATATACATGTGCTCTGTAACAATTTTCAAATTAATTATGGAACGCCTTAAACTCGAACAACGCTTGCAAATTGTGGAACTTTGCTATTGAAATCAGCGTTCAGTTCGCCAAACGTATGGGATTTCGTGAAACCATGAATATACTGCATGACAAGTTTGGCGACAACATTACTTCCAGGAACAGTACTGTTAATAAGCCTCCATGATCCTGTGATTTGACGCCGTTGGATTATTTCCTGTGGGGCTACAATAACTATCCCTTCTTAGTGAAATGTAGTCAGTATACTTTGCATCATGTAACTTTATATCTTTATAAATGTAATATATACTGTGTTAAGTTTTTCGGTATAACTCCGTTATGCATTTACGCATCGATTGAGATAATTTATTATTAAATAATAAATTATTATTCAACATAGAAAAAGCATTTTGTAACAAATCAGAGATGAATCGCTAATGCATTAAAAAGTTTACTAATTTGACGGATGTGGTATTTATATACTACTACTATTCTTATGAGTACCGAATAAACAGTTATCTCAAACACTATTTACGTCTCACTTTCGATGCTATATATATATATTCGCGAGTGAGAGAGATAAATTCACGCGTCACGTAGGCCAGCAGCAAAGTAACCTGTGCCACTGCTACAGTAGGCCAGTTTTGCGCAGTTGCTTCGTGGTCTTTGTTAAAGGCGGTCTCACTATTCTCGCTGTGAGCGTAAGCCAATTATTTTTTCATGGTTTTAGCAATCATATTAAAATTATCGATACTTTTAAGTCTAACTATAAATAATTTAAGCATTTTTTTTTGAATATTTTTTTTCTATTAAATATCTCGAATTTTTTGCATGTGTATTGAAAATATAGCACCGTGGATGTTTTTGGCACAGTAAAAAAAGGGTTCAGTCGATTTACTATCGAAAAAAACAAAGATTCTGGACGTATTGAATTCCAATTTATACATTTTTAATTCATTATATTACTGGATTTTTTTGGGAAATGTGATCAAAAATTAGACGATCAGAATGTGCTGCGTAACAACTAGGTAGTCACGGAGCATATTTTTTGGATATCATTTTAAAAAGTCAATTTGTGTTTTAATTTTTATTTCAATTTTAAAACACTAATCTAAGTTTTTTTCACTTTAAAGATGTATCACAATTAAAAAACAGCCGGTTATTGTTTTTTTATTTGCATCATGATGTCAGAATATAGCCATGTATTATTACTGTGCTTAACGTAGCCAAATAATATTATGCAAATTTTATTCTGAGGATGTGTTCTAGATTCAAAAGGCATACAATTATTATTATTATAACAGTCTGAGTGTAACCACATACATAATTATGCACATACAAAATTAGTAGGTTAACAACTAGCTGGGTAACACAGCTCTAATTACAAGTATTGAGTCATTTGCATCTCAAAGTTACATTTAAAATAACTTCCTCACACTGAAATAAAATAAAGTAGTTGTAATATATTTACTATCGGTACAAAAACTATATCGAAATTATATTTCACAACTAATGTTAGTACACGTAACCATCACCGTAGTGTTTATTTATTTATACTTTTACATTGTTTGTACTATTTTTTTTATACAGAACAATGTTCCCTCACTGGGGTGTGTCCCGTGTCGAGGGAAACATTTTACGAAATGTGAAACATGCCTTAAATTAGCTATTTAACAAAGTTAACATAATAATAACAATAAAAAAACGTTATTTTTCCAATAAACATGATTATCATTATCACCTTTAAACAATAAAAAACCAAAAAAATCTTAATAATAGTCATAGACCAATAGAACAAATTTCATAACTAGTACACACATTTTACCTATTTGGCTTGATCCACTCATCGATCCGTGTGCAACCCACCTCCACTATCCATGTCTTAATAGCAATTTTATATTGTGAGAACTTACTTATTGTCTTTATGGATAGTGGAAGTAGATTGAACACTTTAACCGAGTAGTAGGCCAATCCTCTTTGACCGAAGGTTGTATTTTTTTTTATTTTTTTTTGCAGCATCAGGGTGAAGTATCTAGTAACTTTCGTATTTGTAACAGAAGGTAGAAAATAATGTTTACGTGCGTATAGTAACAAATCTTTTACAAAAAGTTGGTTTATAGATTTTATATTAAGATTTTCAAGTATACCGAGGGAGCTAGTTCTGATAGGGACTCTTAAGATATTTTTTATTAAAGCTTTTTGTGCAATTATTATTTGCTTGATCAGTGTGTCATTTACACATCCCTATCCAACTATCCCTTATTCCAAAACTGATTGAGTTATTGCATAATATATTTTTACAGGTACTTTTAGGCTAATTATATTTCTTATAGTTTTAAAAAAGTCAATTTGCTTAAAGTATAACATAGTATTTACGAAAAAATGCATAAATGCAGAGTTAAACGAGATGCGATCACCACGATGTTCGAGCATGTACTAAAATTACAAACAAACAAAACATCATGTTGCTTCCCCATAAGAGTAGGTAGAAAGGATAGAATGCCATGTCACTATGTATTTGTATCCATATTTCGCTTCCTCTACATTCATACATTTTATCACTCACGCGCGCCTATTATTCCGACTTTTGCCATGTTCATCTTCAAATATTTGTTTGATTTGCCCATGCCCTGTCTGTTTTGGTCTTTCTCTAATTGTGCATCCATCAAGATTTGCATCGTAAATCTTTTTAGCCATCCTTTTGCTGTCCGTTCGCTCTATATGTTCAAACAATGCAGAGCTCCTGCTGTTCTTGATTTTATCGAAAATGCTTATTTCAGCCTTACATAGAGTACGGATCTCGACATTTATGCATCTATCATAGAAAGTTTTCCCACACATATGCCTGAGAGATCGCATTTCGTCAGTATTCAGCCTACTTTCATCCCTGTTTTTATAATTCCATACTTCGCTCCCATATATCAGGATCAGCACCAAGGCTTCATTGTAAACTGCTAATTTGGCCTAAGATTAGGTCAATAATTTTTAGTGGTATTTCGGAGAATAGATAGTGGTGGGAGTTTGGAAAGAGGAGGGATCAGGAGATTGAAAATTACACGATTAACCAAATATTGTTGAATACAGGTTCAATATTCATTTTCTCAATGTCTGCCTTAATGATATCTGAGTATTGACAAAAAAAAAATAACTCTTCTTCTTCTTCTTCTTCCTGGTTGTATGTCCAATATACTTGGGGTCAGCCTTCCTAGTCTTCAGCTTTCACATCGGACTATATAATTTGTTTTTTTATTAAATTGTAAACATATTGTCCATAATTTTATATAATATTCCCAAGGAGTTTTTTTTTTAAATCTCATTAGCGACATGCAGATAACTATATTTATTTAAAGACGTTTTTATATTTTAAACTATAACATTATTTACAAAAGCAGAATAAAAATTACGATACACTACATATTAAAAGGGTATGAAAAATATTTAAAAATAACAAAATAAACATAATACTAGGTATAGAAATAAATTCAAAATGATGGATACATTATACAATCTGGGAAAGAAAAATAAAAAATTTATAAAAAGTTTAAAAATTACAGGTACCTATGTATAAATACAAACTGAACTAGTACGAGAGTGCAAATGTTAAAAATTACAAGAATAAAAAAGTTTTTTTTAAATTAACAAAATATTCAGGTTGAAAAAAAATCAAAAACGTATTAAAATTACATATACATAATACAAGCTAAAAAATTATAAAAAAACACTTCAATAGTATTAAGAATTACATATACAAGCAAAAACGGTAAAATATTAAAAGTTATAGGTTCAAGATGCGCATTCTCTGTATAAACTAACATTATTTATTCAAAGTACTTCTGGAGAAAATAATTCTTCAATTCGCACGTCCTGTTTCTATATTTCTATATTTTGTTGTTTGGTTTGTTTCTTACGGCCGGTTGCCACCTGACGCCAAGACACTAACCCCCTTTGCTAACTGTGGCTTGGGTTGCCACCGTTGACTATTGTTCCTCCGCTGCCATCCTCAACACAACGGCTTACCCGCCACCTTTGACTCCCAACACCCATAGCCCGAAGTATGTCCGAGTGGCCTTAGAGAAGATTTGTTCCTCTTCCGCCTGTTCCGCCTTACTAATGCACTTCATCTCCGCTATCACAGCCGTTGAGATCTTCACCCGTATGTAAAAGTAATAACGGTTTCTCTAAATGTAATTCTGATTTATTTACCAATCTAACAATGAGTGATTGCATGTAGTGTGTTCACCTTTTTAACTCTTTTACTTGGTGACGAAGATTCTCTCACATTTGGATCATTTATCAGACTTTCACAATATTAACGTCTTCTTGCAACATGAGAACTTACTTCCCTTCGTCACTGTTTCCGCGTTGGAGAAAATTTATTGAGAAGCTAAGATAAATTGTGACTACTTTATTGGGTCATTTTGCAAGCGTGAAGTTAATGAAGAATCCTAAGTTTTATTTCCAACATATAAATATATATATTTATATATATACATATATATTTATATATTTTGTTTATTATACAGTACATAAAATGATCAGTTTTTTTTCTATTACATTCTTCTTTTTAATACATTTAGCTTTTCTTAAAATTTTAACTTTCCAAAATCGAGATCAAATCTCGTGCTTGGAGAGTGGCTTACACATTTGTAGTAGTTTACTGAATTTGGAGTTATAAAATTTTAAATAAAAGGAAAAATGTTGTGCAAACATTATTTAATGTTACAAATATACACATACATACATACAAATAAATACAGGTACACACATACATACATTCATGCATACATACATACATACATACACACATATATGCATACATACGTACGTACACAAATCCACACATATGTATATTTACATACAATAATACAACGTAGCAATTTAGAAATGAACTTAAATTGCAGATAAATCAGTTTTAACTCAAATGCGTAGTAAACATGAAAATAAAAGATTTTACGCACTACAGAAAAAAACAGAAAATAATTATAATAATTAAAATAAGAATGTTATTTTTACTCGGGTTAACAAAAAATGTTTGAATTTATTTTAGATTTATTGAGTTTTACATTATAATATCTATTTTTAATCCATGCCTCATGTCTGAGGATGGTGATCACGCCTGACCCCAGACATGGCACATCTGTGGACAGTCTCCCTCCATATGGAACGGTCTTGTGTTGTTCTGTAGGCATCTGTCAGTGATAATTCTGATAATCCAATGACCAAGAATATACCATTCGAAAGGCACTTAATGGCTGGACAAAAGGGTTCACAATTGGAGAAAAGAAGAATCCAACCTGGGGTATGCTGATGACACCACACTTAATGCATCGTCAGAAATTGAAACGAAAGAACTAATTGACCAAATTGATGCTGATTGTTCAGACCTGAAACTCTCAATGAATGTGAGCAAAACTCAGCTTATGGTCATTGGTCGAGCTAATAAAATTGCACCATATTATAATATAAGTATTTTTAAAATGGACCGGGTATATTAGAAATGAAATTAAAACACATTGATTTTGGGCAATCATTTTATTATGCTTTCTCTTTTTTAAAAGCGTACTCCTATTATTTATATTACCACCTCGGTTTCGTATGGTAGCGTGAATAAGGTGGATCACTTTCTAACATAATGACATCTCACTACTGCATTCATTTTAATAATAGTAATAAAAATAAACAAGTAAGTATTTTATTAATTTATGGAATCGAATTGTCAATAATAGTTTAACGAGCAGCTACAAATAAACTTAAATAATGTGGACTGGACCTTCATGGCGAATACAGAACTTTTATGGAACAAGAGAGTAATAGCAATAATGAGTTAAAGTGACTGCACTTGGACTACATGCCGCAATTGAGAGACTGCGTTGAGCTGACTTGGTTTGGCTGACTCTTTGAGCTGACTTGCTTGGGCTGATTCCTTTAGTCTGACTGGGCGTTACCACGCATTTTTGTATTTTTATAGACCACGTTCATTTGTCCTCCATGTTTTTATGGTAGGAACAAAGTATGTAATGAAGTTAACGTACTTAAGTATGTTGCTTTTATGTAGACGAACGTTTTATGAGCAATACTTCTAGTCTTGCAAAATATATTGTTTTCAGCATAAAATGATTCAATTCAATTCAATTTATTTATTTAAATATAACATATACATAACAAACATACATTTAATACGCACATACCATAAAAAAGAAAAAAAATACATGAAAGAGATTCATTTCAAAGTAGTAGGAGAATCCTGCTCCAGAAAACCCTTTCAGATACATGGAACAGATCAATATCCAGAGCGATGTTGTTCAGCATAGCGGTAGCTCTTCCAACAGGCATAAGCATTGGCAGGTTGGTCCTGTTTATCAGAATATGAAACAATCTATGCTGACACTGTCTTAGGTAATTATCAGAAACATATAATATAAACCAATGCTCATCGTTATCTCAGGATTATCGACAAAACCGCGCAACAATCGATAAAAATGTGTAGTCAAATACACATTCCTTCTAGTCTCTAAACTGTTGTAGCCAAGCATACCCTGGAAAAACTCTAGATGAAAAAATGATGACTTGATTTATCGGTTATAGCTCTGTATTTCATGTGAAATAATTTAGCGATTTTATCGATCACGGACTTTAAGCCCCCACAGTATTATTATTATTATTACATATATATAATAAATGTAAAAAATATTTAAAGTTTAAATTTTTAAGGTGAAATAAAAACAGTTTGAAATTTGATACTGTTTGTTTTACTTCGAAGTACTACGCTATTGAAACTGTATAAAAGATTTTCCGACCGTATTTAATGTTGGATTTGTAGTCACCCACTTCTGAATCCCGCCATTCGATAGAGGTTAATCCTTTAACCCCAGTTTAAACTAGTGAACTAACAATTTATTACAGGTTTATCTGCATGTATACCTGTATCTACCATTATTATGCCAGATACATCTGATAGACCTTAACTGAAAATGTATTTTCAATTCTGAAATCTCCGCAGTAGATGTTATTTAGAGTGTGAATAAATAAACACGGTACAGGACCTCTGAAGAGCCAAGGTTTATACTTTATTCAAAACCGACGTAAATCTACCGCCTGAACGCGAATACAGAAACCATGACCAAATGACCACATTTCAAGAGGCTAACTTTCTGAAAACACCACAAAAATAATTTAATTAATCATTTTAGTAAGAAAAATGGAAATGTAATTAGTTAAATTTTATTATAAATGTTCGAAGCAGTGCTTTGATGGCTTGGACCCTTGTAAAATTCATGATGGGATTCTAATATAAAATGTGTTATTCTTCAAGCAACGCTATCAGGTATAGATATCGTATTGAAAAGAATCAGTATCCTCATAACATAATTAGAATATTAATTAATCAAGTTTACATGTGGCTTAAAAATAGGAAAATATCACATACTACAAATATTTAGAAAAATCCAGTGAACTTTTGAAATCAGTATGGGTGTTGTGGAAAAATGCATACATTCATAATTTTTTTGAAAGCATTAAAAAATACGTCTCCACAAAAACGTGATATAATCATTTCGACTTTAGAATTCTTGACACTGTGCGACGATTTATTTAAATTTAATCACAAACAAAGGTCTACATTGATCTTAATCATGACGTATTAGGGGCGTGGAATTAAAAAATATGTTTTATACTACATCATCAACATTTCCTTTCCGCCCTTAATGGTGCATAGAGCGTTGAATTGGTACACCTTTCGCAGCGTATCTTGATCATTTTTGTTACATGACAGTGAGATGATCAGTCTTACGCTTCGGGTACCAGTCCAGCTACTATTCTAGTGTGAAAACACCCTTGTAAATAAATATTTATTTTTAACCATGTCGGGAATCGAACCCGAGACCTTTTGCATGGTAGGCTAACGCGCTGACCATAACACCACGAAGCCGACTATCATGTAAAAAAAAAAATATTGGCTCGACAGTATTAATTGATTAATTTTTAATTGTAAAAAAAAATGGTGTTTCCCTATTATCCTTAGACAACAAATTATAAAACTCATAAGCAAATTTGCTAATTAAATTTATGCCTTTTACTTGTCCACTTGATTTTTAACAATGGAAACACCTTATTTTAGAAGTTTTGAAGTGACTTTTTACTTATTTCAATAAATTTTGGTTTCGGCTTGGGCTGAACGGTCAGTCACTACTAAATACTCTTAAAGTGTACACATTATATCGTAGATACGTATTATTGCGTTAAATATAAAAGACTTGTTACCGCCTAAAAAGACTAGCAAAAAAAAATTTCATAATGAAAATGATGCAAAATACAAATTGCATAAGTAGTTGCAAAGTAGTCTTTTGCATATTAGTCAGTACCTTATATCCAACATTTTAAAGTATATTTAGCTTATAAACATAAATGTATTTAACATGTACCTATTTTATGTTGTTAGAATTTGTAAATTTTAAAACAAACTCATAATATTATTTAAGCCTCAGAGTAACAATTCGCTGCCGCTTAAGGTGATTTTAAACGAAAATATGAAACTAATTATTCCTAGATAACGCTTTTATATTTTTTTATTGAAAAATGCCATTTTTACGTTTATTTTCAATGGAAATTTTACAAGACTTGGTTTGTGGAAATTTCGCACTATATTGATTGTAACAAATGCCATAACAATAAAATTAAGGTAATTTTCACAAAATGATGTACATAACAAAAAATAAAAAAAGTAATTTTTTTTTTTGGGCACCATTTGCTGAAAAGGACCGAAATTATATTGTTATGGTATTTGTTACGATCAATATAGTGGAAAATTTCCGCAAACGAAGTTTTGTAAAATTTCCATTAAACATCAACGTGTCAATGGTATTTAAAAAAAAAGATAATAGCGCGCCATCTATGCATAATTAGTTTTATATTTTCGTTTAGAATCACCTTAAAGAAAAGTCGTTCAGCTCTTTTGCATAGAACAAAGACATTCCAAATTTTACGTTTGGTTTTGGTTTAACTAAAAATGTGTAACGGACGGATTGGGTTTGCGCTTACAATTCTTGACCCGAGTGCCTACGGCCCGATGTACTGATGTAAGCTGTAGCTAAATTTGTTGTTGATAATCATTTCTCTACAATACCGCAGAGTGTGTGCGGACCAACTACTGCTTTACAAAATTGTGACAGGAATGGTTGACTGTACAGAGCTGCTTGTTTTAATAACAATACATGTGCCAGCCAGGATTTGTAGACGGTACCACCTGTTTCATGTACCAACAAGTAAGACATCGTATGTTAAAAATGCTTTTTTTCGTAGGACTTTTTCAATGTACAATACAAAATTTAAAAATATAGATTATACAAACATCACTCTGTCAGATTTAAAATTTAAACTAAAAATGTATTATGTAACTTAGTAGACATTATAATAATAAATATGTACATCTCCCCCCCCCCCTCCTTATCCTCTCTTCAAGCATTTTTGTCCTTTTTTGTCCTTATCCCGCCCAATTTACAGTAACTTAATGTTCTTAAAATTAATATTTAAAAAATCTTTGATTATTGAGTACTTGAAAATAACATTTTTATATGTATAAATTGTTTGTATTTATTTGATATGTAATATATATATTCTTTACTAACTTTGTATACTATGTGGAAATCTGTTATTGGTTCTGAATTTATACACTATATCTGTTTGTTTACTAAAAATATGTATGTAGAACTGTTGATTTCCCTAATAAAATAAAAATAAATAAAAATAAATAAAAATAAAATAAAATAAATAAATAATCTTATAATTCTTTTTGTCCCAATGAGCGATTCTATTAGCCGATTGCGTATTACTACTCTTAGATTTGAGCTATATTTTTAAGATGTTTGTATTTTTTATCGCCCCCTAGAAGAATAGTATAAAAATAATAATGTTATGTTTTATTGATTAATGACAGATTTTGATAAAAATAAGAGTCTTCGGAAAGAAAGAAAAATCTTAAATAACAATCCTTTTGAGTTGTAATTTAAGCTATATTTTTCTAAATTTTTTTGGCATGCGTATTTCAAAAGAGGGTTCGGGCGTGTTTTTTATTGACATAAGCTATAAATGTATTAAGATTTTGCAAACAGCAAGTGCATTAGATCGTAATGGTTATTTTTATACAAAAAATCTTGTAATTTATGAAAGAAAGAAAAGTCTGTTTTGACTCGGTTTAACAAAAACCTTTCCCGAGCAATGAACTTTATGGACATGGCCACTTTTAGTATTAACTCTCAGGGCTGGTATTCTGAACGGAATTGCGCGCGAAAAAATCGCTCTGCTAACGTGTATTTAGTACGTAAATACGCGTTAAAAATGCGATTTCTACGCGCACTTTTGCGTTCAGAATACTACCCCAAGGGTGGTATTCTGAACGGTATAGCGCGCGAACGCTTTCTTAGCGCATATTTACGTACTAAATAATACACACTTACACGGCGATCTCTACGCTCTTACGTTTAAAATAATAGCTCAGATACATTATATGTATTAAATGTATTTGGTTTGTATTTTAACCTAAAATATTGAAAACAAGCTTTTAGAGACATCTATGTATTCAATATTGAAACATCTCTGAAGAATTTGGTTGTGAGCCTCGCTATTTTCCCAAATTCCAGTTTTGCTTTTCCCTTTCGAGAGTTTTACAATGTTACCTCGGTTATTTGAGTTTCTGTTTCCTATCTTTAACGTCAGATTTCGCTTTTTGTAAATCTATAAACGTCGTATTTTTTTAATGTAATTTGAGTAATATTAAGATAATGTGGACATAGATACTATTTATTTTTTACATAAACGGCAAAAATAGCCTTAAATATATAATAATGAACATGAAAAGTGAAAAAAAACATGTTTAAAAATTGCAAAGCAATAACAATTATTCCTATTGTTGTCATGAAAAATTTGATAATTTAAGTAAGTCAAAATACATAACATTTTTTAATATAAAACAAAGTTTAGAAAGTATCTTCACCAAGTATGTATTGCGTAGAATTTATTGTATTGTATATGGAAAATAAAAGTGATTTCATAAAAACTTCAGATTGAAAAATGAATATGAAAAATTAATTTCTTATGCAAAAGTTCTACTATCCATATTTGACTGAAAAAATGTCCTGAAGAGACACGTTCACGTTGAGTGAAATCCCTGTTGTCACAAGATTCTGCCCGTGCGTGTTCACATGAGGACAATGCGGTAATTGTTTCGCGGAGATTCACCTATTTCGGTGGCGACGTTTGGAACAATGTTTTGTACAACGAATAACTGTTAACACGTGGACAATGGTCACGTCCTGTGTAAAAAACATATTGTATTGTCCACGTGTGAAGGTCCTTTAATTGTTCTCCGCGGCTCACAGCACTTTTAGGGTTTGTAAAAAAATATCTGCTAAAAGTATTGATCGTTTGGTCTATTTCGTATCGTGGTAACAGGTTCATTTCTCCACAGGACACGATAAAATAATAAAGGGAAGATTGATATTTATTGTAATTTAGTTATTTTTATATATTTAATGCCTGGCAAACACATAACCCGAACATATGAAAGCCAACTAATCTCTACTCGATTATATTTCGCGGGAATACCTGATATATTTAATAAAGCGATTTTCTCAATGCATTGAGTTTTATTGTTAGTTATAATAATAAAAATACGTGTATAGTTTTATTCCACTTTATTTATAATTTTACCAGTGACCGGGTTTCATCGTGACTGACATCATCAGACGGGTTGGAGACTAAATAAATTTCTATGTTGTATACATGTGCAAGCAAACAATGAAACTTATCGATATGAACTGACTGCCGGGAATTTGGCTTTCAGAGAATCACTTAATTACCTCGGGCCCGGGGACATAGCTGTAGATTGAACTACCAACCAGTGGCCTCTGTTATGGTTTTAATAAAATTTCAATACAAATAATTGAAACACGTATTCATTACGTATTCATTTTTCTATTATTACTTTGTATATTTTTATATTATTATTTTGTTTATTGTTTTGATTATTTTGCATATTGTTTTGATTACCTGTATATTGTTTTAATATGTAAATAAATATTTTGATTTATATATTGAAGAGTCCCGACTTAACACGAAATTTTAATTGTGTCTATGTAAAACTGTGTATTTTGTGGATTAAATAAATAAAAAATAAAAAAAAAAAAAATTATAAAACTTAAAATTATAGAATTTACATCAGTTTTTATTATATATATTCAAACAAGACTCATATTATTGTTATTACGATATACTTAAATTTTTTTTATTTTGACTAATTTACAACCCCTGTTTGCACTTGTATATAACATTTTCATCCGAAATTTGTCTAGTCTTCCACCAGTCTGACGATGTCGGTCACAACAAAACCCGGTCACTGGTAAAAAATTTATAAATAAAAGTGGAGTAAAACTATGTACGTATTTTTATTATTATAATTTTATTGCAGTTCCACCAAGAAATATCTGTTGAAAAACACAATCTCTATTATTGTTAGCTCGATAAAAATACATCGTGAGCATACAAGGAAATTAGCCAAGTAAATTTTTTGCCATTTTGAAATTTTTTCACGAAGTGTTAGTACTGAATATTATCTTTTATTGAAAAAAACCAACTTACATTTAATTTTAAAAATTGATTATAGTATATTGATCAAGTTAGTCTATGAACATTTGCTACAGGAAATATTGACAAAAAATTAACAGTTTCATACTAACACAATAGATTGCTTATCCTTTGTCTATGTAAACTTAAAATAAAAAATGTACCTAATAGGAAAATTATAAGTACGTGACTGTGCAAAAACGTCAATCTAGATTTGCCAATAAACAAGAATTCTGACTTGACCACGTTTCCTTGTATGCTTACTATATATTATCAACCCAAAAGACGGTCATCTGTTTTTTTTAAAAAAGAGTTATTTTTCTTACTTACTAACTAAAATATTTTTACTTTTTCCACAGCTTCATCAACAGAAGTGATACTAGGAGGATTAGCGAAACTCCCGTGTGATGTCACAACTACTCTTCCAGGAGATCGAGTGTCACTGGTCATATGGTACAGGGAAGGTCGACTATCACCAATTTACAGGTAAGATCACAAATTTCAAAATTAAATTATTTTGTATGTATACAGTGAATATAAGACTTTTTTTTTAATTTACCTACGTAATAATATTATGCAATATATAATTATTATGCCTTTGTGTGATTTTTTCGTTTACTTTTTTTACCGTAAATATGTAATTCATTGCAGTGTAACTTTTTGTAATGCTCTGTTTTATTTCTTATGTATATTGTTAAAAATATAACGAAAATTAAGAAATAAAATATACGCATATATATGAGCTCGAGGATGACAAAACAATTGGAATTCGGTTTTCCACACCACACAAATCAAAAAGGATCAATCATCATCCTCATTCCCCTTTTCGCTCCTCGTAGCACATAGGCCACTGTATTGGTTAACCAAATTCAGCGTCAACAATGTTTTGGCTGGATTTCCTCCCTAAGAGGTTATTCAGATCTAAATTTGTTGCAACAGGGGAAAAACATTTTTGATAAGGGAATATGGAATTCTAGGCATTTACGGGGCTTATGTCCTGTCGTTGGCTGGTTTCAGTACCCATTTTATACACTGTGTAACATTCACTGTTTTATATATGTTTAAACATATACATTTCTTCAACTCTTTCATCTGTTGACTTTTGTGAAGTAAAAGAGCTGAAACCTTTATCATGTTGCAAAATGCTGATTGTTACACAGTGCGTAAAGTGGCCACTGAAACCAGCCAACGACAGGTTCAAAAATCGCTTCTCAAAAATGTTTTCCTTCTGTTGCAAGAAATTTACAAATGCAGCGTATTTTGTTTTGTTACATGAAACTAAGGTTATTAGTTTTATACTTTAGGTGGCACGTACACTCTGCCAGGAATCGAACCCAGGACCTCAATAATAGAAGGAAAATGCACCAACTACTACGCAATGAGGGGTGAAATCTCTCGACTCGATTTCCTCCTTGAGGATGTTTACCTGAGAACAGCTATCGAATCAAAAACACTTGTTCCGATTTCTGGTTCTATTTCGCATACAGAATTGTATTCTTCATCCCCCTGGACACAGATAAATAAGCATCTAACATTATTTCTTCGGTTAATTATTATTATATCACATTTAAATGTTTTAAATTTCTAAATTCGAGCCATTTGCGAAGGGAAATAATCTTTGGCGGCCTCGGTGGTGTTATGGCAAAGACGTGTTAACCTCACGCAAGGAGGGATCCGGGAGCGAATCTCGTTGAGATCATTAAAATTAAATGTGATTTTACTCAAGCCTGGGTTTGCTCCGTGGTGTAAATTGCCACTGTATTAGGTTGTTATGGTGCAATGCTATTACAGTTCTCTGTGTGAAATAGAACCAGAAACTTGAACGAGTATTTTCGACTCGACAGCAGCTATTCTCGGGTAAAACTCCTGAAAAAGGAAATCGAGTGGAAATAAGTCAGCGTTATAGTATAGTGGTGGGCGTATTTGCCAACTGTTCTTGAGGTCCTGGTTCGACCCTAGCAGGTCGGACGCAAAATATTAATTCTAAAGTTTGTTTTAACAGCTGAATTTCATTGTTTCTGAACTGGCACCTGAAGCCTAGGACTGATCACCTTATCTTCATGTAACAGATGATTGAAATACGTCCTGAAGCCTAGGACTGATCACTTTATCTTCATGTAACAGATGATGGAAGACTTGAGGAAATGTGGATGTTCAAACATGGGCAGGATAGTGAATGTTACACAGTGTGTAAAGTGGCCACTTAAACCAGCCAATGACAGGTCATAAGCCCTGTAAATGCCTAGACTTCCATATTCCCTTCTCGAAAACTTTTTCCCTCTCTGTTGAAATAAATTTAAATATGAACAACTCCCTAGGGAGGAAATCCAGCCAGTCTGCAATCATTTGGACATAATCAAAAATTGTTGAAATATGTCCCATTTGGTTTCTCAATTCAGTGCTATATGCACCACTGGGTACGGAAAGGGGAATGACGATAATTATCCAATCTGGAATAATTAAAGAAAGTGTTTTAAGAACCTTTTCTCCGGTCAGTCAAGTTGAAATAGGTTTTGTTAATAAATTATTGCGGACTGCTGATCAATTATCCGAGCTCTGTTATTTGCTCTGCCACAAACGATTTTTTTATTTTTTTCAATACGGATATTTTTACAACCGAAAATTGCACAAAATCAAAACATTATAAACGGGACTTCTCATGTTTTAGTTTCACTGTTTTAAATGGTTTTTTTTTCCTCAGTTTTGACGCTCGAGACACAAAGTTGTCTAAAGGCAGTCACTGGGCGGATAAGGAGGCTTTGGGGAGTAGAGGAACCTTCAGAGTCGGCACCAAACCAACTGCACTCCTCAATATAGAGCAAGCCAAGTCTACAGATGGTGGAGCTTATAGGTGCAGGGTAGACTTCCAAAAGTCACCAACGCGGAATCACATGGTCAACCTTACAGTTATACGTAAGAAACAAACGATTTATTCTTGTCGTGTGATAAAGAAATAGAATCAAAAACTTTTTAACAAGAAATGAAAATGAACCGAAGAACTTATATTCAGATTTAATAGTGAACAAATAAATTCTTCAATACAAAAATCTCTCTCAAAATATTTCGGATACCGGTATTTCTTAAACCCGACCAGAGTCCCTTTTGCAACGAAAACTTGAGAGAATTATCTTAAATTTTTCATGAAAAATAAAATCGAAAATTTCTGTATGAAAATGCTCATTTTTTCATTTCAAAAATCCCTAATATTCATAATCCATGTACCTTTGTTGGTAACCTGTCAACGAAACCTGGTTTAAAAAAAAAAATTGATTTGTTTGTTACGTTTTTTATTGAGATCATTCAATTTTTCTGTATAAACACTTTATTATAGAGAATTGAAAATAACTTTGCTAACTTCCTGTTTGAATAAGGATATCTTTTATTCGTAGCTGCCGTGTGCTTTGTCTGGGAGAATTTTATAAAACCATTAATTTATTAATTTATTTTTAATTGTTTTATGGTATGCACTGACGTATAAAAAATAGACACGTCATTTCCTCACGAATCTCATATATGGCAAATATTCGTTTCCATCAACAATTCGAAATAATTTGGTAGCAAATCACGAAACATGTGCAACGTGGAAGAAAAATATTTGTATATCCTTATTTTGTATTTATATGTTACGCGTTTACGAAACTGCCTGTCAATATTAATTTTTTGTATTATTCATGCGCTTAAAAAATGTGAAATATGTACTTCAAAAAGTACTCAACTATTAACTGTTTAAATAAACATTAATAGATTTTATTTATTTATTAATCAAAAGCATACTAAAATTAATACATAAATTATAAAGTCCTACTAAACTGCATAAAATGCAGTTCATCAGCAGGTGCTTATAGTTAAGTTCTAAAATATATACATGATTCTATCTCTTAAATTCTTTAAACATATAAAAACTCTTATTACTTTGGAAATGAAGAAAAATATGTGCATCTAAAATAAAAAAAAAGGCCAAATAAAAAATTATAATAAAATTTTAAATAAAAAACCACTTTCTAAAAGCCAGATTCTCAGCAGACGTCTTTTTCTTGAGCCAGATATATGTTGTTTTTTTTAAAAATATTTATTGGGAGCATATTATACATTTTTGGTATATTGTACTCTAGTTAACGGTATAACAGTAAATACTTAATAGTAAATGATAAATTGGATTGTTTGTACCAATGAAACTATGTTTTTTACCGTCACAAGTTGCGGTATAAAGCTTTTTTTCATCTACGTAGCGTCATATCAAATTAAAACGAAAGTGAAGGAAATGAACCCTCGAATTAAACGATCATTAACTTCACGCTTATAATATGTCCATTCAATTATACGTCATTGCAGGTACAATCATTTAAAAAATTACTGTTTCAAATTCATGGTGATGTTTTGTATTTAGACATTCATAAATCTAAAAATGTAATTTCATATTAAAAAGACAAACAAATTATTTGATGAATGATTTTTTGAGGAAGATTTAATTCCTGACACAATTTAACATTCTCTTTTTAAAAAGGTTTCTTTTTCTGGGTTGGAATACTGATAGTATTATCAGTACAAAATTTCTTCCTTAATAATATTACATTTGATTTACAATCGGTAAAACGTATTTTCTTAATTACTATAACTCTCATAATAATTATTTCACCTATAATTCAACCATTTGTAGTTTGCTAGTGATTGGTTTTTTTTTATACCGTTTTATGATTGCTTTTTCTTTTTTAGTACTTTAAAAAGTAATAATCTAAAACATTAATATTTTTAGTCCCAGTTGAAAAATTATCTATTCTTGATGAGCAAGGCTCTCACATACCTCACTACATCCTCGGTCCTTACAACGAAGGAGCAGCTGTGAATATTGTCTGCGTAGCAACAGGAGGTCAGTTTTTAATCTTAAAAATATATGTCGAATATTATTTGTAGAACTTTTTTTCTTTGATATTTATTCATAATTTTTCATTTCATTTTTATTTCGTTGATTTCATATTTATTTCATACAAATATTTTTAAAAATGCTTCGATGAATCGTATGACGCAGTTTAATATTGTTAATCTTTATTTCATGTACGAACACAAAAAATATATAAAAAATTTGTTCGAAACGAAAACTGCTGTGGAAATTGAAATCGATTTTAATTAATACATCTGTAGCTTGGATCTATAAGGGTCTATGCCAATTCCATTTTATTCTTACCAAAACTTCGTAGAAGGACGATCTCAATAAACAAATATATTTGTTAAAGTATTTAAAGTATATAATAAATGATTGGAGGGCATTCACAGTATGGTAAATAGAAAAAAGATATATAGTAAGGAATAAAATAAAAATAACTCATCCCTTTTTAATTACTTATATATTTACAATTCAAACCATTTAAATACATTTACCTACGTATCCCTTGTAAGAAATCTTATCTTTTAAATACACATAGATATATATACATTTATGTAAAGATGACATGTCATAATTTACAAAAATATTTTAATAAATTAGTACCTAGTTAGAAAAAAGTTTTTTATGTCTTTTTAAACACGCTCATTAAAAATAAAAAGGTAAAGCAATAAATAAAAAGTTTTAAACGGATATAAATAAAATTGCGAATACGCTTTAAAATTCTCAAAAAAATACATCTGTAAAGACGAACTAAGCACAATGTATACGTTTACAAAGAAAACTAGATTTATGTATAAAATAACAAATAATTGATAATAGCAAAATTTTACTTGAAATACACAAACAAACCATAGCAAAAAGTAAAACTATTACTACTCGTAAATAAGAATGGATATACATAAATTATATATTTTTTTATGAATATTCATTATTAAACACGTCGAATAGTTTATTGTGACGCCACAAAATGGCTAAAAAAATACTTATAGTCTAGGTTCAAGCCACAGAAATATTTAACAATGAAATTTATTTCACATTATACACACCCATTTTTTTTATTGTATTCTAAAACATGTTGATTAAATTACATTGTTACTAGAGTTAGATAATTATGACTGTAAATCAGAGGTTTCAGTGAAATCAAAAACTGCAATGTATAATTTTAATATTAATATTATTGTCCATTGGATTAAAATTATTATTTTATCAGGGCGTCCTCCCCCAAAAGTGACATGGTGGCGAGATAGTGCATTACTCGACGATAGTTATGGACTTTTACCAGAGAGAAGAACACAAAATGTCTTGAAACTGGATTCACTCAGAAGACACCATCTAAACGCTGTACTGACGTGCCAAGCCAAGAATTCCGACCTCAGCCCTCCCATATCTAGTGCTGTAACTCTTGACATGAACCGTAAGTTCCAACTATCTATACCTGGAATATGAACTCAATATTTCAACGGCAACATGCGTATAAGTGCTTCACTTTATTTAGGAAGATTTTAAACTAATGTTACCCAATTTTCTCACTGACTCGTGTTTTTTTAATGAAAATCTATATGTTTAAAACTGATATTGGCTAAATACATTAATGCACAGTCAGTACTTTTTGTAGTAATTTTTGATTCAGCCAAATAACATATATTATATTTAATTAATACCGTGTTCTGTAAATGTATTGAAATACTCATTTTATTTCGTTGTATGTTGATAGTGAGACCGCTGTGGGTGAGATTGAGGGGTGAAAACAGACCGCTTTCAGCTGACAATACTTACGAGTTGGAATGCGAGGTCGTTGGTTCGAGACCACCGCCGACGATCACGTGGTGGAAAGGAAGCGTAGCCATGAAAAATTCAAAAGATACTGTGAGTATTCCAAATAAATTTTCTCCAAATATTTCTTTTTAAAAACAACGGTTGTTTTAGTAATTTTATAACAAATGCTTCAACGGGTGCCTGGCCGCGTTACTCGATTTAATAAACTCTTCTGTATAAATGTATCTACAACAAACTACAGTGCACACTCGCCAATAAGGGGAATTCATACGTTTGCAAATGAATACGGTAATTATATGGATATATTTAATCCGACACTTTTAAATTTTAAAAAGCAGAGTACCAATTTATTATCTTCAAATTCAAATACGTAAAAAATACTATGTTGATTTAAATTGTGTACCTTTCATTAACTTATATCTGTAATAGTAAACATTTTCGACCTCGTGGTGTAATGGTCAGCTCGTTTGTCTACCATGCGAGAGGTCTCGAGTTCGATTCCCGACATAATTGACACGAAATATTTATTGAATGGGTGTTTTTACACTAGAATATTTCACAGTCTCTGGACTGATACCTGAAGCGTAAGACTGATCGTCTTACCTTCATATAAGAAAAATGATCAAGATACGCTGCTATTGGTGTACCAATGCAGTGCCCTATGCACCATTAGGTGCGGAAAGGTAATGATGGTGATGATTTTTCTAACTTGTTCCAATTTTAGAAATCTTTTCATTTAACTGAAGGGAAAGAATGTACTTCGTTTCTCTCTACTGCAATATTTGTATGAACTATTTGTATTACAATATTTGAGTTTTTCCAAATGTTCGTAAACAAAATACTGGATTTCACCCCCTCCGGAGTCATTAAGATTTACAAAAACAACAGGGATGGAGAATACCTTAAATAAGGGAATATGGAAGTCTAGGCATTTACAGGGCCTATGACCTGTCGTTGGCTGGTTTAAGTGAAAATTTTACCAACTGGTCCAAGAAGAAGTTTAAAAATTGAAAAATTGTTTTCAGGCGTTGCCTAGTATGTGAAATAATTCAGTCAGATGAATCTCTTCCCAACAATAAAAGTTTCAGCTCTTTATCTTCACTAAAATCAACAAACAGAAGAATTGAAGAAATATGGATGTTCAAACAAAGACGAAATGGTGAATGTTAGACAGCGTGTAAAGTGGCCCTTTAAACCAGCCAATGACAGGTCATAAGCCTTATAAATGCCTAGACTTCTATTTTTCCTTATTTAAGGTATTCTCCATCCCTGTTGTTATTTGTTTACTAAATGTATACTCATATATATTTTACTTATATGTAAGATGACTTTTCGCATAATTTTCTCTTTAAAAACCATAAAGTGCTTATTTTTAAATGTGTGAATTTAAGCACAAAACGAATTTCTCATCTATATATATGTACTCATATAGGAACGTGTGGAGAAATATGAGTATAATCATCATCATTCATTGCATTCATGCATTGGTACACCAATAGCAGTGAATCTTGATCATTTTAATTTTTTTACATGAAAGTAAGGTGATCAGTCTTACGCTTCAAGTACCAGTCCTGGGACCATGAAATATTCTAATGTAAAAACACCATTTGAAAAAAAACATCTTGATCATGTCGGGGATCGAACCCGTGACCTCTTGCACGGTAGGCAAACACGTTGATCTCTACACCACGAGGTATACAAAAAATATCAGTATACGGTGCTATGGTGCTACATTATATGTGAATAAGATTTCAAAGGCAAAGATAAGACTCGTTATTATATTTTGGTGGGATTAATTTGCTAATATTAGATCCTTTCGATTTGTTAACGCGTTCATAATTTTCATCTTTATGGCTAAAAAAATAAAAGTTTTTGATTGATAAATAGGCCTTAACAACACTCAAATATCTTTGGGACTTATTAATTATTTGTTTTTGTATAATTGAAGAAAAAGTACCTGGTCAGCAACTGATAAAACGGTATTCGCAAAGTTTTGCTTTTGACCTAATAAAGCTCAGCCAAAATCAAGTATGGGTTATCACTAGAGCCCGCCCAGGGCACTACAGATTGAAGAAATACCTTTCCGAAACTTCTGTTGACTTCAACTTTTCTCCATTTTTTTTCGTGATTTTTACCTGAGAGCAGTCATCGAGTCGAAAACACTCGTCATGGGTTCTGGTTCAGTTTCACACACAGAACTGTGTTTTTTATTCACCCACAAAGACCAAAAACTTAATTAATATGGCGTGAACGTTGAATTTCGAATGATTTTAACGATTTCCTAAAATAAAAACTTTCTTCTTCATCATATTCTGCAAAATTAAAGTTTCTTGCGAAATATTAGAATCCTTTACTTACTCATTTATTATTAACACCATGAGGCCAATTAATCTCCACTCAATTTATTTTAGCAAAATATTCACCCGCGAGTAAAAAATAAATAAACAAAAACAAAAAGGAAAACAATTTATGTGTGTCCACTCACCCTAATTTTACCGGACTGGGATTGGCGCTTGGAATTGGAATATAATCTTGGATGATCTTTTACAAATAGATTTTGGAAATGGAATTGACATACAAGCGTTTGCTGATGATGTTTTTCTGACAGTTAGAGCTCAACTTATGTCTGAAGCCGAAGAAAGAACAAACTGTGCCCTTTCAACAATAGCTGATTGGGGAAAAAAGGTTAAACTTAACTTCTCAGAGGAAAAAACAAAAGCGATGTTAGTAACCAAAAGAAAAGAAACTCTTCATAATTTATTCATGAACGGTGTAAAGCTAGCTCTTGCTGACTCTATTAAGGTATTAGGTGTAACTATAGACAAACATATCAACTGGTCGCTTCATGTAGATAACGTCTGCAAGAAGGCTGCCAATCTTTCTGAAATGCTTGTGAGAGCGGCAAAACCAATATGGGGGTGCTCTCTTGCGGTAATGCAGCAAATATATTATGGTGCTATTGAACCTCTTGTTACATATGCGGCCAGCTTATGGGGTGAAGCGGTAAAAAAGAAATGCAATAAGAAAAAACTTGACAGCTTACAAAGACAATTTGCCATAAGATCTTGTAGAGGGTACAGAACCATTTCACTCATCTTTGTTTAAGCTCTTACAGGGTTATACCGTTAGACCTTAAAATTTAAGAAAGGAAGGACATTTATAATGTCAAGAAATTTGGTAAGCTGTATTCCATTCCAGATGATCGCAAGTATCAAGGAACTGCAAACTATTTCGATTTACCTCACCCGACCCGTGCGAAAAAATTCCCGAATGTATTCTTTAACTTGACAAAGATATACCTCTTTATGCTCCCAATGAAATTATTTTTTTTTACTTTAACTGTACGGATAGTAGCCTGGTTGACGGATAAGTGGGAGCGGCATTCGTTCCTTTTGAGAGTGATAAAGAATTACCAGGCAGAACATTTAAATTAGATAATTTCTGCTCCGTTTTCCAGGCTGAACTACTCGAAATACGAGAAGCTCTCGAATGGTTATTAAAAAAACCTTTAGAGAGATGGGTTGCTGGAAAATATTTTATAAGATTGTCGTTCGGGCGTTCAAGCGATAACGGATACTCGGTCGATAAATCCATTCATTGTAGATATTCAGAGTAAAATTAAGCATCTAAGAATAAGAGGGATGAACATTCAAATATGCTGGATAAGAGGACATGCTGGTATCGTAGGAAATGAGAGAGTGGATGAACGAGCAAGAGCCGCAACTTGTAAAAGAACGGCACCTTTCTTCTCAAAATTTCCCCTTAGTTTTGCTAAACGCTGCGCTGTATTTAACAAAATACGCAGCAGCGTTGGAAGGATTATTACCGCGCTTTTTCTACAGGTAAAATCACTAAAATGTTTTTTCCAACGCTGGCTGATGCAGCAAACTTCCGTCATCATCACCAAAGTACTTTCGAAACGACCCAAATTTTTACCGGACATGGAGCTATGAGAAGTTATCTATATAGGTTTAAATTAAGGAATGATGACTATTGTCCATGCGATGATATTACTTCACAGAGTATCGAACATCTGTTATTTCGGTGCCCATTTTTCAGTTTGCAACGCCACAATCTTGAAGCAGAATGCAGGAAAGATGGAATATCCTTAACAAATATTCACACTGTAGTTAAAAGTAGTTATCACGCGCCATTGTTCTTGAACTTTGCAATAATGGTGATTGGACTCATAAAGGTAATAAACCAAAATCAGTGATCGAACATCCCATTTCCAACACAAACAACAACGATTTTTTTCCGATTACCTTAGCCTTGTACATGACACGTAAGGCTACTAAATACAGGGGTCCAAGTATATAAAATAAAAAATAAAAAAAAGATTGGTGCGATATGTGTGGAACGGGCCCGTACATGACAGACACAATCAATCATTTTTATAATAATAAAATATAATATTAGAATTTGTATATATATATAAGTTTTATATGTAACCTTTTTGTTTTATCTGTAATTTCAATACATATTAAAAAATCGTATTTTTCGAATTAACAAATATATGCAATTAAGTAGATATTTATATGTTTCTGTACATGGTTAGTAAAAATTTCCATTTCCATCAAAATGAGAAATTCTTAATAGCTCCGTATTCATAAATGCATTCAACAATAAAAAAGAAAAATAAAAAAGGTCGCGAGGTAATTTATTTTCTTTTTGTGAAAGGCATGGTACTGTGAGGTATATTTTTTTTTATACAAAAGACTGCTCGTGTGTTGTTTGCCTATATTTAACTAGAGTGAAACAAAAGTACTTGACACGGAATATATGTCCTAAGGGAGTCGTTAAGCTTGCGAACAATAGGTCAATTATGGTTTTACTGCCGCCAAGTAGAGGGTTCTTTAGGCATCGTATCGTAAATTTTTAGGTTAAAAAAGAAAATTTGATAAATCTTTTTTGAGTACTTTTTTGAATTATAACGGCACAACAATACAATTATCAACTGCTTATTATAATAAAAAAACTTTGGCATCTGTTAGTAACATAAAAAAATAATGTACCAAACTAAAAAAAAAATTATAGAAGGGAATATAAAAATATATTGTATCTATATCGGCTGAATTTGAGCGATGGCCTGTGTTGTGTTCACCTTTAGGGCATCGGTTGTTTGTTGTTTATTTGCATAGACCTGAGACTTCAAAAGTTTCTACAAGAAAAAGTCTAGCGGGGTCAAATCGCATGACCCTGGTGGCCAATTTAGATCACCCCTGCGAGAGATAACCTTACCCTCAAATCGTTCATGCAGAATGTCGATCGTGGTGTCCGCTGTATGGCACGTAGCGCCATTTTGCTGGAACCACAAATCCTCTAGGTCCATATAGCTCAAATTGGGTCATAAAAAAATGGTTATCGTCGTTCAAACGGTAACTTTTTGAGGATGCATTATCACCTGGTTAATTTAACGTGGGTTGGTGTTGTCCCATACATGGTTATTTTGCTTGTTAACACAGCCATTCATCCAAAAATGCGCCTCGTCACTAAAAATGATTTTTCGGCAAAAATTGGGGTCGTCTTCCAAACGATTTAAAGCCCAGTCAGCGAACAAACGGCGTTGTCTATGGTCATGAACTTTACGTTCCTAGCTTATTTGGATTTTGCACGGGTGTAGACTTAAGTTTTAACGCTATATACGCCAAGTCGAAGTCTGCGAAAGACCGAGTTCTTGTGCACGGCGAGGAATCGACTCCCTTGGGTTCTGCTGTACACTTTCATAGACAGCGGCAATGTTCTTGGCCAATCTCGCATTTTGTGACCGTACGGGTGTTAACTAATTAAATACCAAATTAATCGTCTCAAGTTTGGCCACCAAACGTTGAAGAGTTGACTGTGAAGGGTCTCCACGTCTACCGTAAAATGAGCGCAATGCGCGCAACGTTTGCACTAACGAACACTCATTTTGATAAAAAAAAAAATACCAGTTGAACGTGCTGTTCAATTGTGTAACTTACCATGGTGATTTGGCATAAGTAATTAAATAATCAAAAAAATATTTGACAGATGTCATCAAAACAAAATAGCCGCCACGGGCCGTCAAAATCTACTTGCGCCAATTGATAATCCCTTTAGATGTCATAATTTAATCATATGGATCTCAACAGCAACAATAAAGGTTTTTGTTCTTTAACTTCAAAAACGTAAACGAATAAAAGAATCGAAGGAATTAAGATGTTTAAATATAGGCAAAATGGTAAAATGTTACAAAGTGTGTAAAGTGGCCACTTAAACCAGCCAATGACAGGTCATAAGCCCTGTAAATGCCTGGATTTCTATATTTCTTTCTAAAAAAAATTCTTCATCTCTGTTGTATTATGAATATGTTACTAAAATAAGTAAGGACCGGGTCGTAGTCCCGTGGCTAGTTTTATGTGCCTTTTCTGGGTCGCTATTTCAGGACTTAATTCCATAGAGATAATGTGGTTTTAATTATGTAGTTGACAACCCTGTAGACCACTTGAAGTTGCATTTCGCTCTCATTTACGAATAAGTGTTTCTGTAAATTAGTGGAATACTCAGAATTTTCCTTTCCATAACTCTTTGTGTCCCTGATAAATCGTGTAAAAAAAATCCTTAACACTTAAGTTTTACAACCATATGTGAGTACAGGGAGACCACAGGCTCCAAAAGGTTTATATTTTAAGTAATGTGAATACTTCGGAGATTTCAGGATAAACGTCAGCTTACCAAAGGCTGCCCATGCAATTTTCCAATCGATTTCCACGTCTTAATACACTTTTCCGAGATTTATTTCATGTACTAGTCTAAAAAACAACCGCCTAAATCTAATACAATATTATATGAACTTATAATACTTTGATACTATTTTTATGTATTAATAACTGACGATTTTTTTGTTTTTATGTTTACAGTCAAGTGCAGATGGAAATATAACTGTTAGCGTGCTAACGTTTTCTCCAAGTATATCTGATGGTGGGAAGTTCCTCTCATGCCGAGGAGTTCAAAGCCATATTCCTGACAGTGGATTGGAAGATGGGTGGAAATTAGATATTCAACGTTAGTAAAATTTTTAATTTTTATTTTGTAATGAAATGAGTTATTCTATGTTTTATTTATTTTATTGTTTAAAAAATTAATGTTTTTTTCAGTTATTTTATTTTCACACATGGAAAACTTAATATCAGCTTCTGAAGAAAAAGAAGAAAACTTTTATGGTACCTTTTTTGTTGTTTTTTGTTTATTTTTTAAATGTAATAATTTTGTTACGTTTTTTATTTTAAAATTTTTTTAGTCACTTTCTTTGTGATCTAAAAAATTTCATTTGGTTTTATTTATAAGAAATGTTAATAATCATCCTTTTTGTAAGAATTAAAATAATATTATTATATCGTTGAAGAAATTATGCTTTCTTCAAAACTATAATATACCCCATGTTCAAATGTGCCCCAAAATTTGTAAAAAACAGTATCTATGGCTCAATTATTCATGAATATTTTTTTTGGCTCAATTATTCATGAATATTTAACCCCTTTCAAAACATTGACTATTAGAGACAATACACATAAGCCAACATTTTTTCCAATCTTCATGGCACTTCTTGTCGACCTCCTCAACGAAATTTAGTTTATTACCTCAGTAGAGTCATTATGCTTTCCGCAAAGTGGTAATTTGAGTTTAGGGAACAAGAAAAAATCTCACGGAGCAAAACCAGATTAATACGTTGCACGGGAAACCACTTTTACGTTGTTTTTGGTCAAATAATCGCATACAAGTAGAAATGTGTTAAACGGCGCCTTATCGTAATGCAAAAACTAAGAGTCATCTTTCCATGTATCTGGCATCTTTCGTCAAATATTCTTCCTAAAACATTTCAATTGACTCAATAGTTTTCTTTATTAACCGTCTGGCCGGTTGGAAGAAACTCAGAAGTGCACACCATAGTAATCGGAGAAAATAATCGACATCTTTAATTTTTGGGTTTTGGCTCAGTTGGCAAGCGCCACTCCGAAGACTTGTTTCCACGTCACATTCATTCACCTACGTCTTACCACCCGTAATGATCCACTGAACGGTATCGTCTCTAAGCGACAGATTTACGTTAATCTTTTTGAAGAAAATTTAGCAACATTCGCAGAACACACTAAAGATAAAGATCACTCTAAAAATTAAAATTAAAATTACTTACATTTTGATGGCGGTACTTCTAGATTGCTAATTCCGGGTCATATTTGAACATAAGGGTATAAGCATTGTTTTATTCTTATTACCTACATCTCAACAAAAAAATAATCATTCGTGTTTTTTTTTTATTTAAAAAAAAAACGAAATTAAAATTCTCAGATTAACTCTTGAAATTATTAATTTCTTAAAAAATTAGATATTTATTTATTGTTAATATAAAACCAGAATAGAATATGGTTGAACTGACAAGAAATTTCTCACTGAGAAAACCAATACGAATGAATACATGAACTTTTTATACATGTATTATTTTTTTACAAAAAAAACTTTTCGAATAGACTTTTAAGTAAAAAAATCACATTTGATTTTACAGGCGTACTATTGATTGTAAATATTTTGAAATAAGAATATAAACTATTGATTCTCAATAAAAATAATATGTAAAGTTTTAAATCTCAAAGTAAATGTGAGTAGCTCGGATTTATATATTCCTGTAAAATCAGTTTTATTATTTTTTTATTTATTGTATTTAAAAGTAATTTATCTTATTAATTAAGTAATCTAGGTTTTTTTAATGACAAATTTGTACCGTTTTAGTAAAAAACGCGAATAATTGGATTTCCGAATTATTTTGTAGATGTCCCGCTTGTGTATTTGGAGTTAGGAAACAGTCGCAATTCAACTAATGATATGATAAAAGAAACTGCTGACGTATATTTCGAATGTAACATCAAGTCAAACCCTTGGATTTATCAAATTCGTTGGATGCATAACGTAAGTAACTTTATTTTTATGATTTTTTTACCAAGCCTTCACTTAATTTCTTAGTGTCTTAAAAAGTAATAAAATACTGAAAAAAGCATGGTAAAATATCAATAATCATTTTAGAGTTTAAAAATAAAAATTATAAATATATTTCAAAATTAACCATTTTATTATATTCAATTCAAGTAGATTAAATTTAATCATTCATTCACGTGACTTAAAATAAAACATACTGCCATTAAAATAAAAAGGGTTAATTTTTAAAATTATTTAAACCAATTACATTGTTTAATTAGTTCAACTACAATGAAAAAAAATGTCTTTTTTTCGTTTTAATTGTTGAGTGTTTTATTATTTTAAAAAACCCAGTCCTGAAATAAACTTAATTTTCATAAACATGTTAATTTTTATGTGATTTGCTAATATGTGTGATTGAATTTACATTCATCTTAAGCTCAATATTAAAAAAATGATTGTATAACATATATTTCATAACATATATTTCATAAATTATATAAATTTTTGTAAATATATATTATATGTAAAAGTATATTTCCGAAAATGCGATATGATTCATATTTAAACCTAACTTATTTATTAGAACATGTATTGCGAACGATTTGCGATATGCTTTCTATTCATTTGTGCGAATATTTTTTTATACAATTTTGTTCAAAGGCGACATGAAATAAACAGAATTGTGCGATTATCTAACAAAATTATTTCTATTGTTCATTTAAAACATTATCTAGGTATTTTATTTGCATTTTTATTATTAATAAGTTAAAATCTGGATGGAAACATTTTCAAACGCAAACAGTACGTTTATTATAGAATCCGAACAAAAAATTGATCACACAATAAAATATGTTTGAATGCACACACTTGTATTCACACAAAAATATAGATAGGTGTTTAAAACGATTTGCGAATTACATCTTCATTAGTATTTGATCAAACATTTTATTGGGATTACAGTTTACAAATTTAAACAGGCGAATATAATTGAACTATTATGTACGATACAGTTAAAGGAGCATTTATAAAGTAAGCTTAGTTAAGTATCGGAAAACGGAAATTATCAAGAAGTTTAATTTTGGAGGTAATAGAGGTTATAATCTAATATATCGCTAATTTATGTAAACTCACCGAATTGGTGCAATGAGCACTTTTGTACAATTACTATGTATTAATTTGAAAATTTTAACTCTCCCTTCCCGGTGATGTGTAGCTACTACACATTGCATCCAATTACTTTAAAATCTGCTTAAATATAATAAATAAAATAAAATAAAAAAAATATTCGTATATTTATAGTTAATTCATAAACATATTAATTTATACATATATAAACATACATTTCATATTTTACATAATGGCACCAAAAACACTCTGGCGAATTCTCCTTGTACTAGGAGTAGGCTCAGTATATAAAGAGTTGGCAAGCCAGAAATATTAGTATGCTTAATGTTGCAATCGCTTCCTATATTTGCAAATGCCTGTTCTAAGAAACCAATTTGTTGCGGCAAATATGGTTATCGAATATGTTTCCTATAAATAACAAATATGGGTTTAGATTTTCGGTATTCCTCTGTTTTACATTTACAAATCGGTTAAAGTATTTTGTTATTAAATAATTAATGCTTATTGGAAACAAAAAAAAGCATTTTACCAAAAATCGAAGATAAATTACCAATGCGTCGAATGTCACGGAGTACGTAGTGAAAGAGTAATCCGAATATATATAATTGTCTGGCACGCTATTTACATCTGACTCTCGATAATACGAGTACTGGTGTATTCGGGAGCGAGAGAGACGATTTCACGCGTCGCGAGTGCAAACAGCAAAGTTTCTAGCACGTCTTCCAGACACCAATTAGTAGCTATCCGACTTTCGTCAGGGGGATTTTTTCACCCGCGCTGATAACATGAACTAATGTTTTTAGCAATGAGTTGAGAAATATTATCACGTTTGACTTCTTCTATACATATTTGAATCAATTGCAAATGATTAACATTTGTCCAATTTAAAATCTCTCGGTTTTTGCATGTATAATGACTACTCAGCACCATAACGCGCAGATGTTTTTGGGACAGTAAGTGAAAGGTTAATATGAATGTGTTTATCTCACTTTGCACTCTTTTGCAATTTAACTGGTATTTCAAATTCTCTCGCGGCCGTATTACCTCGTGTATTTAAATAATAAAATAAACATAAATCTTTTTTCTCGTGCCTCGAGAGTGGTTCCGAATATCACCCCCGGTAAAATTTTTCTGAGCTACTAACTACTTCTTGCTGTCGTTTTAGTCAGCGCCACAACATTCAGCATCTGGTGAGATGTTACTTTAAGAAGATGTACACTACAAAACGGTATTTTCTGTTTTTTTTTATTATTATTATATAACTAACGGTATTTTCATCTTTTCCGTGCGGTGAAACATCGGGTAAATTTTCTACAATGGTTTGAAGTACGCATATTTGAATTACCTGAAAATAAGACGTTTTGCGTCTTGTGAGAAAAACGGCAGCTATTGCGTTACCGTGTTTAATTTTGACGCCATGTTTATATAATTACAGCACATTTTTTAACCCGAAAACTACGAACGAAAACTTTTGTTTTATGCATTGATAGCTATGTCATTACAATCGTAAAAATCCGCTTGAAATATTTCATACATTTCAACGTTATTCCCGATTCGTGAAAATACCTTATGCTGTCCGAGAGGACGGTAACAAATGATTTCGACACACGGTTTATGCTACCGTGTAGTGAAAATCTACCGTGCTTGAATGTTAGCTGTTGGGGATCAAATGGATTCTTGTTAGATTGAATGGTTTCCATCCATTTTTTCACTTACCTTATTTAATTTACTTATCTTGTTTGATTATCTTTGGAATAACTATGAAGTTGAACTATTGAACAGGGCAAGCAGTTGTACAACAACGCTCTAGAGGGCACTCTGGTTAGCAATCAGAGTTTGGTTCTGCAGAGCGTCAACAGGAGCCGCTCGGGACTGTACACGTGCGTGGCTAGCAACAGAGAAGGCGATGGAGAGAGCAACCCTGTCCAACTGGATATTAAATGTACGAATATTTTATTACCAATTTATTGCTGTCATGGTGAAATGCTATTGTGGAGCCCCAATTTTTATTTAGTTTCACCTAACCTGAGTTATCCTTACTCTTATCCTCAAGATTTGTACTGAAAACAAAGAATACACCTCTACATTACCTTTTAGTTGGTAGCAAACATATTAGGGATTCTAAACAACACTTCTTTTGTTAAAATTTAAATTTTATTCATATTATAAAGTTCTTGTACATTTTATTAGATAATTAAAAAAATATTAATAACATGTATGTATGATTTTTGTTTAAAAATACACTATATGTTGAGTTAAAAAAAAAACATTTTACATCAATCCCATAGGTCGCCAAACATGCTAACGATGATATCAAAAGTTAGTTAATAATTTAAAAATGAAAAAGTATCAAAATTATTTTCAAAACAATAGAAAAAATAATGCCAAAATTTCATATTCTCACCAATTAATATATAATCAAAAAACATTCGATGATGATAACTTTATTCCAGTAATGGCTGAATGGTGCATGGCCAATTGCTCCGTATAATATTACAATAGAAATAACTGATATGATAAATAAGTAAATGCCCATCAAAAGTTTTACATAAATTTAAACAAAATAAGACAAAAATAAACAATCTTGTTTTAAAAACGAAGAATAAGATATTAAAAATTGCAATATTTCAGAAAATACGAATAAACATTAAGGTCCTTATGGCGGTCTTAATGTTTATGACCAATGCGTGTGTAACAAATAAATTATAATGGTGTTTTCTTTGGGTTAGGAAAAATTAAATTCAATAATTAAATTTTAAAAATCTCGATGAGTCCAGTAATAAATAAAAAAATATTTTTGTTAAAAATGTAAGAAATATTTTTTTTTAATTTCGTGGATTTTTAACATAAAACTTTATTCTAATAATGAATTTCGCAAAAACTAACATTTTTTCATTGTTGACAAATAACTATTTGTTTAAGTATAATCCAATCCTATTTTATTTTTATTTTTCCTGCCTTGATGTGTACCCTTTAAATATTTTGAATATGCGAAAGTAAAAAGCGATAACTTGTAAAATGCGATTATTAATTTAAAACATTATTCATTTAAATATATTGAGTAATTAAATTTATATTGTCATTTACTTACTGGCATTTTGAATGAGTTAAATCGATATAGAAAATCCACCATTAAATTTTTATGTCCAAGTGTTTTTATTAAAATGTTGTGTATTAAAACATATTGTTCTCTAAACAGACGTAACATACATCTACATACCTTATCTAGATAGTCTTACTTAATATTTCGGACAATTAAAAAAAAAAATCTAAATCACAAAACAGAAAATCTTTGCATTAGAACTCAAAACAATTAATTTTGTAGACCGACCCCAACTCACAATAAAATGCATAAAAACTCAATTAATAGAGCTATAAATGGATGTACATGTAAATGATTACATGAATAGTGATGACGCAAAAATATGAACAATTAATTGATGAATAAAATAACTAACAACGGTCCATTATGTAAAAATATTAACTTAGAAGTTACGTATTTTTTCAAATTACCGTGTTAGAATGGAATGACTTATTACACGTGAAATTTGTCAATCTTGTAATGTTTTCCATATCATCTAAAGAACAAAATCATAGCCAGGCTATTTCAAACGTCTGTTCCTCAAACATATGTCAGAGTAGGCCAAAACGCCAATCAACGTCACTTACTTACGTACTGGACTAGAATGTATGGTAAAGTAAACCAGGCATAACACAACTATCTCAGCAAAATATATATTTTGGTGAGAATAACCTAACAAATTTGCTGTTAAATCCACCAGTTATTCACATTACATGGTAATCGTATTATGTATGACAAATGTAATTACTTTCAATTTCTTAATTGGCACACTTTTCATAATGTACGAACGTAACTTTTTTGAAAAATATTACGAATCATTAAATAAATCAAATTTTTCATCATCATCATTCCCTTTTCGCACCTAATGGTGCATAAGGCACTGTATTGATACACCAATCGCAGTGTATTTTGATCATTTTTGTTACATGAAGTAGATCATTAGTCTAACGCTTTAGGTACCAGTCCGGGGACTATGAAATATTCTGGTGTAAAAACACCATTTTCAATAAATATTTCTTATCAACCAAGTCGGGAATCAAACCTGAGACCTCTTGCTTGGCAGGCAAACGCGCTGACCATTACACTACTAGGCCGACTATTAATTGTGTTTTTACATACATTAAAAAAAATGCATGAAGTATTCAGGTTTTGTTTTTTCAATATCCGCGTTTCAAGTCACATTTTAAAACTTGATTCTGAAAAAAAAATGTTTTCAAGATATCGAAGTATTTTAAATTTATTTCATTGCTATTTTCAAATCACAAAATATATAGCGTACGATTCGTACCATTTTTTATTACACACCGATTTAAGAGTAGCGAAGCGAAGAATATAAATATTTCATCGCCCCTTCAAACACGTTTGGCCCATGTTAACCCATATTCGATTGTTCATTTATATTGCAAACCAAAATGTCGATATTTGCGAATGAATTTTTAAAGCGCTTTGTAAAGAAACGGTAAAAGATGAATCTTTCTGAATAATTTTGGTTTCTTATTTAAAGTTGCTCCAATTTGCCGACCTGGTCAAGTGAAGGTGCTAGGAGCCGCCAGGAATGAACCCGCCAAGATCACTTGCGAGTTAGAAGCCAATCCAACATCTGTGAACTTCACTTGGAAGTTCAACACAAGCGACTCTGAGCTGACAGAGATACCACCGTCTCAGGTTGCCGTGGACAGGGCGAGAAGTGTAGCCCAATACATCCCCAAAACGGAGGCTGACTTCGGGACCCTTCTGTGCTGGGGCGAAAACGAAATAGGAGTTCAAAAAGACCCTTGTGTATACGTTCTTACTCCTGCAGGTAATATACTGTCTAAAAAATTATCACCCTATTTATTTAGACCTACAGGGCTTTTACATATTGGACGGAGTACCAAAAAGAAACCAGACAAATATTGTGGTCGGCAGAATTTTTGTGGTACGGGGTTCTGCTTATGGGATCATGTAGACCTATCTTTTATCAGTCAGAATCTCAAGTTTTGTTGCTGAAAAGGGTTCCATTGACGGTTGTGAATTTTTTGTGACAGTCGTTTTGTGTGGTCGTCGTTTTTGCCATGGATGATGGAGCGCGTGGTTTGAAGGTTTTACTTCGAAAAACTCGAGTATTTGAGTGGTTTTAAAAGAGGTTAATATTAATTAATGACTACCCTACCCGGACGTTCTCAGACGGCACGAACCGATGAAAATATCACTGAAATATACCAAATCATTCTGGAAAACTAACTACAGACCACCAAAAAAGTTGTGGAGCTATCTGGAGTAGTTTGGAGTTTAGAGAAGTAAATCTTAGTGAAAATTTTGAGATTACAAGGATGACTGCCAAATTTTCTTTTACACTTTTTACTTTGTGCGCCAATTTTTATCCAAAAAAAGTATGACCTCTGTGGTCCACCCCCGTTATTCACCAGATCTAGCCTTTAGTCTGTTTTTAGACTGTTCAACTTTTTTATAAAGAGCTATGAAAAAAATACAACTCCATCGAATTTGACAACTATTTTATTCTAAAACAAGCGATCTTTGGTACTGAGGAAATTCATTTACACCCCGTTTCATTTGATTTTCAAAACGAACAGTTAAATATTGTTTTACGTTATAAATAAGTTTAAAATAAAAATTTTATTTTTAGGTAAACCTGATATGCTTTCAAACTGCAGCATCACAAATCAAACAGTTGACTCCTTACAAATCGAGTGCGTGGAAGGATTTGATGGTGGGCTTCCTCAGGAGTTCTCTGTAGAAGTGTTTAGTACCTCCAACCACCGCCAGCGTGTTAGTACCATCACTTCCAATATTCCTCACTTCTTTGTATCCGGTCTGGAGAGCGGCAATGGGTACGAAGTCATCATCGTAGCTGTCAACAAGAAAGGGAAAAGTGACCCCTGCATACTGAACGCCCTCACTCTCAAATCGGCAGAAAAACATATTGGTACGTGTTTTATTTTTTTATTGATTTAGAATACAAACAGATGAACAGGTTTAAATAATATAAAAATAAACTATTAAAATATTAGGGCCTGCCATTCTATAACTTGTTTTTTTTTTAATATACGAAAGAAAATAATGGATATTTTAACAAAAAAAAAAAACAATATTTACAAATAAACCAAAATTATAGGCCAATTATAGTTTTCTGTATATACGTAAATACAATGCAAAATAAAAATGAAAACAGGCGTTCCCGTGAAAAGCCACTACGTATAATTAAACAAAGATGCCTGGAGAGACTTCGGGACGAGAACCTAACTTGGGAGGACGCGAAGGAGTTGGCAGCTTATATAAATGAATGGCGGTTCTTTGTGGATATCATATGCTCCAAACAGGGAGCGGACATGGAATGATGATTGTGAAAGTTACTTTTTTACAGTTTATAACAATATTCAGGTCATGATTTTACAAGACAAAGTTCCATAGTATAAATATCTGTCAATATTGAATTATGCATTTCTCTTTCCAGCTTACCTGCCCGCGATACTACAGCTGACGCCCGTCATGGGCGCCGTAGTGGGCGCGGCGGCCTCGGTGCTCGTGTGCGTGGCGATAGTCACGGGCGCGCTGCGCCGCCGGCCGGGCCGCGGCGCCGCCAAGGGCGGGGCGGCGGCCGAGGCGGCGCAGGAGCCGCCCAACCCGCCGCCGCCCCGCCAGCAGTACGAGGCGCGGCCCGTGCCGGCGCCGCATGCCCGCGAGGACATCCTAGAAAGCGTCGAGGAGAAAAACCCGGACATCATTCCGCAAGGTAATGCATCAGGTGAAGAGATACACAAATAGTAGATATTGTTGTGCACCCATGTTTTGAGGATGTCTAAATGTTTGTAGACAGGATGTTCTCACTAAGGAGTTATTCCAATGCTTTCCGATTCTTATAACAGAGAAGAAAAACATTTTATGAAGGGAGTATGGAACTCCAGGCATTTACAGGTCTGTCATTGGTTGGTTTTGTACAATTTGTACGTTTTGTACACTTGCACAATTGCATATTTCTGCCTAGCATCAAATTATTGCATTCCATCATGAAAATTATATTTACATAAAAAAAAATTGAACTGTTTTTCCCTCTCTTGAATGATTTATTTATTTTATTCTACACATTATGTACATGCACAATGTATATCCGCATTAGAGTGGGCATATTGCTTTAAGGCAATTTCTCCCTACCTATTCAAACCGTTCAGTTTGAGAAAATTACAAGTACATACCATCAGAATCTTATTATTTTAAACAAAAATTAAAAACAGAAATTAACTTTAAAAAATTCACTAAATTATGAAAAAAGGTAAGGAGAGGTTATAGAATTTATACATTACGCGTAAATTAACACATTAACCCTGACAGCGTTATAAATTTATAATAATTTATAATTTTATACAACAAAATAACTACAGAATTTACACTTTAGTATGAACAGAGGTGAGGTGATAGGATTTACACATCACACGTAAATTTACACATAAACCCTGAAAGCGTTTTAAATTTATAATTTTAAGATAAATTAAAAACAAATATTAACTAAAAAAATACACGATGCTATGAAGAGAGGTAGGGAGATGTGATATGATTAACACATTTCACGTTTATTTACACATCAACCCTGACAGCGTTTTAAATTTGATGATATCCAGACAGCTTGCTTACTAAAATTGGGTATGGTATCTAAAATAAAATTTCAAATTTTACTAAGGAATTCAAACAATTATCTGCATACACACTAAATAAACTTGCATACTGTCGAAAGTGACGTATTCTAATCTATTCAAAGCAAACCACCCCGCGCGTATTATTCTGAGATCTGTAGTTAAGGGTTCAGCACATGTAGAAGTATTGATGTTTATGACAGGCATTTTTCTTTACCAGGTGGCGATGATGAGTACTCAGAAGAGGAAAGAGCATTCGAGTACTTGAACCGGGTCCCGTCACGCATGTACACAGTGTCTGGATTACCGAGACCGCGCCCACGTGACGTTGCTATACCACAACAACTCATCCCCATGGCCAGATACTCCTACACTTGTGATAGGACTGTAAGTGAATATTTTGCATAGTGCCAATAAATTTTGGAGTACAGTGTAATCGGTTGGGGTGGTGCGAGTGACACAGTTTTAAATAGTGTATTTGTTGCACAAAAATCCACAATTAAAATAATACTCTGAGTCTCGATACAGACACCTACTGAAGAAATATTCCATAAATCACAACTTATGACACCAAAACAATTATACGCTTAAACAATACTCACTTATAGATTAAAAAACTACTCTTACTCTAATGAAAGACATAACCTCCACAATACATCACATACAAATAATATAATCACTAGATCCTCAACACATAGATAACTTAAACAAATACAAACTAAAACCACTTTTGGACAAAAGGATTTTGAGTATTATTCAATTAAAATCTAAAACCTACTTCCACTATCTATTAAAACAATTAGTAACGAGAAAATGTTTAAAAAGGCTATAAAAAATAGATAGCGGAGCTAGGTAGAAATAAAATGGATTGTCTCATTCGCCCATACCAATATTGAATCAACTGCTATACAAGTGTATGGCTTATGTTAGGTTTTTGTTATTTTCATTGTGTTTTTGTAATATAAATTATATAGATGTATATAAATACCTTGTTTTTAAAACTGTCTAAATATTTGTTAATTATCTTCGTTTTTTAAAGTTATTCTTCTTTGTTTATTCTCAAATGTAAATTTAAAAAAATATATATTGTTAAGGGTGCTCGGCACGGGAAACCCCAGTGAGGTCACATTATTTTTACTATTAATTATAGTTTGTGAGCCATAAATATGAATAAATAAATACAAATAAATAAGGAAAACATTTTTTTTCTCCGAGAACTGGATTATCAATTACTGCTAGTAGATTCCATAGAATAAATTTGTGTTAAAGTGGTTAGAGATTTTAGGTAATGGGAAGTCAGAAAAAACACCTAATGGTTAATAATTAAACTTGAATTTATAATAAATACACTTGTATATAGGTGGTCACGTATTATTTTTGAACTCCATATAAAATATCTGCCTTAAAACAGGTTGTATCTAATTTGGCCAGACAAAAACATTATCCTTTAAAATTCATCACATTTGTTGCCATATTATTTTTCTATTTGTGGATTTTTCTAACTTGAATTGACGCTTTTTTTGTTTATTCACTTTAATGGCCTGAATTCTTTAGAGAACAAAGTGGCACATAAATATAACACCGGACTAGAGGTATTAATTTTCTAATATTTCGTATTTTTTCACAATTAAGTCTAATGTCACAAAAGTATTGATTAGTCTTCCGTATAACTATTTAAAATGCAATAGGTTTTCTGTCTTAAGAAAAACATGTTTTATTACGTTTGTACGACGTAAATCAACAATAAATGTGTCGCCTACCTTCAAAATCCGCCAGATCCATATAAGTCGATTTTACAAAAAATGCAAAATTCTCTGGGTAACATTTATGTTTTAAAGATTTGTCTATCTTAAAATACAGTAATTTGAAATTAAGAATTTTGCCTTTTTCTTCTCGAAAATTCTTCAGTATTTAAAATAAAGATGTGTTAATTAAAAAATATATGTGGATGTAGCGGATATTGATATTCACTTTTGGATCTGGCGGGTTTTGTTAAACACAGTCAAGGATCTGGCGGATTTCGCAAGTAACTTAAAATTTGTCAATCATTGTCATTTCGGCTATACAGGTTGCTCCAAAATTATTTGTGTCATCAAAATAACAAGAAAAATTTAGTAGGTATCAATGTATTTAATTAGCAAAATAAAAGTACACAATATTTTATCAAAGAATATGGGTAAGGTATACAATATTAACCATAATAATCTAAAAGCAAAGGTAATATACACACATTTCTAGGTAAAATTAAAAATATTATGTAGTAACACATACAAAAACAAGTTTTACATTAGTATACAACTTTATACAAAATTTTCAGTTTCCACTAACGGGACGCATTCTATATCTTCATGTTGTGCGAAGTTTTCGTTCGTTTGTTCAACGTTCTTATAGAACTGTAAAGATGGTTGATTACGCCAATCTTCGCCATAGTGCTTGGTCAGCAATGTAATTACGTCCTTAATTTTTACTGGTGTAATTTTATTTCCCCTTCTTAATATTGAAGGCTCTAATTCACTACAAGTTTTTCCTTTTTTATTGACATACTTTGGTTGACAAAAGTCATGCTTGTAATTTTCTTCTCCTTGCACGCTCACATTTTGTCTTCCACGTTTCAGTAAAAATCTTTTAGTTTGGTTGAATTTGAAATGCCAAGATCCTGGTGGCTTAAATGCTCTAGAAGTTTCATCTTTCCAATTGTAAACATTAACGTCTTCTGTAAGATGATAAACCTTTCCATGTTTTCTGAATATATCAACATATATTTGAGGATCACAAATAATTGACATTTTTTTCGTTTCCTTTTCAATTTGGGCAAACACTCTATCAGGTGGTAAGAAAGAGTGTCCGACCATAGGAAAAATAATTTCTAAATTTGTGATTTGCGGTGGCGCATAAGATTGGAGCCATTTACTGCACATGCCAATAAGTGTACTATTTTTGTTTTGTCCGCCGCAGCCGTCTGCAAATAGTCTTATTATTCTTTTATTATTACTTATTTCAATTGTTGATAATAAATGAAATACAGCGCTTGAAATTTGATTTGATGCCTTTGGGTTATCGGTTTCACTCCAATAATATGTGTGAACATTGTCCAGACAGCTTTTAGAAGTTCCAACAACAGCAGTAAAATTAAACAAGTTAATTTGCCTGCTAAAGTAGGCAGCTTGGTCTGGAAGTTTTGGCAATGGATTGTTTTTTTGGCAATCAAACGATATGGTTACAACTTCGTCCTCATTATTTCTCAGCATATCATAAAAAGCTTTTGCTTTTAGTGAGTGGATTCTTTTTTGAGTGATCAGTTCTTGTTTAATTGTCGCATCAGTCTCACTTTTAATTCTGATGCTCAATTCAGAACAACGAGAGCAGGTGTCTTTTAAGGGTGACCCAAAACCAACATTATATTTTCTATTAAAAATCTTCCTAAAAAATGACTGTTTAACTTGTAAATCATGGTTTACTTCGTTAAACATAGTCCACAATTTGCGAATGCTTAGCTCTGGCGGTAAATATAATCCTTCTAATGACTTAGTACGGCAATAATGGGGTTCAACTGCTTGCAAAGACTCGATAAATGTGTGAACGCTACGATGTCTTTGGATAAAAATATTCCTTTTTCTGTCTCCTCCCCTTTTTTCTTTTGCCAGGCTCCCTGTTTCATTAAAAGAGCGTTGTAACACGCCAGTTACCCTATCTTTACCAACATTTAATATTTGCAAAAAGGCAGTTTTGCATATTCTTAATTGCTTGCGCGGATTAATGATTGTAATGTAATAATCAACACTCATGGTTTTAGGGCCTCTGGTTCCAGATTTTAGCCGAACTCTTTTACATTGTTTGGTACGGCAATGCTGTAATATATAATTATCCTGATCAATTTTATTGGCAGATTTATAAAAATTGCGATGCATTCTGGATACTTCTTGCATAGAAACAGTTAAACATTTAAATGTGTTATTATTTGCGTGTTTACACTTTGGCAGGCTAGGTAACTGTTTCGATGAATATCTGAAAAAAGATTGATTGTTCAATGTTTTGCTTCAGTTAAAAGTTTTGTTAGTTTAATTTTTTTTTAAATCCCTAATAAAGTTTTTATTAAGAAAACGCCATGTTGGTAATTATTCTAAAGGAGGAACATGCTGTATATAAATAACAAGCAATTTTTGACTCACCGATTCTGACGTTCCACTTCTCTTTTCCAGTTGTTTTTATTAACCAAACGTTTTCTAGCTTCCTCGGGAGGAACTTGGTGCACATTTTTTGTCAAATCAGACATTATTTTTACTAAAAATCCACAAATAAAGAGAGCACAAAACACTACTACGAGAGACAAACTGACAATGAAGCCATCTTAATTTTTGACCACGTGATCAAATATACCCGCTCTCTGATTGGCCGATATAGGTCTGAAGGCAAGTTACATGGATCTAGCGGAGTTTGAAATACAACGCTGTTTTTTAGTATTTTTTACGTGAAATCTAGAGGGGTTTGCAAGTATATTAGTATTTTAAACAATAAAATCCACAGTCAGCATTCCGGTAGAGTAAATACTTAATTATCTGATAAAACTGGATCTGGCGGATTTTGAAAGTAGGCGACACAAATATCTGTCATATAAAGGGTAAAAGTAGCGTTTACACTAGGGTATTATAATATGGTTTTGTCCCAGCGTCAGACTCTTTGTGCAAATATAAATTTTAGGAACAGGACAACGGACTAGGGGGTTGTTCCAGAAATAGACAAGCAGGCTATCTTCGCAGAATATTAGATTAAGTTTGCTACTGCGCCTGGCCACATTGTCCTCGTTTTAACACGGACGGACAAGACAATAGTACAGTAGCCACTTACTTAGCGTGCTTTTCGTTTTCGCACATTTTTCTTACTGAAAATTTATTTTTATTATTTAGTTCGTTCTTTAACGATATCAATACATCTTGGTTAAAAAAAAATAATCGGGTAATACATGATATCGCGTATTCATTTTCGCTGCGATCCACGTGTGAACTGAGGCCAAATCGTTGTGTTGTACCATTATCTTGTCTTTCTCGGTCAAGGCTGTTCACAAAGCTAGGACATGACAGTATTGTCGTGTCTATCATAGTGTCCTCGTCTGAAGCGAGCTGAACTGATTAAAATGTTTTTTTTTATTTCAGCAACAAATGCTCATGATGCAACCCGTTGTAGACTTCCGCTTCCGCCAAGCCCAAGCGCCGATAGAACCCGAACGCTTCTGACAAGAAAACTTCTACCCCGGAAGTTTCAACTGAGATTCAACACTTATGTCTTCTATGGCAAAGAAACGTGTGCAATTTGCCGCAGACTGTGTTTATCTGGATTAAATTTTAATACCCAGAAATAAAACGTTATTTATGAAATCACAAACAAAGACTATAAAAATACAATTATTGTTTATTTATAATCTCGAATCAGTCCATTTATAAAGTGGATAGTTTCGAATGCCAAATGATACGATCAACAATATTATTGCCGTAAGTAGGGTAATTACTCATAAGGTTTAAGTGTATTATTCAATTGCTTGAAATATGGACTCTCTGTGCTAAAAATAGAATCTCTAATTTTATGTATAACCAATAAACACACCCATAAAATACTTCATATTGTTGTACAGATAAATTGTAGTTACGTATTATTTATATTAAGACACTTAAATAAAACATTATAGTATATATCTTCTTAATATTTATTTTACCCTACGTTTCCCATTTTCAAATGTCCAAATTTTCAACCCACATTGGGTGTTTAAAAAAAGACTAGAAAAATCTTTATGAAAGGTATTGCAGAGGTCTTGGCATTTACAGGGCTAAAGATCTATCAGCGGATGGTTCAACTTGAGCTAGATGTAACGTTGTGGCCTCAGAGTAACTTGAGAACCTGGCTTTTTTAGCAAGCTCAACCTGAATTATTCTTTTTTTTTCTTCATGAAATTTTTAAATGTAAAAGAAAAGTTTCTATTGAAAAAAAAAAACGCCACCACAATACAATGCGGACAAATCTATTCTATGATTATCAATCGTGAAAATAGCTTTTTTACAGCAATACAATGGGCCATAGGTAAAAGTTCTTTACACGTAGACAATACAATACTCTTTTGTCCCAATACTCGGCAATTGTCCGAGTGTAAATAGCAATTTGCATTGCTAAAAATTGTCCCGAGACATCACCACTGACATAGATGGGCAGACAATCGTCGCTAAACAATGATCACCTCCGTATAGTCCTCTTGTCAAAACTTACAGATAGGACCTTGTGACAATAGCAACTTGCTTGACGTAAACGTGTCGTGCCAAAAAAATAAATTCTTCTGAAAATGGTTGTAGAAAATACTTATTTCTATTATTTTGTTCGTTCATAAACAATTCCATGATATTTAAATTATATTGCAAAAACAGAACAAGTATTATGATTTATTTATTTATTATAAATACGGCCTAAGCCAATTATAACAGTTATATTGGTGACGCGAGAGAGAGGCGCAAAAGTTAATTCCTCGATAGCTTAGAGAGCGCATGAACAGATCCAAGATGGTCCAACAAGGTCAGCCAACACACACGTTACTAAGAACGTTTTCTGCCACTTAACATGCAATGGAAATCGACTCACCTGTGTTGAAGTGTTCTCCCTTGCTCCACCAGATATTAATGCGGGAATGATGCGGATGTCAAGTTCTTACTTATTCTGATTGGTGTATCCGGATTAGATATTGGTTGCGGTGATGATATTAATGCTGACACTTAAGCGGTAACTTCCTATAGCAAGATAGCGGTACGAATATTATTTGTTGTTGTTAGTTTATAGTGCGGATCACAGAAGACATCATTTGTTTGAAGGAAAAATACAGCTGTCAGTTTTATTTGAAAATAGAATTTGTGAACTGTTGCAATGCGGTAGGTACTGCCAGGCTGCTCAGGTTCCTACTTCTCAAGGAAAAGCCGACAACCAAAACATATAAATGTCAGTAAACATTCACGCGTAACTATATATGAAGAAACATATGTTCAAGAAACTGAACGAAAAGAACATAAAGCTATGTAGCAAAGACAAGCGAGGACAATTAAATAATGCTAAAAAATATATATTTATAAAAACGATCAATAAATAAGACTTTAAGCTAACCCATGCCGATGCATCTTCATCAAACACTGTGTTAACGGCAAAGTTCTACCAAAAGCCGGAATATCTATCCTAAATTTCATTTGCAAATACAAAACAATTGAACGTAGTTGTGCAGAATACAGGCAGTCCACATTTTTGAAAAAAAATATACATTGGTGTTATCGAATGCGGGGGGTCAATTCTTTGTTCTGCTAAAAATAGCCAGACTGCTTTCACACAAGAAACTGCAATAACCACGTTCTAAAAATAGTGTTGATCACAAAAACGGCATTTTTCAATTAGCAGAATACACTCACAGCACTAAGAAAATCTTACAGTACAAAAATAATTAAAACTGGTCAAATACATGATTCGATTCATGTTTGTAATACAAAAACACTAAAGTATTCATTGTTTATTATTAGCCAAAGTCAAAAACATTCAAACTCTTGTTCAGATTTTATTATTCACTCTTTTCACAAAGGTGCTATTATCTCACTTTCACTTTTCAATGGCTGGCTGTTTTCCGCATAACTACGTTCAATTATAATACAGTAGATAATTGACGGCCCGTGGTGATCATTTTATTTTTATGACATCTGTCAAATATTTTTTTTTATAATTGAGTTACTTTTGCCAAATTACCATAGATAAGTTACACAATTGAACAGCACGTTCAAATGATAAAATTTTACTATCAAAATGAGTGTTTATTATAGCAAACGTTGCGCGCATTGCGCCCATTTTACAGTAGACGTGGTGGCCCATCACAGTCAACTATTTAACGTTTGGTGATCAAATTTGAAACAACCGGTTTAAAAATCAATCAGTCAACATCCGTTCGTTTGAAAAACGCAAGATTGGCCAAGAACATCGCCGCTGTCCGTGAAAGTGAACAGCAGAACCCGAGGCAATCGATTCCTCGACGTGCACACGAACTCGGCCTTTTGCAGACTTCAACTTGGCGAATATTGTGTCGAGACTTAGACCTACACCCGTACAAGATCCAATTGACCCAAGAACTCAAAGTTCAAGATCATAGACAACGCCGTTTGTTCGCTGACTGAGCTTTGAATCGTTTGAAAAACTACCTCAATTTTTGTCGAAAAATCATTTATAGCGATGAGGCGCATTTTTGGATGAATGGCTTTGTTAACAAGCAACATAGCTATATATGGGACGACGCCAACCTACGCGAGGGTCACCAGGTGATAATGTATCCTCAAAAAGTTACCGTTTGGTATGGATTTTAAGCCGGCGGCGTCATCGGTCCGTACTTTTTCGAAAACGACGTTAGTGAGGCGGTCACCGTCAACGGCGAGCGCTACAGAACGATGATAACCAATTTTTTATGGCCCAAATTGAACCATATAGAACTAAATGACATGTGGTTCCAGCAAGATGGCGCTGCGTGCTACACAGCGGATGCCACGATTGGCATTCTGCGTGAACGATTTGAGGGTAAGGTTATCTTTTGCAGGGGTGATCTAAATTGGCCACCAAGGTCATGCGATTTGACCCCGCTAGACTTTTTCTTGTACGGTTTCTTGAAGTCACAGGTCTACGCAAATAAACCATTATCAACCGATGCCCTTCGGGTAAACATAACACAGGCCATCGCTCAAATTCAGCTGGATCTACAAGGAAGAGTCATCGAAAATTGGACCACTCGGATCCGTGCCACCGAAAAAAGCCGAGGCGGGCATTTAAACGATGTCCTATTTCACACCTCATGACACATATAGGCCTTTTAAATAAAATAAATATTTTGTTAATACCTCACACGCAATTTAATTTATTTTATTTCAACATCTACCCGCCCTTTTCGAAAAATCCAAAAACCATATTTATTCTCGCCGAAAAATCAGCTTCGGTGCGAGATCTCAAAATATTTAAGTTATATTTATTTTCAAAATACAATTTATTTTTCTAAATCCATTTTACATGTTTTTATCGGTATTCGTAGTATGTGATATTTCCCTATTGCTTAAAAATGGGTGAAACCTGACCATGTTGAACCATCTTGGAGGTTCTGCGCTCTCTTTTGTTTACAAATTATATTCGCCTAAAAAGTATTTAGAAATGGAATAAATGAACATTTAAAACCTATAGATATCGACGGTCTTTCGATATGTGAAGAAAACAATAAATATTTATTGGAATGATGACTATTCTGTAGACTATTGCATGCTTTTTGGCATCTGAAGCATAACACTGTTTGCTGTTAAGTAATTAATAGTTGAGATTCGTTGGTGACACCAATGCAATCTCTAATAGACGTGATCATAAAAATAATAATACGTTGATCAACGAAGTTAGGAAGATATTTACTAAAACTCACAATAGATGTCTCTATTTTAAGGGATGAAAATATTATTTGTGAGTGACATCTATTATTGGGTCAGTAAAATGTTATAATATTTTGGAAATTCTAATATAAAGTTAAGGACAAATTATATTTTATTTTGAACAGATGACGCTGATTTTCAGATCAAGAAATTTTAAAACTAAACTTACAATAGATTTTGCGAAATTAAGTCCTCACTTACCTATCTAACTAATTTTCACATAATGTTTGAATTTTGTTTTTAAATATTTTTATACTTTGATTAAATAATATATATATATATATTTATATACTTAAATTGATCGTAAATATTTTTGAGAACGGAATATGGAAGTCTAAGCATTTAATGGGCATATGACTAAATGCCTAGATATTCATATTCCCTTATCCAAAACGTTTTTTTCCTCTCTGTTACAATAAATTTAATTCTAAGTAACTCCCCAAAGAGAATCCAGCCTGTCGACAAGCATTTGGACATACTCAAAACATCATGGATTATATATTTTATGTACAAGTTGAAAAACTCCTAGCTAACACATATTTTACATCAACTATAGGAAACTGAACCTGGGACTTAGCAACCATATTTGTTCTTTATTTTCTAATTTAATTTTTACATCACAAAAGGTCAAGAGGCTTAATTTAAGTGATGCATTACAGCACAGACAAAATACCCAAGCTTGAAACAATCTCATATTTTATTATTTTGATTTTACTGGGATTCGAACCCGGTACCTTGCGTGTGGTGGAAAGCGTCTTTGCCTTCACACTACAAAGGCCACCAAGTCCCACTTAATCACCAATTTATTTATTTTTTCCGGATTTTTACTTAGTAAAATAAAATAACCACTGTGTCAAAAATTCAAATCAAAAGTTATTGTTTAATCTTACACACATAACATTCTCTATTATGTCCAGACAGTAGAAAATATTATTTTTAAAAAGAGGTTGCTTATTTTTTGTTTGCTTTATGTACACAGCTTATATAAATAAGGCAATACTGCAAGACGTGTGTTCCTTTTAAATAATCTAACAACATTAACATATTACAACAGAGATGAAGAACATCATAGAGAAAGTTATAAAGAAGTCTAGGCATCTACAGAGCTTATGACCTGTCATTGGCTGGTTTAATATATTTTTTTATTTTTTTTTTATTTTATGAATTTATTGCAAAAAAAAGTATACATACTTAATAACAGGGAATCTATATAAAACTAATTAATGAAAAATGAAAACGGAGTATTCTCTGTTTATGATTGTCTCCATCTAACATGGCTCAGCCTGTTCTAAGATGGAGATTTTTATCTTTAGAGCAGAAGTAGTCCTATACTAATAAAACAATAACATAAAATGAAGAACTAAAACTACTTTATTTTAAATGCCTAGCTAATCAAATGTAAGAAATTAAAAATCGTTATTATTCAAATATAAAGTATATATATGTGCCAAGAATAGATGATACTTAAACATAAATAATATAGTATAATATATAATAAAAAACAATATAAAGCAATGAAATACATCAAAATATAAATAATATGTGTACCAATTATATAAAGTACCTACTACGTGTTTTGATTGACATATATTTATTTTTTTTAATCTCTCGCTACACTATTTATATATGCAGTTATTATTTTTTTAAATATGTTTTACATTTTGAGTATTTTATATTTGGCAAAGAATCATTTAATATTTTTGGAGCAATTACATTATATTGCTTTTTACCAAAGGCGGTTGATACAAATAGGACAATACAGTTAATTTGTGTTGCTGAACAAGAGTTTATATTTTGTTGGGTTCTTTTGACCTCACTTAATTAACACTTATAATTATTTAATAGTTGGCACCTCACAAACAATTGTCTTACATCCAATATCTTTAACTCAGCGAAAGTGGCCACTTTACACACTGTGTAACATTCACCATTTTGCCCATATTTGAACATCTATATTCCTTTCATATGTTGATTTTTGAGAAGTTAAAGAGCTGAAACCTTTATTTATGCGGGTGAGATTCATATAATTGAATTATTTCACCTACGTACTGGCAACGCCTGAAAATCTTATTTTTTCAATTTCTATACTTTTTTATAGACCAGGTAAATTTATCAATAATATTTTGAGTTTGTCCAAATTTTTGTAGACAAACAGAAACAAACAAAAAACACAAGCACAAAGTTTACAAGCATCATCAAATGAAAGACTTAAATATAAGGGTAGATGTTCAAATTTGGGCAGAATGGTTAATGTTACACAATGTGTAAAGTGGCCACTTAAACCAGCCAATGGCAGGTTATAAGCCCTGTAGATGCCTAGACTTCTATATTACGTTCTCTAAAATGTTTTTCATCTTTTTTGTAATGTATTAATATTAACAGCTCCTCAGCTTGTCTACAAAAATTTGGGCAAACTCTAAATATTCTTGACTCTAACTATAGTGTGAGGATCTGGTCTGATAATCGGCTGTGGCCTTGTTAAGGATTTTTTCCGCATTTGCTTTAAAATGAGGAAACCGCAATAAAACTCATTCACGAGAAGTCGGACTATTGACTGATATCAATAGACCTTCTGTTCCCCTTTGACAGTGCTCAGCATTTTGGGTCCTATTTTTTTAAATTTCAACAATTACATTTCCTTTTTATCTTTGGTCCTTGTAACTTACTGCTGTAACGATATCTTCCTGGGCCTCGATTATGATGGGAAGATAAAGACGTCATACCTTCACCTTGACAGTATAGTTGATGATAAATTCCCTCTAGCGATTATAAAGATATACTACCAACCCCACCTTTAAGTTTTGGGTAGGTACATCGATATGAATCAAGGGGAAGCGTACGTCCCGGTACACATATCTACGCTTTAAAATGACATAGCTTCAGTATGACGTCATAGTTGAAGATCTCCCGACCGACTACAAAGGTATAGTATCGATACCCCCACCATCAAGTTTTGATGTAAGTACATTATTTTATACCGACGAGTCTAGAACCCCTCGATACGTTTATCTACGCATTAAAAGTATCAAAAATTTTGTCCCGTCGAGCAATTTTTGTGATTTGTTCAAAATTTTAATCGTTTTGAGCTTGGCACTTTTTTTCTTAAAAGCCTATTCAAAATATGAGAGAAAAATAAGTAAGTTTTGAAATCGAATTAAATTCCAACATAACTGTCACTTTAATAAAATGAACGCCTAGATGTGGAAATAATGTCGCTAGGTTCTCTCCTATGAACAAATAAGAGTATCTAGGCATCAGACACAGATTATGTGCGTCAAAAGGTTACGACTCTAAAAAAATAATTTATTTAATATATTTTTTTCATCTGTTTTACTATCTTTCCGAGTGTATGAATCGAGACGTTATAGGAGCCGGCTTTTTAGTCAATCGGTACAGATCGGTAGATACATACAAATGATCGTTAAGTGTACCGTCTAGGTGATTTCTAAAAGTCATGCAAAATTCATGTTCGCGTGCATTTTTTGCTTGAATTGGGACTCATCGAAGTTCATAATCGCTTTTGAGTCAGCATTTTTTATTACAGAAGCCCATTTTAAATAAAAATGAGAACTATTTTAAATGTTAATGGCGTAAGGAATGCGGACTTATTGTTTGCGGTCATTCCATTGGCTTGTTTCGATCATATGATGTCGATATTACAAGTAGGTAGAACATACCGAGGTTAGATACAGATAGTACAGAAGTTTAAGTATACCGTCTCAATATATACAGATGAAGATAGCGTTTATAATCGAGGCACATGTACTCATCCAGACTTCTTTATTGGGCTTCAGTTATGCTCTAAGTTAAAAGATTGACAATGCGTCAACAAATGAGGGACATCTAGAGGTGTCTCATCATCACATAAACAGCTACCTATTGATTTCTGGTAGCTCATTAAACCACTGAGGCCAGTTAAGACTAATGTCAGTTTGTAGCCGAATTGCTCCGGTTTCCTGAAATCATAATCATGATAAGCTAGAAAAAAGATCATGATATGCTCGGGTTACCATTAACTGCTATTTATTAACACATTAACCATAATTTACTGTTATTTGTCACGAATCTGGTTTGGTCTAACCAAAACAAGAATAATAAGATAATTCATTGTAGAGTATTAAAACTTTACTTAGAATGAAACTATGGATTAAGTGTTGATAAAAACATATCCATGAAGAAGTAGGCAGAGAGGATGTTTAAATGTTTTACTATTCTTATATTTACAATTAAACTTCTCTAGCCTATTTTATTTATTTATTGTAGGAAAATAATTACAAACTGGCAGTCAAGTCAACTTTTACACGCTAGGTTACATATTCATGAATCTTGGCGCTTTATAAGTTACTAGCTAAACACATCAATGCTTTGTTTTTGCTAGATTTGAGTACATACTCGTATGTATATATATATGTATATAAAATTAACACAACCAAAAGTTTAATATCAATTATCGTATTTATTAAAAATTTGGTATGTATATAAACATTATTATTTTTGTGTTTCGGATTACGTTAATTCTAGGGATGTGCGGTGACAGCGAATTTCAGCGAATAAATGGGTATATGAATATTGTTTTCCTGTCACTGTCTTGAAGATGCCTCCTTGATAATTTCAGAGTAGCATTTCGGAGTTTCTATGCCTTACTAAAATAGAAAAAATCGATGTTTTGTTGTCCCATTTTCCACACCTCAAAACTGAACCGATTTTGTTATTTAAAAAAAAACAGAGTTTCAAATTAAAATTTTCTGTATTGATACGTTTTGTGTTTTTCAAAAATAGTAATCATATTTGGTTACCCTGCGCTCGAAGACCGAAAATAAAACTGGACGGTTTTTGGGATTTTTGGATGGTTCTATGTAGTTCCCATATTAAATTATTCATCGGCAAAACTATTGGTAAATATTTATAGAGCCACAATTCAGGATGAAAATATGAAAATACGAAAATACGGTTGTATAAATAAAAATCAGACCGCATTTTCTTCTCATTACTAACTGCACTTTCAAAGTTTTTTTTTTAAGTTTGCTTCATAATGCTTTTGCGTAACCAAAGAAACGGGTTCATTTTTCATAAATAAAACCATTGACCTTTTAGTACACATAGAGATACCCAACTTGATGACAATTTAACTATGCGCAAACGCTCAGTCATTGCCAACGCGTATTTACTCGTTCTTTAACTGCCAGCTGGTTTTGACGTGAGCTTGATATATTTTATTTGGAACCCAAATACCTTATTATGCGTGAAAGCGTGTAAAAACGGTTCGGATAAAATGAAAAAAGATGGAGTAACTTTTTTTTATAAGTAGAAACCTGGGTACTTGCTTATGATTGAATTGCAAATAGAATAATAATTCATATTCAAATATTAAATTTATGTAAGTACCTAGATACTATGGTTGGCTTATGGTTGAACTCCAAAATTTTAAAAAATAATTTTCAAATTAAGAACTTTTTGCAAATGTAAACCGTGCTCTTCTACCAACGGGGGATTTTTTTTCTACAAATGCTATTTTTTTAAATGTATTGAATGTCATGTTATTTAAGTTTTACCAAAAATATAGTTAAAAGAAATAAATGGGTATAAATTATAGGGAAAAAATCTGATTACAATCTCTAAAAAATTAATGTTGTTTGTAAATATTTACAAACAATTTTTTCTAACCATTTTGTAAATATTTGCAGTATCGGCAAATGCAGCTCTGGTGAACGATGAAAAATATATTTTTTTTTACTTAATATATTTTAAAATTTAAGACATACCTAACCGCAACAAAAAGTTAGACACACCTAATTGCAACAACACCGCACCCTAGTGACGGATTAGAAAAATGTTTACGCTTCTAACTTCTTTTCTACTTAATATATTGAAGATGTTTATAGCTATAAATATGCTCGTGTCAAAAATCTACATTTTGCCTACAAAATTGCACGTAAATCGGTACGGTAGTTATTCAGTCTATTAAGAACACACATACGAACATTGTCTTTTAAATTCATAAATTGATATATAATAATAAAAAAAACATATCAGGCACTTTTATAATAATATTGACATTTTACAAAATTTGTTGATTTTGAAAAGTGTCACTTCAAAATTGGTTGATTTTGAAAATTGTCACTTGTATTATTTTTTAGATATACTTTATAAAATTCTAACTTAAAAACGAACATACTGTTCAATGAAAGCATTTTTTTCATCATGCGTTGTATTGGTTTTGATTAATCGTCAGTTTGTTTAGTATTTCCTAAAAATATTATTAGTGTCACTTAAACTTACGGGGATATTATGTTATTTGGGATATTAATAAATTATTTTAACAATACAAAAAATTTTGTCCGCCTCGTAATATAATGATCAGCGTGTTTGCCTACCACGTAATTGGTTTCGGGCTTGATTCCCGACACCTGGACTAGAACCTGAAGCGTTAGAATGATCATCTCACCTCCATGCAATGAAAATATGTCCAAGATATTCTGCGATTGATGTACCAATGCAGTGCCCCATGCACCATTAGGTGCGGAAAAAATATTGTCTCACTAATTTGAATAATATATATATGTGACGTTTTTTTAAATATGATCAAAAGGCAAACATTTCAGATTTTGTTAATTAAATTGTGTTTGAAAACAGAAATTAATATGCACTTAATCTTGCCAGTTTTCTTACAGTAATTACATTTTATAACAACGGCGGCTTCTCAATTCATTTATCACTGTCACTCAGAAAGCATAGATATTATATTTCGTCGGTATTCTGATAAAACCCTCTAAAAGACAAAATTTAAGAAAACAAATTAAAAATGCAAAATATGTCCCTTTAAGAGCTTTATCAGCTTTACTAGTAAAATCCTTCGAAGTTTTTTTTAAAACTTAGCATGCATAAAAACCCACTAAATGTTTTTTATTCTAGAGAATAGCATTAATTTCATTAACCAGACATTTTTTTTTTGAAAGCTCATCTGTTGAAACAATATAGGTACGCGTGTTTATCTGAGAGAGCTCTTCCAACCTGTATCACAACATGGACTATCTTTTCGTTCTAGTAGCAAGAGAACCCTAAAGTAGTAGCTGCTTGATTTTGGATCAATCTACCCACAAATGACAATGACGCTTCTTAATAATGTATATTCAAATCAAGTCTGAAATGTCACTATCTTGCTATTCGATTTTTTCCTTTCTCCTTCATCTTTTCTTCCCATTCTTCTACTCTATTCATAGAGTAATGTGAATTTCAAAATTATTTTTGTTTCAGATTTTGGATACAATTATAGGATTCGGTTTATATAGAATATGCCCATATACTTATTATTTTCTCAAACTGAACCAGTTGGGTTGCTAAAAAGAAATTGCCTTCAATATGCCCGCCCTTATATGTATATAAATGTGTACGTAAATGAAATGTTAAATAAATAATAAAATATAAGAAATATTGGAAAGGATTTTTGTTAAACATTCTAATAATTTTTTCTCAGTACGGACAATAATGCAGGCTTTTATCAGTACACTGACGATTTATTTATCTCTCAGATTTTCGCTAACGCACGTAAATCTATATAAAAATACAGTCGTTTAGTGTTCAAGCTTTGCTTATGTATTTTTAATTAACAAACCAAGTGTTATCGTCATTATATATAAATAAGCATGTCCAAATGTGTGTAGTGAAGGATTTTTAACTCCCCAGTTTATGAAAATTGAAATTTATTGCAACAGAGGTGGAGAATATCATTAATCTAAATTATTAATTATGGCTAACCATATGAATTTGACTTTTCTTGATCGTTTTTGTTACGTGGAATATAAGGTGATCAGTCTGACACCCGTGCGAGTCCAGGGACAATAAAATATTGCAGTGTAAAACCACCCTTAAAACCAATACTTTACATTCTCCCAGTCAGCAATCAAATCTTGGCCTTCAAATATTTGCAAAATGCCACCGAAATAATTCCAATTCCAAAAAACTTATTCGCATGTATATTATCATTATCAGTGACGGTACAACCTGTTGTGGACCCTGGCCTCTTTCAAAACTTGTCCTCATTCCTTCCCGCACCCTGAGGCTCTTCTCCCGTTTAGTCAGCTAATTGCTCTCATGGTGATATTTGTCATTAATTTCCCACATATCCTACTAAAAAGAAAGTTATTTTTAAAATTCCCAGTCACTTAACATCTATTGGTAAAACTTAAATTGTGATGATGGAAAATATTTTTTTTATTGCTTATTCCTTAACTTATAATTTTGATGTGTTTAATAAACTGAATGAGTGATAAAACAACAAATGTAGAAAGGAAAATTAAGAAAAATGGAATACAACTATTTATAAGGCTCATGATCTGTCTTTTGCGGGTTTAAAATATCACTACACACTGTGCCACACTCACCATATTGTATTTTAACTTGTAAATAACTCACTACTCGAAAGGGGGAATTAAGTTATGGTAGAGTGACATTTGAACTTTGCAGCGATTTTCGTTTTTCCAAAATTATCTTTTTCTCTTTTGAAATATCTTTGAAATCGGAAGTACATTTTTTTATTAATTGACGAAATTTTTGTACTTTTTGCACCACAATAGGACATTCAGTATTATTTATCCACCTGGACATATACAATTATTTTTGATCAAGAATATTAAATATGAAACCATTAGGAATATAATGCTTCCATAATTGTATTCCAGCGCGTCAAAAGGTGAACAATAAATGCTCATGCAAAATATGAACGCCCATTTTGTGCCTTTGACGAACTGATTTTTACGCTTGCATACCTTCCAAACAACTACCTCTTTTTTCCTTGTTAACTAGTGCGCATTTTTGCCCGTCTTTGCAAGTCTTTGTCGTAAGGATGTTATGAGCGTGCGGCATTTTGTTTATCGCACTGTTAACGACGCTACGTGACAATTATTTCTAAACTGACTATTGTGTAGTTATGATATAAAACTAAGACTTGATATGTGTCTCTTATTTTTTTTAAATAATTAAGTAAAATTTTGCTTTAATAGGCCGAAATTACAGGAATATTTCAACAAATTATGGGGAATAAATTATTAAATAGTACAGATGTTACATCCGTGTTTTTTAAAACCTATATTTGAAAAAAAAGGCTTTTGTTTTATGTCGCACGAAGTAACAGCACCATTTTAAGAAGGATTTTTAGCACCGTATTTTTAAAGTTAATTTTTATTTCCACTTCTCCAAATTCTTATATAATTTTAAGTTCAATTTTACATCTTATTTTAGCCGTATTTAAGTATAAAACTTAACAGTTTATTGAAAACAAAGTTGTTAGTGTTGTGTTCTTAGAAGGTTAAATTCAGGGTGACTCTTAAACTCCTAACTTGCCAGCTATGAGTGACAGCGGCCGCAAAAGCAAAGCTACCATAAGGATGGTGTTATTTTTTATGACGTGCCATCTTTAATATCTTAATTTCAATTATCAAACAAAAAAAAATGCAAATTACAAATATACATCAAGATACAAAATTACATGTTTCAATATATTTTTTAAGTTGAAATTAATTGTAACGGTGAAAAAATACATTTTCCATTAAGGAGTTTTATATTATTTAAATGTATAATGCGGCTTAACTGCCAATTACAATATACATAAATATCTATCCGATAAACCCCAATATTATAAATTGATAATCTCCCCTTTTTTAACCCCATATAAACTTATAAAGAATAGGCTACTCAAGATTTCAAATCAACTTGAAAAAAACATATTCACCTTTCCTATTACTGTCCCAAAAACATCCGCCGCGCGTTACGGTCCTGTGCAGTCATTACACATGCAAAAAATGGGAGATTTTAAATCAGAATACTGTAATATTTATGGCCATTTGCTTCAATTGTTTATAATTGAGTCGAAAAATGTAATATTTTTAATCTAATTGCTTAAAAAATGAAAAAAATATTTGCTCATGCTCGCAGCGCAGGTGAAAGAACCGCCCCTGACAAAAGTCGGGGAGGTACTAACGGGTGTTAACGAGCGTCTGGGAGAAGTACAAGAAACTTTTCTGTTAACGCGTGTGACGCGTGAAATTGTTTCTCTTGCTCCTGGATTTTATTTATTTTATTGACATAAACGGCAAATCTGCCTTTTACAAACATTTATAATACTACATATATGGCTTAATATTTATATGTTAAAAAAAAAAAAAAACATAAATTTCCTTATACTAAAGGTTTATATTAAAAAAATTATACAAGATTTATGTTAAAAAAATTAACCTAAAAATTATACAGCATATTCAGTAGAAAGTATAAATAATAAAACATCTAGAGTAATACAACCAATACAACAAGAAAATCATAATTACCGTTTCATGCAGCTGGGCAAAGTGAACAATGTATATTATGAAATGCATGAATAAATAAGTATAATTACCATACCATCTTTGAAAAAGTTCAAAAGGTTTGTTCTATTGGAACAATACCCTACACTAAATAAATCGGATACGTGGGAATAACTATTGCCGTGAAGTCTGTTTAATACGGCATAACTGTCCTTGAATTTTTGCTACAAAACGATGACACCTGTCTAGTCATTCTTCCAGGCACCCTGAAGTTGATGAGAGATAAAAGTTCAGGATAATTCTTAATTGAATTTACATTTTCGATTAAATTTGAAAGGTCTATAATTTTTCTTCTATCATTAATTTTAATGTTTTTAGTAAAAAATCGTAATTCAAAAATTCATGGCTGATTCTTATATACCTGTTTTATCGAGAAAGAGACGTAAAGAGTGTGTGAGACAATATTAGGATTACTTTTTTTATTGCGTACGCAACAGGCGAAACATTGGTAAACTTTTTATTGTATTTATTTTATATTATTTATTTCCTACTTTTGATTCCTGTTCTTTATAAGCATTAATTATTTAAACAAAAAATATTTTAACCGACACCTAGATGTATTACAAAGGAATATTGAAAACCTTAATCCATAATTTATTATACATGATATTTTTTAAACCCTGTTACATCCGAAACCACAATGATCAGTATAGGCAAGAAGACATATAAGCATATTTAAATAAATATTTAGAACGAAGAAATTTTTTTTAAATAAAGTAATTAAAAAAAACAAATGGTTGCTTACTTCTGCAGGGAAGATGCGAGGGGGGCGCAGCTGTACGGTTGACGGTGTATACGACTCCCTCTTCTTCCTTCTTGTTTCTCCCCAGCAGAAGTAAGCAACTATTTGTTTTTTTTCTATATTTTATTTTTAAAGATTTTAGTCGACTAAAAATTTGTTTCAATGTGCCAATATGTCCTCTTGCTCATACTGATCATCGTTGTTTCGGTGATGACAGGATTTAAAGAACACCCTTTACTTATGGAGATACTCAAGTTATTAGATGCGATGTCACGGGGAAGGAAGAGTTAATCTAGTAAATAAAGCACATATTTTAAAGTATTTACAAAAACATGTTTAAAAAAAAAGAACAATAGGTAACAACAAGGTACAACAAAATATATACAGTCCATAAAAAATAAAGACAACAATCACTAATACACAGTTTGATAAATTATTAGAGAGGAATAATCTAAAACTGGTAACTTAAGCATGGAAAAGATTCACCTCTCCCGGTAGCCTGTTCAACAGACCATTCATTCTTCCCACGGGAATAAACGGTAAATTTGTCCTGCATTCAGGAAGAACAAATTTGATGGTCTTTGTTACCTAGCTCTTCAGTAGTTGCTCAGTGCATATAATTTACTGTACTGAGCAACTACTTAACTTAACTTAACTTAACTCACTCCAAAATGTTGGGATTATATCATTTATTAACCTTAACATATTACAACACAGACGAAGAACATTTTAGGGAAGGCAACATAGAAGTCTAGGCATCTACGGGGCTTATAACCTGTCATTGGCTGGTTTGAGTGGCCACTTTACACACTGTTCCCCAGGGAGTTGAATCCAGTCCTTGTGTACAAAAATTTGGGCAAACTCAAAATATTGTTGATAAATTTACCTGGTCCATGAAAAAATATAGACATTGAAAAATAAAATTATAGGCGTTGCCTAGTATGTAATTTAATTAGATGAATCTCACCCGCATAAATGAATATTTCAGCTCTTTAACTTCACAAACATCAACAGGTGAAAGAATTGAAAGAATATAGATGTTCAAACATGGGCAGAATGGTGAATGTTACACAGTTTGTCAAGTGGTCACTCAAACCAGCCAATGACAGGTCATAAGCCCTGTAGATGCCTTGACTTCTATGTGTCCATCTCTAACAATGAACAAACTCAAAATATTGTTGATATATTAACCCGTCCAGAAGTTTAGAGGCTATAAAAGCGCGGCAATGCTCCTTTCGACTCGCAAACTTGTGATACCGAGCATACCTAAAAGGAACAATGATGGGTACTGCAATGGGTAGTATCCAACCTCTCTCATGTCCAGGTAAGGGAGAAACTTCTTCTGTATTCTCACCACCGTTAGTGAGTTAGTGGCTTATTCAGGCCTCTACACTGCCGCGTCACTCGCACTCTCCGGAATGCTACGCGCTACAGTCGTGTACAAAAGTTTGATGCTATTCAATTCTGCGAAATGTTAAGAATTAGGTATTACTAATTCCAGCATCTTGAGAGCAGAACGACTTACATTCACAATATAATTTTGAAACGTTGATGAGGTATCAAAGGTCACTTCTAGGTCCTTGGTCCAGGAATATGGAAGTCTAGGCATTTTCAGGGTTTATGAACTTCCATTAGCTGATTTAAGTGACCATTTTACATACTGCAACATTCATAATTTTGGCTTTATTTTTCTTCATTGCTCTTATGCAATGAATTTTAATTTTGAGAACTCTCCGGGGAATGAAATTTAGACCGGTCAAAAAAATAATTTAAATTATTTTCTAAGAGGAACGTATATAATTTAGGTGTTAATTTTTTTTTTTTCAAAAATACGTTTATTAGTTGTTGTGACGACAAAATAACAGATTGACCAACAAATTACAACAGGGATGGAGAACACCTTAAAGAATGGAATATGGAAATATCTTCCCAACAATAAAGGTTACAACTCTTGAACTTCACTAAAATCAACAAGTGGAAGAATTTAAGAAATATGGATGTTCAAACATAGGCAAAATGGTGGAAATTGTACAGTGTGTAAAGTGGCCACTCAAATCAGCCAATGATAGGTCATAAGCCCTCTAAATGCCTAGACTTCCATATCCCCTTCTTTAAGGTGTTCTCCATCCCTGTTGTAATTTGTTGATCTTAATGACTCCCGAAGGAGTGAAATCCAGTCTTTTGTCTACAAACATTTGGACAAATTTAAATATTGTAAGAGATTGACATTTAAAAATAGTGTGTTTTTATACTTAACTTCCTCAAAATAAAAAGAGACATGGCTTATAACCCAGGTCTCGTAAACGATTCATTATGTTTATTTTGCAATTATTTAACAAACCAGCCTAATTGAACTCAAAAATAATCTTGGTGCATATTAGAATTTATAATTTGAAGTGTAAAAGACTCCGACTACCATAAGTTGATAGAGAGGTTCCGGGCTCAATTCTGGATGAGAGCATAATAATTGAACGGTATTTACACAAAGTCATGAAGATTTGCTGAAATATCTACTGCAATTGCGTTATGGTATAATAAATCATTGACTGCTTTATGTTTAGAATGACAGGTTTTAATTTCAAACATATCCTTTTGGAAAACGTTGCATTTTCGTTCGGAAAACAATATTTAGTGTATTTAGTAATATTTAGAATGATTTAATTATAAATATTAAATTGGGGAAAATTATTCATTCAAATGCTTTATTATTGATAATGTTTCGAGATAAATATATATTTACTAGCAAGCCGGCAAACGAAACATTCTTTGAACAAGATGTTGAGTTTTGATTCAATTAGTTAAATTAATAATATATACTGACCCCACGTAAAACTATTGATTTGCATATTTTTTGTAGAAATTGTATTTAATGATCTATGACCTACTTTTCTTCATTATTCTTAAAACATTCTTATAAATAATATCTAGAATTCAAATAATAGGTCAAAGATTGAGCAGAACATCAACATCATTTAATGTTAAAAATTATCGAACGGTAGCTCAATATAATTCACCTATTTACAGAATGCAAAACACTGGCTACGAATGTGCATCATATTCTGGTTTATTTTACTAATTTATCATTGGCAAAAACTGAAAAACAATTTAAATGGATTTGATTAGAATAGTCTTTATTTGTGTAATGTAGTTTAGTTAATCGTTTAGTCCAAATTAGCTAAGTACAAAATATGTATTTATGTGTATCTAATGTATTAATAATAAGGCTATTTTGTGTTTGTACATATGACAAAAGAGATGAAGAACGTCTATGAGAAGACAATATGTAACTTAATACATTTACAGGATTTAAGACCTATCGTGGGGGGGTTATTCAAGGACTTGTCTAAAAAAATAAGCGCGTACTTAAAATATTTTTGATTTAACCAACTTGTCTAAGAATGAGTATTCAAATTCAGAGTTCAATACTTTCAAGCATTGCCTCAAACAATTCAAATGAATTTCTCCCACTTAAGTAAATGTATCAGCTCTTTCACTTTACAAATATCAAATATCGAAGAGTTGAAGGAATAGTTATGTTTAAAAATAGGCAGAATTGTAAATGTTAGGCAGTGTGTATAGTGAAATAATTTAAATCAAAGCATCTCAACGTGGGCTGATAACGCCTACTCGTGGTCGTTTGAGACTTTTGGGGGGAGGGCAGTACTGCCGTCATAATAAAGAAAGACGTTCCTACATAAAACAAAAAACGGAGAAAATAAATATTTTGTAACTCGGAAATTGAAAAATTCGCTGAGTGAAAAATACTATAAAAATTAAGTATATTGTCAGAAAATAATCCTGAACAAACAGATCTTTAAAAATATTACTTCTTCTCACCCCGTCTTTCTATGACAAACAAGTACTACAAATGTTTTAAAGCTGAACTATCTATGACTGACTATAGACACGCGAACCAATCAGAACGTGGTTCGCCGTTTCCCACGCGTCGTACAACTCCTAAGGCCGGACTGCTTGTATCTGCGAAACATGGCCTGATAATTGTTTACTTTTACTGTCACCAAAGCGCGTCTGTGAGCACAGCGGGGAGGTGTAGATTGGTGGGCAGCGTCTTTCCGCGAATAATGGGTAAAATCGTAATATTTCGATAATCAAAATACAAACATTCGAGACATGTAAATAATCGAATTCAAACATCGAATTAATCAAACTTTTTTCAACCGTGAAATGTCAGAAAACGGCTAAAAAAACATTGCTGACATTTATTTGAAGCGGAGGGTAAACATATATATATATGTGAATAACAATGTACTTTAAAATAATAAATAAGAAGTTCAGCCCTACAAGAAACTGGGTATATAACATGTTTTATTACGCACGGTAAAAATCAGAGCAATAAATTGTGATTTTTTTGAAAATGTACGAAAAAAAATATATAAAAAATATTTTAATGAAAACGAGCTCATTTGAATGACGTCACTAGTTCACCGAAATCAGCCAACAATATAACGTTGTGATAGTTATCCTATTTCCAGGAAACAAACTAACAGGCGTGAACTCAATACGTCACACGAAGAATAATTTCAAAACAAAATTAAAATTAAAATCATAGCGCTGATAATACGACACACAAAAGGGTTAAAAGCTGTGAATGTTTACTCACATCTTAATCAGCTCAAGTTAGTCACTTTATATTATAAATATGAGCCCATAGCAACAATTTATTTAACATTACACACTTGAATTTAATTGAACACAACGATTTTTTACAAATTCGAAAAATCATTAAAATTAATAACCATTGCTTTTGAAATGTCATGTCAGACAGAACTCATCAAATGCATTTCCCAAAAAGTGTCTTCAAATCATTATATGTCGAAATACTAACTTAGTCCAAATTTTTCCTATTTATCTCTCGAGAAACCATTCCATATAAATTCTCACGAAATGTAAAGTCTGAATTCATGTCTCGATTGTCTCGAAATCCATTACGAATAATTGTTTCGATTTTCTCGAAATATTAAGTCCGAATTCAAATAAAACGGGTTTTTAAGACATTTTTCATTCTAGTAATCGTATTTATCACTTCTGATTTTAGTATTTTTGGCCCAGTTTCTCCATAAGGTATGTCAAATTGTAGTGGTTTTTGATCATCAAACAGTTATTTTATGCTCTCCATGTATTTAATTTTCCATTCATATCTAAATACTGCTTCTTTTATTTTTATTGTGCAGATTAAATGCGTCATGTTTTTATTGCAAATTATCAATTTATTGTTACCTTACTATCATCTAGTTTTCTTTAGCTTGTAGGATTTTTTTCTAAATAGGTAGTGTTTTTGTTTATACACATTTTCATTTTTATTTTTCCAGACTACGTTCTTTTATCAGCTGTTGTATAGCATCTGTCATCTATAATTTTCTCTTTGGTTCTTTTGTCTCTTTTTAAATTTGTCTCAGTGATAGTGATTAGTATTTTACTTACTTTTGTATTAGTTTTCTCTATTTCATCAAAGTCAAAATTCAGTTGTTCAAAAACTTTCTCCTTTTTTATTTTGTTGCATATGTCAAGATTTTTAAGTCACCTAATATCAGTATTTACTTTTTTTCTTCTAATTGACATTCTTAGGTCTAACAATATTTTTTGTCACTACTGAATTACGATCTGATGTCACTTCTGTACCAGGATATATTTTTTCTACCTTCACACAGTTCTTTAACCTCTCGTCTATCATCAACTAGTCTTTATAGTTTCTGACTATATTATATTTTGTACCATAGAGAGGGAATGTCCACGTGTAAAGTTTTCTATTTGGCAATTTAAACATAGTACGAGTATTAAGTACAACTAACTCATTTTCTTGACAATATTCTAAAAGTCAGTCCCCTCTGTAGAAAACGGTCATTACGGATTCGCACCGGAATCCTCAATATATTTTCCACTCGCTCCTTTTCCTATTTTGGAGTGAAAACCACCCATAATTATGTAAATATCATGTTTTTTTGTGAGTTTTAACATTTCAGATATCTGCTGATAGAATGTTTCTACGACTTCATCTTATTTATCTGCAGTAGGAGCATATGCTTGAATTATATTTATATCAGTAGGACTAGCACTTATATGTAGTAACATTATTTTTTCAGAAAATGGTATATTTTTTTTTACTGCATCCTTAACTTCTTTATTTACATATGACAACTTCATGTCTATGATGTTTATCATTATTACCGGAGTAAAACATTATTTCACCAATTTCCGTTGTGCATTTTCCAATTTCCGACCATCTATGTTCACTAATTCCTAATATTTGTTTATTAAGTATGTTTGTTTCTCGTAGTGTTTTTCAGTTTTCCTGCCTCATATAAGCTTCTGAAATTTCATGTTGCTATTTTCATTACTGATCCGGAGATTCTTCGCGCCCCCTATCCCGTTTAAAGAACGCCGAGAACTCGAGGCCATTTGTATTTTGTCAACCATGACTATTTATACTTAAATAATGCGATGGTTTTATGTTGCCTACCACATCGCAGTTTCACAGCCGTACCTGTCTGTTACTGATACTTTCGATCTCATTCATTATCAGCACTAGTTCAGTACTTGTAATTGCTGCTACTCATTAAAAGAATTTTGTATCGCAGTACTACAGCCATTAAAGTCATTCTGACCATGCTTAGAGTAGTCCGGACAAGAGCCTTGCCGATGTCATTTATCTTCAGCCTCTAGCCGGTACTGGTGGTTACTGCTGCCCTCCACTAAGGGTGTTTATCGACTTCACTATGTTCAGCGTAAACAGGGGCACCTCGTGTAGGATGTGGCTCTTCACCACGCATGACGGTCTCGGTGACACGAGAGCTTGCTATTTCTTCTCACCCTAGGTAAGATGAGGACCAGTGTCTAGCCGTCCTGAAATAAAGGTGCCAACTATTTATTTCCTTTACCGCCTATTAGATTGCTTTATTATTTTACAGATTGCACAATATTAGGGGAAAACCAGCACCAATAATACAATCAAAAAAAGCTCAAGACACCATAAAATTGAAAAAACCCGGAGAAAAAATTGTGCGGAAGAAATCAAGTAGAGTCTTCTGTCTGATAACTGCATAAGATTTTTTCCGTTTCTGTTTTCTTTATTTGACTTTTTATTTAAAGGACTATCACTTACTTTTTTAAAATTATTTCTTGTGGTTAAAACCAACTTTGTGTATTTAAAAATAAACTAAATATTAACTGTCTGAAACAACGAAACACTTTTTTTAATTTAATATATCTAAACATTAAAATAAGGAAGTCAATTCCACTGAACGAGGAATATCCATCTCCTCCTCCCAAAAACTCTGCGACTTAAAGTATACCGATGATACGGTTATAATTGACGATTTAGTCACGAGTCTTCATGCCACTGTAGATAGCCTCAATAGGTACTCCTCATGCATGGGTTTAAAAATTAATATTTCGAAAATCCGTGTACTGTGTAAATCTTTAGGCATTGATGCCCAAAATCCTCTTAATCTATTAAACCAAATCATAGTAAGGGTCCAAAGTTTCAAATACCTGAATAATAATAAAACATGAGTATTTGGGTAAATAAAATATTTAATAGTTACTTAAGGTAGATTTAAGTTTTCATTGTATTTTAAGATGTATAAGGGAAGGGAGGGCTAGTTGTTAAAAAAAAATTAAAAGTTGAATATCTGACAACCGTTTATTTTGAGAAACATCATATTTTTTATATCTTAATGTAAATACATATATTAAAATATAATAAAACAATTTACATGTGTTCATACAAAGTCCACAAAAATACTTATAGCATTTCAAAAAATAAATTAAAACAGTAACAACAGGGGCAAGTTGTTACAAGGTGGGGGTATGTTGTTACGAACTTAAACAAAAATCAAACGTGTATGTAATTTTCAACAATAATATGTAGAATATATACAATAACATGTAATGATATATTAGCGTTAGCTTATGTATGCTGTAAGCTCCTTTTCCTGATCGACAGAAAATATTTGCTGAGGTTTGTTGTAACCCACTATTTTAGATGTGGTTGGATTATTCCCTTGACGTTTTATGTAACGATGTAATGTCATAAAATTTACTTTGTATGTTTCGGCAGCTCTTTGACTAGATATTTTTTCTGTTAATTTTCCGGAAATTTTACCTCTATTGTTTTTTTAATACGTCCGTATCATTGTTATATAAAATCTCGAACAATAAAAATAAATGGTTTAATAATTTTATATAAATATGCCATTTGAAGTAAAAGGGAAACGTTGTGGAACTAGTTTTTACATTAACAACTTGCCTTCCCATTGTTGTAACAAACTGCCCCTCTGACCCAAAATAAAAATAAATTATTTTAGCATTAAAACGGAAAGTGTTATAATTTCGATATATCATCTGAATGTAAGCAGTGACATGTCGATTTTTACCAATTTACTTTGAATCAACTTACCTCTTATAGTTGGTGAACAATTAATCTTCAAAATCAATCAACGAAAGTTACTTTCAGATACGAAATTCACTATAATCGATTTTATTTTAATTACGCACGACTAGCAAGAGTGTTGTTCCGTCGAGCATTGCGGACACGATGCCTAGACATACTGTCCAACACGTACGTCACAGAACCTTGTGGTGGGGGATATATTTAGAATGTAACAACATGCTTCCGTAACAACTAGCCCCGCTTTCCTCTAAATACAGAATATTTCTGATAAAGCAAATGTGTATCGGAAACTTTTTTGTTTTTTTTATTTCCTACAACTATAAGTGTCCGGTTCTGGGCGACCTCCTTCTATTTTTGTAATTGGAAATACCTTAGAAAATAACAGTTTTTTCCTAATGTTTATATCCTTTTTTTAAAAGTTCGATTGTAAAAGAGTGGCGTTTAAAATGGTAAAATGGTGCGATTTCCGGAGTTTTTATCAGACTACAGCCTAAATGCTACACTCATATTTTACTTTCATTTCCCAGCATTAGTTTTAACGTTATAATACTTGAACTCTTTATTTAGGTCGGCTGTGAATTCGGGCATGTTATGTTAATACCACCCTAATGGTCTTAGTCAAACAAATCTCATTCGCTGTCTCCACCCCATCTAAATGTATACGAGGATGTACGGTCATAGTATGTTAAATGTGTAGGCTTTCCAAGTCGCGGATTAGGCTGTGTGTTCACCCCTTTCTGAGGGTGACAAAACCATAAAACCTGGCTTTAAGCCAATGTGATCTAATGCGTAAAAACATGGCTGCAATAGTATTAATACTGGTTAGTTTTTATATATTTCATCATAACCATCAGAAATAAAATTCGTTTTTATAACATCAAAGGTAAGATAATCACTCGTACATTTCACGTGCCAGTCCAGGAACAATAGAATATTTCTTTACTATCCTAACCTAGGACCTCAAGCAACTACTACACTACCAGGCCGATTCATCTCCACTCGATTTCCTTTTTTAAGATTTTTACCTGAGAGCAGCCTTCGAGTCGAAATCTCTCGTACAGGGTTCTGGTTCTATTTAATAATCTACGGCCTCCGTGGTGTCGTGATCAAGACTCTTGATTCACGAACGAAAGGTTCCGGGTTCGATTCCCGGTAAGAACACAAACATTTGTTGTGAGTTTTATCAAACCTGGATATTCTGTGTTGTAATTCACCACTGGAATTGGGTTTCCTGGCCTGTTGTGGTGCAAAAAATTAAATATAAATAAATAAATTATCAAACCAGAACTGTAGTTTTAATCCAAACGAACAAAAAAAAATATTTTCAAAAAAAAATTATAGATATTGATATATCGACAGGATTTATTTTGTTAAAAAGGCAAAATTTAAAATGATCCGGGAATGTTTATTTTTGAGTTTCTTTTTTTTATTTATTACACTTTTTGTACACGATTTTAATTGTACATTGGCGGACTTTTTTCTAAACGTCAAATTCTTCCAACCAACCAATAAAATAAAAGTTTATTTTTAAAATTCGAATTAAAACATATTCAATAGAAAATAAAGATAAAAAAATGCTAAATATATAAAAATAGGAACAAATTTATTTGTATTTAAATTACCTTAAACCAATACTGTTACTTAATGGAAAAGGAGAAAAAAGAGGAAAGAAGGAAAGAGGAGAAATTAAGGAAGAGAAAGGAGATGTTTCTTCAAAACATCAATAAATTATTTGTTAGGCAATGAAAAATACTCCATTGTGATTTATTTGACTACTAAAAAAATGAACAACTACTCAATATCAAAGGGTTAAAATAATATCAGGCTAACAAATTACCACAAGGATGGAGAATAACTTAAATAAGGTAATATGGAAGTTTAGGCATTTACAGGGCTTATGATTTTTTACTGGCTGGTTTAAGTGTTCATATTATTCACTATGTAACATTCACCATTTTGTCGATGTTTATTTGTTAATCGTAATGACTCTCGATGGGATAATATCCAGGCTATTGTCTACAAACATTTGAACAAACTCAAATATTGTAATATAACCAACAGGTCCAAGAAGAGGTTTTAAAATTGGAAAATTCTTTTCAGGCGTTGCCAAGTATGTGAAATAATTCAGGCAGATAAATCTCTTTACAACAAAAAAAGTTTCAGCTTCTACAAATAGAAGAATTGAAGAAAATTGGATGTTCAAAGATAGTTACACAGTGTGTAAATAGACCACTTAAACCAGCTAATGACGAGGTATATTCCCTGCTTTAAGATATTCTCCATCCTTGTTGTAATTTGATAATCTTAATGACTTACAAGGCGGTGAAGTCCAGACTTTTGTCTACAAACATTTGGACAAACTTATATATTGTAATATCAAGCTAATTTTAATTGATAAATGCTTATTCACTTTTACATTCATAAAAATCAAAGAACGTTTAAAATAATATTTATTATTTTCATAATCATGAAAGAAATAAAAGGCTAAAATTTTATGGGGTTTCTGACCTGTAATTATCAGTAAATCTTAAAAAAATCAGATTTCCATAACAAAAAAAAATTCCACAGTATGGGAAATAAAGGACAAAACTAAAAACCTCAGATTTTACACTGTCTTAAAGTAATCCTAGTACTTAAAGTATGCACGTAATTAACAAAAAAGAGATATCGTAAAAGCATAATTTTGTGCATAATAATTATAATAAAAATAAAATTTTAGAAACGAAAGTTTTTTTAATTACTAAACAAAAATTAAATTAAAATATGTTTATAAATGTTCAAATATTTAATACGTCCAAAGTCTATAGGGATACAACACGTACACGTTTATACGCCATTTGTTTGGAATTAAAAATGACATGCTTTGACGATTTTGGCATTTAAATTTTCCGATGTAAAAAGAGAAAATTAATGAACACTGTGTGAAGGGTTTAGTGAGTATTTTGTTTCACGCAGAATTGTCAAAAGGCATATTAATTAAGGACTACAGATTTGTATTTAAATGTCATGTTACTTTAATTACAACGATATTTGTAAGTACAAAATGATAATAACAGTTTTTTAATCAAACAAACGGACCACCGATAAAATAGAGTCACAACTAGTGATGAAACGGATATTGATTTGGCCGAATAGCCGGATATAGGATAGCTGCCCCTAAACTGAATAGCCGGATACCGGATAGCCGGATACCTGATAGCCGGATACCTGATAGCCGGATACCGGAAAGTCGGATACCGGACATCTAACCCTTAAGCTGGATATCCGGCTGAATTTTTTTATTAAACAATAAAAACACCCCGTTATTTGAATTTTACTCATGGTAAAAACCAAAAATTTTATGTCTACAAAATAAAACACGGTTAAAATATTTTCATGGTATGTTTAATGAACACTTATCGATCAGTGGTTTCATGTAACTATGGTTCATTAGTATTAAATCAAATCATTCATTCCTATTAAATCAAATTATTACAATGGTTTTGGGTACTTTCATCCCTTGCGCATTATTTTTTTTTTGTATCTTTTACTGAAAACACAGTTTTCAATTTGTTTTTTTTTTGTTTATATTGATTAAAGTTTTCAAATTTTGACTGTCTTAGAACTGGCTAAATAACCCTTAAGACAGTCATAGCAACTTTGTATAAATGTGTAATTTTATGAAAATATGATATGAATATAAATAGAATAAATATTTTGTGCCGGTTGCGACGTTGTGCTTGACGTCCACTAACAGCACTGAACGGAGCAAGTCTGGCTTTGCTGATTTCCGTTTTGTAGCGGCTGATGACATGGCCGTGTTAAGTAAGTTGTTGTAGACAGCCTGCATTTGGTTTCCGTTTTGTAGCTACTGATGGCATAGCCGTGATAAGTTAATTGTTGTGGACAATCTGCATTAGTTTTTGTCATTAATTAGTCAGTAATGTATTCTTCTTAATTTTTTTACAAAATAATTCACAAGATTTTAACCGTGAACTGCGCAAATATCACGAGCAGCTTTCGCCGCATTTTATTTTTATTTTATCTTTATTTTCTTGATTGAACGCAAAGAGAAGGGAGAATAGTAAACGCTCACTATCGTCTTATTTACATTCCATTTTGAAGGCTTGCAATAAATTAAAATAATATATGTAAAAGTAAAAACCAACAATTTCGTATAACGTTAACCATCTCGTTCTACTTTTAGTTTTTGGTTTTTATTTAAAATTTGAAATTAAACTAACTTATGTTGACACCCAGTGTAAGACACAATTAATTATTCTCGTCTGTTTTTGTCAACGTACTGTTGAATCAATCCAAATTTAATGCATTCATTTATGTCAAATTATAGTGGTCAATATAGATATGCAATATGATTAATTATCACCATAATTTAAAAACTTATCACAAAATTGAAAATGTATTGATTACATCCGTACCTTAAAAGATAAATAAATAATCCAATTAAAAAATTAAATGTTATTATATACGTTTTATTAACCACTTACCGACTTTTCTATGTCCACCGGTTTCGAAACGTACTCGTCTTTTTGTCAGGATACCAATTAAACCAACATGCAAAACCCACTATACACCTTCACCATATGCACATGCACTGACAAGGACAAACATGCAATGATTAAATTATGAAAATATTCTATGTTGTTTGAGAAATAGTTAAAAAAGGTAGAGGGGAGGGAAAGGGTGAGCTTAATGGGTTATAAAGAGTGACCATTACAGTGAAACATCGTTATAAAAAACTATATTAAAAGGATGTTTGATTATTAATCAAAAGAACATTATGTTTTAAAGCTTTCCTAATGTGAAATATTACTTTCAACACTTTATTATTTGTTTGTAAGATTTTAACTCATGTATTTTTATTAAAGTCGTGATTTAAATTGGTTGGGTGATTTGCGAATTCAGAGAAATTTTCATTGTGAAGAGACCTCAAATGTTTTTTAACACGAATTAAAAAAATTATTAATGTTCCTCCAACGTAAACTCGAAGACATAAAAAAGTCAATAAGTGGTTATATACACATATTTAATAACATTTGGTCAAATGTTGGACCACAAAGTTAATGCTTTGAATATTAATAATGCAATAATAAAATGTACAAAGTAAGATTTTGTGATTGTGAGATTCACAAAACATCATAATTTTTAAACCAAATGAGATAATTTCATTCAATAAAGAGCTTTCAATGTAAAATACTGATTATTCTGATAATAATGGTTCATACTTAAAAAGCATACTCGGTACTACTTATGTTTATTTGCGTTAAAACTTCAGATATTTGTTTTAACTTAAAAGAGCATTTTTATGACGAAAGTGGACTTTTATTACATAATATGTACGATAGCTTATAATAATTTCTACATTTTTAACTTCAAAACAGCAAAAAGTGGACTCCCATGTTTCATACTTTAAGGTACAGATATGTTTTTAAAATATTTTTTACAAAAAAAGGTGCATATATTTAATGCAAAAGTAAGGCATTACTGTTTCTTAAAGGAATCAATTTCGTCTTAACATTGCATCGTTGACATTTCAAATTAATTTTTTTTGCACACAACAGGCCGGAGGCCCAATTAAAGTAGTTAATTACAGCGCAGAACACCCAGACTTGAAAAATATCAAATAAAATTTGTGTGTTCTCACCAAAATTTCGTGTTTTACGCACGATTACAGTATTTAATATTGCTACATTTATTATGATAAAATACTGTTAAGAGCATGAAAGGTGAGATTTGAATGAAATCTCAATTCCAAAATTTTTATTTCGAATGACGAACGTTTTACTTTTGGTGCTCATTTTTAAATTTGAAACAAAACGACCACAACTAATGTAAACACCCAGTACATTATAAATTAGCTGATGTCTAAGCTGATAAAATTTCTCGACTCTCTTGGTAAAGTAATAATTGATTTATTCCTGAAAAAACTGTCCTTACCTGTCATAAAAATACCGGAATTTAATAGCACCTGTATGTTGAGATTAACTTTTGGCATTTCGTGTGGGACGAAAAATAATTTACTGTTTTATTTTTACAATATCATAAACATTCTCAAACATTTACAGTATAAAAAGAAACATCTTGACGTATTCAAACTCAAACTGTCCATTTCTGTTAAGTAAGCTATGAATTAAATATTCCGATAAAACTAGTTCCAACCTTTCATAGCTCTTCGGGGTACTTACAATAAAAACAAAACATCAGGTTTAATTTAAAAATCGCAATAAGTAGAGACCCAGAAATTTTTATTTCCATAGTTTTTGTTAAAAAAAATGGTTCAGTTTTAATATACGGAAAACGGGACATCAATTTTGGCGAGTTTCGTTTGGCACAATCAGTCTGACGTGCAGTTTTCTTTTTTGCACACATTCTGAAACAGAAGACAGATAAACTATTTCATCACACTGGTCTACCACTGTGAATCTTCTCAAACTTTAATTTGGGTTTTATTCAAAAACTCTTTTTCGTCAATTTTCTTGTAAAATTACTCACAGGCAGTCGCTTTAATTTTTGTATGTGAAATTTAATTTTTATTTAATTCATAGTACAAACAATGGAAAGTTAATTTATGTTTACCAATGGTTCAATTTATAGTGCAGGTATAGATTATTGTAATCATATCAAACAATAATGTTCCGTTATTTTTTCTTTTTTTCTTTATTTTCAGGTAAACAATCAATCCTTCAACCCACCTTCTGATTTCCGATGCAAATTTTTGTAAGTTTTTAGTAAATTTAGAAGAAAAAAAACATGTGTGAATGTATGCCAGGATTTACAAATAAGATATTCTTCTATGCTTCTGACCTTTATGCCTACCATAAAAACGATATGGCGTAATGTAGCAGATTTTATTTTCAACTCACCATTCAAAATTTAAAGCGACAGAGAGGAAAAAAATGTTTATAGGCTAATATCGATGTCAAGGATTCAAATGGTCACTTGACTGTGCAGCATTCACCATTCTGCCTAAGTTTAATCATCTCAATTTCGACTTGCACTATTCACCATTCTTTTATCCAGACCTAGTGGTCCATAAGATACTAAAGTGGTATACATATTACGGTGCATTAATCCCTAGTTTAATTAAAGTCAAATGATCAGTTTTGCGTCAAAAATTTTGTCATTGTTTTGGTTTTAAAAATATTGACGATCAAACAAATTATTTAAAAATAAATAATATTTTCAAGTGGTTCCTAATAGATAAAGTAAATTGGTAAAATCTCAGTCGGATAATTAAAAGTTTTCGCTCCTTCAATTCACAAAAATTTAAGGATGAATTTTTTTTAATAAATAAACATCAGTATTGTTAATTTCAAACAATGTGAAAGTCATCACTTATTACAGCTTAAAGCATATATGATGCCTTGTAAATGCCTAAACGTTTAAATTATTTTATTAAAAAGATCATTTTTCTCTATAGATATATATTTTAAAATAGCTTATTAGTTATTAATTTTATTGGAAAAATATAAAAGAATACGTAAACATATACATTATATTATACACTTATATTATGCGCGGTCCATCCAAAGATTGAATGGAACCAATGCTTTTCTCAACATTTGACTTCTAAATAATTAATACCAATTTAAAAATAAAAAAACAGCTATAAGTTTAGTAATCTTTTTAGTAACCACAACAAAAAAAAATGCTGTTAATCGCCGCGATGTGAGATGTGAGATGTGTTCGATGTTCATTTATTAAGAACTTGTAAAAGATTGCAACAAACCTACCCACAACCTTTTGCCTGAGTATCTAGGCGCTAACTAAAGAAAAAATCATTATGCTCCGTCTAATTGTACTCGAATAAGAAACTGCGTTTGTCTGTTGGTTCTTATCGTTGGCTCTTAGCCCGCAGGTGTAAAGTAGAGGCACTGAGGATTGGGTTCTCCTAAGTCAGGCTCCAGGTCCACCGCTGCATCCTAAATATGATCATTATAGGAAACTGCTTCGTCCATTTTTGAACTTAAATGTTAGTTATAAATTCGAACTACCTTTTACCTAGTATTTTCCCCAAACACTTAAGAATTTATCCAATACACGTTTTATCAAATCTAACTTATATGTTTTATTTTATTGTTAAAGTTATGCATTATTTACTTTTTTTCTTGCTATCACCAGTTTTTACATTCATAGATTTTTTTACCATAATATATACTCTATATTGTAATAAATTTACTTCCTTGTCACTAAAAATCTATGTATTCGCCGCTAAAATAATTCAATAATGTCTCAAACATTTTCCTTATCCGGGCGGATGAGCAATACAATTCTCTCCGAGAAATACTGGCTGTTCTCGGGTAAAAGTCTCAAAAAAGAAAATCGAGTAACCTGTTCTAAAAAATAGAAATCAAGCTATTGCAGAGTGGGTTTTGAGCCTCAGACGTCAGCAGGACTCCGCGACGTTACCACGAACCCGAGTCAGACTTTTATTGTTTTTTATACTTGTAGCCAGATATTGTGTTTTTTTTTTTAATTGATTTTTTCTAACCGGAACTATCACAATGAATTAAGTTGGGTATTTAGGGTTAAGATATTTTCCCTTTTTAATTTTTCAGCATATTATAAAAAAATATTTTCTTTCTTAAAATAGGTACATTGTTATAGATACCAAACAATTCAGATAACAGACACATTATATAGGAATAGGCGGGTCTACGATCAAAATGTAAGCAGAGAATGCGGTAGCGTGTTTGACGCTTCAATATTCACGAATATAAAATATTCGCGAATCATCAGGGTAGATGCTATTTGTCTAAATTGAAAAACACGCGATTCAATTTTTTCGTTAACAGTATCCCTAAGCTCATCCTTTTTCTTCTGCATTTGTAGTCTGAATTACGCTGAAAATGTAGTTTTTTGGTAAGGCAGGTGGTTTCTGGCTGGTTTATTTGTTTTGAAGCCAATTGCTGTATTCCTTTTAAACGATATTTAACATAATTGTTAAATATGTTTTACTAAAATTAAACTAATCTGATTGGTGAAATATTATACAATTATGGAATATTCTTGAGTAACAATAACACATATTTTATTTTCTTGTCCATTTATTAAGTTTGAGACCCATTGCTCATTCAAAATGACTGTGTAATAATTTATAAATCATCAAATGTAAGAAAAATAAAAACAGAGTATTACACACAAATATTTTTTAATATTTATGAAATTTAATTCAAGCCTGAAATGTTTAAGAAACGTTTGAATTTCTTCATTTACAATAATAAAATTCATTGTAATAAAAGGTATTCTACTATAAATATAACATACGACGAATATTTAAACCTCACTGGCCCTGGAAATTTTTCGCATATTTGTATAAAGAGATTCTTGCGTTGTATTAAAGTGAGCATATAATTCAGCCAAAAATTTTCTTCGTAATTAAGATATAACACGCAGAAAACATGTTTACTTGAGAATAACTAAACATCCCTTTTACACATCAAGGCAGAATAACCTTGTGACGCTTATCGCGATTAATGTGATAAAATATATCACATTTGAATCACCGATAAGACAACAATCGTAAACCAAAACTCTTTAACTCTTTTTCAACCGAAGGTGTTTTAAAACAAGAAAAGTTTCGAAAATCATAGTTAGTAGGGGAGTATGGTAACAGTCGATCACGTGTTACAGCGGATCGTTTGCAATAGTTTCGCGTAAATTGCACGCTTACACATACATTTTTGTTTGTTTGACACTTTTATACCCACTCCAGAATAGTTATTTTCACGAAATCAGAACTAAAGAAGATGCTGCGACATTTTGGTCTATATTTCAGGACGAAAAATTTTTTTTTTCGTGTATTCAAACAACGTTTTGTTTTTATATGGATGGGAAATTTTAAAAGTTCGAATTTGCGTTTCATTGGTTAATATTTAATATTTAAGTAGACTATTTCAGTTTGCTGGGAGAGGTGCATGTTTTTAAAAAGTATATATTTATGGAAGCGGTCATTGGGTTACAGAGAATCATTTCATCTTGGGCGAGGGTGGATCTTTTCCATTTGTACAGTTAAAAAGTTGTACTTTTTTTCTCGTTTCATTTATTGCCAAAAGCAGATACAGGAGAAGAATAACAGCATCAAGACCGTAAAAAAGTCCGTTATTTCAACTAATACCGTAAATAAAGACAAAGAAGGTTTCAAAGACTAAAAAAATTGATTTACTTGGATAATTTTTTTTTAGAAGAAGAATCAATATTTGAGGAAGACGATGAAATTGTGGCTTTAAATCCCAATAACTTTCTGCCGTTATTTTTTTTATCTCTAGAGAAAAAAACTTTACGTATCTTCATTCGAGGTTAAAAGGAAGGAAAATTACTTTTCAGCAAAGGATATGGAAGAAAATAGCAACAATAGCAATTTTCTTAGAGAATCTGTAAAAATACAAGTTAATCTTTTTGTTTTTTGGTGCTTAAAAATTGTTCTTAATAGGGTTTAGCCAATTTGCTCTGGGTGACTATTATTCATAACTTTTTTCCATTTCCTTTCTTTCCTACCTACTGACAAGCCTCTACAATAGAGGTTTAGCGGGTTATTCCTTTAAAAAAAAAATAGACTTGACAATTTACGTTTAATGCAAATAACAATGAGTTAATTTTTTAAATTTACACTTTTCATCATATTAAATAAACCCACTTCTGGGTCACAGTGGATTCTTTTCCATTCAAAATCAAATGGGAAATTATTAAATAAGCTGTGAGTTTCAATCTTAAACGATTATTCTGTAGACTATGAATGCCTTTTTCGATTTTATCAAAGAGTCCAGCATTCAACAATTAGCTACGGAGCTTTAAAAAAAGATACACTGTCCCTTATGGTCCCCTATGACCCTATTTATTATGGCTTTTTAAAAACTGATCTAGCGAACTTTTCGGGGAGAACGTTTTTTTTTCGTTTTGTTAGCTGCTCAATTTGCTCAATTATTTGTAAAAATATTCATAAAATTTTCAAATAATGCTAATACTCGTTATCAAATAGTAGTATATTTATTTATTCTAATTTTAATATTTGAAAATATGCAAATACATTTTTATAGAGACCTTTCGTATGCAAGTCAAGCGTCGAGCCTTTTCAAAACGGAAGCCGCTAATTCATTAATATGATTTCTCTATGTCCATTTGCAAATCAAAGCACTTGGAATGATTTTCATTACATTAGTCTAGAGAGAGCTCTTCTGGCTATGTAATTAAGTTGATGGTGAATGTTAATATCGAAAACGGAATTATGTTTCAATCTCAATATTGTATTTGATAGGGTGAATTCCCGTGTTAAAATACTTAGTTAAAATCAGCAATATTTTGAGATTGTTCAAATATTTGTGTACAAGGACTTAATTTCATCCCATAGAGAGTTATCCTTATTTACCTTTTGCTTTTTGAAAAGTTTTATTTTTTTATTGTTTACTTTTTAGCATGAACACTTTACAAATTATCGACTCTGCTCGGTGTTTATATTTTTGTAAATTAATTAATATAATTTCAAGTTGCTAGAATCCCTCTCGTCTATGCGCTTTGTAGCTGCAAAATGATTGGTAATTTAGCTTCGATATGTAAATGTAATTTTTCAGCTTTTTCTTTTCCGTCTTAGCTGCCAGACTTTGGAATGAGCTACCTCTTCATATAAAAAATGCACTTTCTCTAGCCATCTTCAAGAAACGCCTGATACATTATTATATATCCCAAGAATCCTGAACTCCTTGAGTTTTACCTCATTTTTTTTCCTCAAATATATTTTTTATTCCTTTTTCTTTCCTTGGTTCCTCTTTCTTTCTCCTTCCTAACTCATTATCTGATCCCACATTCCTTATCATTTAATGCGTATAGCATAATGTACTTTAAAAAAAAAAATATTAATGTTTATGTTTGCTGGCCTTATTTTTTAATTAAAAAACAGCTGTTATTTTGAATTTATTAGGTTTTTTGACGTATGTATCTTTTGATATATATTTATGTTTTTTTATTCCAAATTTCGACCAATCTTTTCTTTAAACCATTATGTTTTTTGGTTGGCAGAAAGATATTGCTTTTAGTATTAAGTCCACCAAAGTACTTATTCGTTGTATCAAAGTAATAACGTCTACCAAAGTAATAACTAATTAATGCTTAAATTTTGTGAATGAGAGAATTTCAACATTTTATGCGCTCAGTAGCTGCAAGGTTTGTTGTAATCTACTACTCCTATTTTCAAAAACGTGTTTTTTTTATTTATTTAATATCACTTAAACACTAAACTTAATTGTCAAATTAAAGCATACTGTAAATGAAGGCTAGATTTCTTACCGTCCATGCGCTTTGTAGCTGCAAGACATGCATGGCTTGAAGCAATTTTCACGGAAATGATGGTATGTAAATTATCTAACTATAATAATCATAATAATAATAATTACATATTACAACAAGATGCATACAAATTTTAAGAAGAGAATATATAAGTTTTAAAAGAATGGTGAATATTCTATACTGTATAAAAAGGCTACTAAAACAGACCAATGACAGGTTATTAAAGTCCAGTTTATGTCTTCCTTTAACCTTTCATATTCTTTTCTAAAAAATGTTATTCTTCTTTTTGTTATACATGTTGACACAAACATTTGAATATAGTTAAATTTATTACCTCCCACGGGGTTAAAATATACTCCTTCTTTACAAACGTTCAGAAGAAGTTAAAATATTGTTGATTATGGTGATTCTAAATGAAAATACGAAACTAATTTTTCAGAGATGGCGCTTTTATCATATTTTATTGAAAAATGCTATTTTTACGTTTATTTTCAATCGAAATTTTACAAAACTTGGTTTGCGGAAACTTTACACTATATTGATTGTAACAAATACCATGAGAATATAATTTAATTTCTTTTCACCAATATTATTCATCGCTGTTGAAATATGTTAATGTAAGGACTTGTAACCGAAGCGTAAGACTGATCATCTTATCTTCAAGTAACAAAAAAAAATATCAAGATACGCTGCGTTTGGTGTACTAATGCAGTGCCCTATGCACCACTTGGTGCGAAAAGGGAATGATGATGATGATGGAAATATTAATAGATAAAATCACATAAATAAATATTCCCTTTCCTCATCATCCGTGCCCTATTCGTACCCAGTGAAGGTACTTCAATCTTCTTTTTTCTTCTTTTTCAGCCTTATTCTTTCCACCGCTGGATAAAAACCTCTTCTAAACGTCTTCATTCCTTTCTATCGACTGTTTTCATCATCCATGTTTTACTGGCTTTTAAGGTAATGTCATCGACCCATCTTTTCTGCGATCTTGTAACACGTCTTTTGTTTGTCCATGATCTCAACTTCATTTTTCTGGGTGTCCACTTGCCATCTTTTTTCCTCGCCAAGTGTCCTGCCCACTGCTATTTTAATTTTGCTGTTCAATCCATGATATCGACGACTCCGGTTTGACGCCTTATTTCTTCATTTCTTATTCCGCATCTTAGACATACACCGAGCATCTGTCTTTCAATTGATCATTGAGTGCATTTTAGGTTTTGGCTACTTTTAAAATTGTTTTTTTAATTTTAAATTTGACCACATAACCGAGTATCGCACGCAACTACACTGGCTGAGAGAGCTTATCCAACCTCTTCCACAACACGGACTATCTCTTCGTTCTAGTAACGAGAGAACCCTTTTAATACCCAGTCATCGCCCTAATTTTCTTGCCTCCTCTTTCACAATAGTAGCCGCTCGATTGTGGAATAATCTACCCACTAACGTTAGAGACGCATCTTCTTTATTTACATTTAAGTCAAAATTGAAATGTCACTATCTAAATATTTAAATTGTTCCTTTATCCTTTTTCCCCTCTCCTCTCTTCATAGTAAAGTGTTTTTTTTTATGTATATATATTTATTTTTGATAATCTTTGCTTTAAATTTTTGTATAAAATTGTAAGATTCAATATGTTCATGTATTTATAATTTTCTCAAACTGAACGGTTTGAGTAGGTACGAAGAAATTGCCTTAAAGCAATATGCCCGCCCTTATATGTATATTTATTGTATATGTATATAAAGTGTCAAATAAATAAATACTTTTCTGTGCTACAGACATGATTTCTAGTCCGTGTGTCGTCACCGGCAATATACATGATTCAACTCCAATGCATTTCCCTATTCACCATTAGGCAGCGTATTCGATTCATGTTTATTAAATCGCTGCACGCTACAGGTGCCAGTCTCATCATTTCACGTCCGCTTCCTAGTTGGAGCATATGGTGTCCACGAAGATCTTCCAGGTATCTCTGTCGGCTGCCAGCTCCTGTGCATCCTCCCAAGTCAGGTTCGCGTCCTGTAGTTCTGACATGAACTGCCTACGAATAGTCAGCAGTGGACATCCACGACGTCAAGAACCTAATGCCTTGTAAGTAGTCAAGCGTGGTTAAGGCTCTCAGGAGGCATCTGCAGTACATGACCAAGCCAACCATTTCGCCTCCGCTTGATGACAATTGTCACCGGAGTTTACTGCATCCGTTCTCTTATTACTTCCTTCCGCACAAAGTCAAACCACCGCACAACAGAGATTTTTCTGAGACAACTGTTCTCGAAACTCAGTATTTTGCTGTTTTGGGCCCAAGGTGCCAGTCTAGGGACACTGAAATATTGCCTTGTAGAACCGCATGAACTATTTGGACCCCGCCAGGAATTGACCTGAGACTTCAAACATTGTAAATGAATGAGCCAACTACTACACTATGAGACGGACTTATCTCCACAACCTTTTTAAGACCTGAGCGAAGCCATCGGGTCAAAAATATTAGTCCAGAATTTTGGTTCTGTTTCACACACAATTTCATAGATAATATGTTACTTTAAACATTTATTATTTAAAACATATTACGATAGCGTCTTTATCTACATAATTATAAAGTTTTTATTGGAAGTTTCAACTAAGTTGACATTTATAGGAACTCGTTTACTCAAAAGCCCGGCTTTTTCAATGAGAATTAGAGCTTAAACTTTTCTTTTCACAAAGTGGCTGCGAACCCATAAATAAAACAAACTTAATAAATTTCAGAAAACTTTTGGGAGGAAAGAATTAAAATTATATTTTTGACTGTGGATGTGCTGACCGGCCACGTCTCGGAGTGAATAATCCTCACCATACTTGAAAATGCCGATGACGTATAGATAAGAATAGAGGGTTGGGGGGAAGCAGTAGTTATGTTATGTAGGCTTTAAAGTAGGGGTAGACGCAGAGCGCGTGCGTCAACCGAAGCCCGCGCTTCGCTCTCCAAAGCCAAGCACTCCTTTCGCGTCCTGTAAACGAAACTTACGTAACGCTCGTTGCGTAGCCGTATTTCATTTCGCCAAACTTCTTTTCAATGATCATTTATCTCTCGACAGTAAGAATTTGACTCGTCGTGAATAAAAGTACCCCTAATTTAAAGTCTTCTTTCAAAATTATATTTTTCATCTTTGTTTATGCCGTCAACTTCTCAGTGACTTGTCAGTGATAACTTAACTTTCTTCTTCAAAGATCTCTTTATAGTTCGCGAAAAGGCGCTCGTCTGAAAGTCGGCGAATTTAAGGTTAGTAATTTTAAAACTTTTACTTTTTAAGGAATTTTGCAAGCTGCGCACTATTTTACAATTTTTGCTGTTGCTTGAAAAAAAATGCTCCCGTTTATATGAATATAAAAATTTTAACAATTGCTTACATTTAATGGTATATAAAGTTGTTTTTTAACTAAACTTTTATTGAATTCTCCTTAATGACCCTTTAGAAGTAATCGATCCCGAAAATGTTATTTAAGTGTTGACGTAGCTGCTTAAATAAGTTTTCTGAAATATGTATTAATCTACATATAAAATAATATATAATACAATAATTTAACAGCAAAATTGTAGCATCTTTACATTTTTAAACCACCATCGCATGATTAATAAGCAGTTTAAAAATATTTTGCGATTATCATGCTTATGTCAAATAATGCTTTTGTATCCTAATAATGTTTACTTTACATTTCATTTGATTTGTAATAACTCTTTTTATTAGAATTTGAGTATTTCGTGTATTATTTTCGTTAGTAAAAAACGCACTCCGATTTTTTTTACTGGCCATTGTGTATTCCAACATTATTGCCTAGTTTTATATAACCTTTATCTAAATACCTTTTTAAAATATAAGATAATCAATGTCATGGTGAATTCAGTTCCGGTTTAGCTGATAAAAATCTTTTCTTATTATAACATATTCTTAAAACGCAGAAAAATATAGTTTATTTTCGCGACCTATTGTACTCAAGAATAAAGTTGAACATGGATTAGCAAAATCTTGGACCAAAAATAATGACATATTTAAAACCTTTAAGTTTCGCTGATATATAATAGTTTATGAAATATATCTAATAATAATATAATAAACAATTAATTTTTTACATGAACAAATAACTTTTAAAGCCATTATTGATGTTCTAAAATTAGCATCCTTTATGATATCATAACTTAAATTTAAATATAAGTTACACATTAAAAATCCTTGGTACAATTCTGTTTATTTATTCAACCAATTATCACTTTCATCTTCTAATAAGCATCTTCAAAATATAGGTAATTATATCATTTCAATGGAATTCTATCAAGAAATGTCAATAAATAACTTAAATCAAAGGATCCCATATATTCACATATATGTACATACATACATTAAATTATTAATGTATGTGTGTACTCGTATATGAGTACAATAGTACATAAATATATTTATTTTTACTTTTCTTTTATTTATGAGATATTTTTTAATTTAATTTTTAGGCCAGGGTGTTTTGAAAATTTTACATCGATTAATAAGGTGGTTGATGGGTTTCTTCATTCAAGTTTTTTTTTATATTAAATAAAACATTGTTCAATGAATCCACTTGTACTCACTACAAATTGTCACATACACCCTTTACTCGCACAGTCATACACATCCTTACAATATATATTCACCCTCACTTACATATACAAAAATAATACTAATACACTAAAAAAAGTACTTAGCATAAATAGTATTATGTTACAATAAAAGTTATCCTCATAATGTAATCGAGACACATTTTACATATATATTTCTAAAGACATATAGAAAGTGTTGTATTAATTCTGTAATGTGTTTTGCTTTAATGAGAAAAAATAGATAATAGGTAGGAGGTATGTATAGATTAAAATGGATTTTTTTCTTTGCTCCTGTCAGAAGAGGATAATAGGATCAAGTTATATTCGCATCTCATATGTCGTATCTTTTAATATAAATACCTACTTGTCAAATAAGTGTCAAAGCGATATTGTGAAATATTGGAGTATGTACAATCCAGCGTTTTGAAAAATAAGGCTTTACGACTATTATATTTACACAAAGTTTTATTTTTCTATGGGCTGTTCTATTTAAAATATTCCGTCGATTCAAAAACGATAAAAATATAATACATAAAATAAAGACAGAAACCTATTTTTTTACTGTCGGTACATTAGAAAAAAAATACGCTTAAGCAATTTAACTTTTTAGATTTTTAATCATTCTTATCCCTTTCTCCCAAAATATTTTCGTTTTTGATTTACCCAAATATTTCACAAAGTTGATATGTTTAATACATACATATATTTTTCTTTCGAGTCCGTTTTTAGGAAAGTAAGAAATAAGTTTTTTTAAATATGGGAAATAGAACAGGATTAGAAGCATGAACCTTTGGGGCAGTACTATGCTACCTCAACTGCATCATTATACGATATACACAAGATATCTCAAGAAAATCCCTATGAGAAAGAAAATCTAGGAATTTACTTGATTCTTTTTTTCTTTGAAGAAATAAGGCTTTACAACTTACTTTATATTTTTGAAGCTTGTCAGCAGGTGGAAAAGGGGGGATATGGAAAGAAATTTTGAAAAATACACCACAACACTCAGACTAATTGAGAACAAATCTTTCTTAGATTTTTTTCTCACAACTGTTAGGAATCGAACCCGAGCAGCCAATTTCACAGATGCGCTATGAAAAATAAAGGTCGGTTTTGGATAAAAAGTTAACAACTGTGTGATTTTTAGAGGTATATAAAAAAATACTCGAATATCAAATAGTTTTAAAAGCTACAAATCAATTAAATTTTATAATTATATTTTTATTTCCACACAATAAAATATTAAAAATAGCATCGAAAACAAAAAAAAATGGTGTTTATTTGATTATAATATGTATACAAACGAATTATTTTAATATCGATAGGTTATAATTATTTTTATAAAATGACAAATACCCATCAATAATATCAATCAATGATTCGATAGTGAATAACAAATTAATTCAAAAATATTTTTCATAAATAGTCTACATTTGAAACCGCCATAGATAGCGGTTTTTAGTTTTCTGACTTTAGTCACATTTTTCACAATTATTTCATGATAGGCAAATTTTGGAAGTTCATTTTTATACTTGTTTTTATGAATACCCAGACTACAAAACTTCATCAAATGTACGGGAAATGCATGTGACTCTTAAAAGTCTCGATGAACTTTCGTTTTTTTAATTTTTTTATTATAGGTTTATTGTATAATTATTTCAATGTATCGATAAAAAAAAATGTTTTACTTGTTTTATGATGTCAAGGAGGTAATATTTTTATATAAATATATTACTTTATATCTATTCCTCCCAAGTTTAAAAGAAATAAACTTTTGAAGTGAACATATTTAAAATGGTATCCGTAAAAAAATACAGTTTGTGGCATTGAAAAAAATGTATTGTATTTACCTTTTTTTTAATTTGACATTATTTTATAGTTTGACTATTAAATTATTAAAAATATATATTAAAATGTGTCAGTAGCAATATTGATATAAATCGCTTATGATATGTTGATGTTCTACAATTTTCCATAGTGCGACGTCTGTCTTGGCCCACTATTGAATATTTTAAGTACCGTTAACGCTTACGCAATGTGTAAAGCAACATTTTTTTTCCAGTAATTTTCGAACATCTATTATTTATTAATTATATATTGATACCTACGTAAATCGTTTTTAATCATCCAAAATAGGTCAATAATGTTTGTAAAGCTGCCATGTAAATTGCTCGGACTTTTGTCGACGTTTCGACCTGCGGCCATCATTTGGACTGATGCTAATTTTTAATGCAAAATTATTATTTTGTTTTTTTTTTGTGATCCATATATATTAAACTAACAAGGTTTTAGTTACTTTTCATCCACATAATAATGTATAGGGCATAAATTATTACAATTTATCCACTTTATACGGCAAACTGCATTTAAAAACTTGAGTCTCCTTGGGGTGCCCATACAAAAAATAAATACCCGTTACCGAATTAGAAAAACTGTCTAATCTGTATATCTAATCTTTCAGCAAAAAAGGGTAATCCAGAAGTATATTCGTATATTAGTACTTACAAAAATGTTTTAATATGTTTTAGCATATTTCTTCGATTTTTATATGTTAAACTAATTGTTTTTGTTTTTTTCTTTCCTTCCTGTTTTTTTCCGTAGTATCAAATACAAAAAAATATGTGTTCATTGTTTTATACGTGTACAACATTATGTCTGTTCTCTTATTTTTTAATCTTAATAAAAACTTATGTCTGAGCACACGATGAGAAACTATTATTAATTTTATAGTTAATCAGGACAAATATACAGGACTTTATGTGTTAATTTTTATTGTGTGTTTAATATTGTAAAAACATTTGTATTTAATTAAACAAAGACTCTATTAATATTTTATTGTTAATTAAATTATACTGTTATAAATTGCTATCAATGTATAAATGATTCGATTTATTTTATTTATTGACAATTATTGATGAAGTTCCGTTTTAATTTCCATCCCAACTCAACACAGGGCTATATTTTTTTGTAATAACTGTCTTGGTATGAATCAATAAATAAAATGTTTTTTTTTTAATAAAGTAATAACTTATATTTCGATGTAAGTAACAATTTTATAATTCATCGCACCCTTTATACTTCCATTTATAAATTATATAAATGAGCGCTATCCTCTTACTGGCATTTTCAGACTGGTTTATAATACAGTGTTGAAATATTTAATACAAAGCAAATATTATTTACTAAATTAAATAGGTACATTTAAAAACAAGTCGAAAGCAATACACACAATATTTTTAAGTGCATAGGAACTTTTGTACAAAAATCTTTTATCTAAATTTACAGTAGTTTAAACCTTAAGGTTTGTTGAAACATTGTAATAAAGTGATAAGCGACAAATAAATCTGTGTTAGATTGTGAACTTTTTCCGACGGGATATTTTTTACAATACATGTGTACAGAGATTAATTGCTATATATCTCGACTAGCTAATAGTTTCCTATATTTAGTCAGGGCATTTTATGTTTCATATTATATTTTATTTGGTGGTGAAATATCCGAATCAAAAAAACTAATATTCAAACAGAATTATAAATTTTAATGTACAAAAAAGTTTTAGATATAAGGCAATATAAATAAAACCGGCGGAAATTAAGTCAGTCAGGGTAATGATCTGCGTATTTTCCACCGGCTCACCATCTTACTATGATTATAGTGCGTAATTTATTCAGCGCAATTTATACATACAATTTATACATTTTTGTGAAAATCACCAGAAGGGCGCTGCCCAATAAATATCCCAACACGTCTTGCAGCTGCATAGTGCATTGACGGTTGGGATTCTAGTTCGTCGTTTCCAATTATAATTTAATTCAATACCACATAATATATAGAAGCTAGATTCCACCGTGTCTTGCAGCTACAAAGCGTATAGACGGTATGATACCATTACATAATTTAAAAATTTAGTTTTTCTTTTTAAATTTATTTCAACAGAGAGGGAAAACATTTTTGAGAAGGGAATATGGAAGTCTAGGCATTTACTGGGCTTATGACCTGTCATTGGCTGGTTTAAGTTGCCACTTTACACACTGTGTAACATTCACCATTCTGCCCATGTTTGAACATCCACATTTCCTCAACTCTTCCATCTGTTGACTTCTCTGAAGTAAAAGAGCTGAAACCTTTATCACGTGGGTGATATTCATCCGGCTGAACCAAATCACCTACTAGGCAACGCCTGAAAACAATTTTCCAATTTTTATACTTCTTCTTTTACCAGGTAGTAATTCAACAATGTTTGATTATGTCCAAATGCTTGCAGACTGGCTGGATTTCCTCCCTAGGGAGTTGTTCATATTTAAATTTATTTCAACAGGGAGGGAAAACATTTTTGAGAAGGGAATATGGAAGTCTAGGCATTTGCAGGGCTTATGACCTGTCATTGGCTGGTTTAAGTGGCCACTTTACACACTGTGTAACATTCGCCATTCTGCCCATGTTTGAACATCCACATTTTCTCAACTCTTCCATCTGTTGACTTTTGTGAAGTAAAAGAGCTGAAACCTTTATCACTTGGTCACATTTAGTTTTTCAGTTATTTTTTTCAAAATCGTTTACATTTATAAATTGTAATATTTTTTTTCAAATCCTTGTATTTATTGCAATTGAGAGACGTATTTATTTCAAGGTTCTAAATTTAAAAAATATTTAGGTTCAATACCGTAAAATGCCTCTGAAAAGAGGCAGCTCTACTTTTAAGTACCCTAGATTTAATGCTCTTGAACATCGTGTTTAAATATTTTGTCGGGTTCTTTTCTTTACTGAAAAAAATGTATTACCTACATAATATTTAATCGGTCTCCAGTATCAGAAAGTAAAAGTCTTATACCACGTAGTCGATAATTTAAATAAAATATCTATAAAACCGGTAACGGTCCCGTGGTAATGTCGCGGATTTTAAAGTTCATACAGCTCTCAATTCCCATTTTTAGCACAATTATTTACGACTTATGTAAATGCTACAAAAATTTCATCAAACGATTAATAATTTACATGATACCATTATTAATGTTGAAAATACATTGTACCTATTAAAAAATAACAGTTTTTACTTGCAAAAAAGTACATCTATTAAGGCTGTAGTCTGGTAAAACGAACGCAAAATTAGAAAATCATACGATTTTGCCAATAATTGAAAATAATAATTGATCGCGCAATAATTGAAAAACCTAAATTAGATAAAAACAATATTTTTTAAGGTATTTCTGTTAAAAAATTTACTTAAAAGTTTTACGAAACTAAAATATAATTACTTTTAGACTGGCAGATTACGCCATTTCAAATTTAGACTAAACTTGGGTATCTGGGATCTCAATAAAGACTAAGTATTGAACAAAAATTTGTGGTAATAATTTAAAAATAATAAATTAAACATGAAAGAGGCTAAAGCCAAATTAAAGTTTTTTGATTTTGAAAATAAATTCAAGCATTTTAAATCACGTACATTTTTGTGTCATTTTTTTTATTTCTACTTTAAATTATGCATTCGGTAATACTTAAAAAAAATAACATTTTTTTAAAATTGTATTCTTTTTTCGAAAAAAGAAGATAATTCTGGTTGTAACATTCAATTGAAAACAATATCTTAATGATTTTTTATGACCTTCAGATCAGCCCTTACTGAAAACGATTACGACACATAAATTGTATATCTAATTTATGTTTTTTTAATATATGTAATATCTAATGTATGTTTTTTTTTATATTATTATTGCGAAATTAAAAAAAAAAAATTCGTTTTAAAATGGGAAAATTGATTTCCTAATTTTCGTTCGTTTTACTAGACTACAGCCTTAATAACTTTACTTTCATTGTGACGCATTTTATTGACAGATTTTTTTTATTATTTCACATCTGGCAGTTTTTCACCAAAAAGGATCTTATCCCATCGAAACCTTTAGAGAAAAACTAACGTTTATCGATAAACTAAATTTGTGTGAAAATTTAAATACTGAAAAAATTCCATCGGAATCGTAATTTAAACATTTTTTTTTCTGAAAAGCTTCTTAAGCTTTTAATTTAGAGGCTTTTTAGCAGGTGGAAATAGGAGGATATGGAACGAAGTTATAAAAAATACACCACAACACCCGAACCAATTTAGAAAAATTATTTCTTTGTTTTTTTTTTGCTACTAGCGTAAATTGAACCCGCGACTCCAGCTTCACAATTAGACATCCAACCGACTGCCCCACGATGCCCGCCTTGATCCACTATCGACTTTTTAAAGTACACTTAACGCTTACGCAGTATATAACATAACGTTTTTTTCTGAGTCTGTCTTATTCTTAATTCTGTGAGTTTTACTATGTAATCGAGGAGGTCAATTAATATTCTATACGAATATTTTAATTTTTGTATAGACAAATTAGAATGACTTCATTAAATTACTGACCGACCTTCATAACGTAAAAAAGTAAAAATGGGATTGTTTAAAATTTCAAAGTAAATGCTTGAGTGTTTTTTTTAAATTCCGTATCATGCATGCTAGCAGAACGTACTAACCGATACATTACCGGGCGGACACGAAGTTTTCCGTACACAATATGAATATGTAATCTGTAACCAAAATAATCTTTTTGGCTGTTGTTTTTATTTTACAATTATTTTTGTTTTATTTTTCCCGAGCTCTTTATATTTATCTTACAGGAAATTAGATTCAATGTTCGAAAACGATTTATTACTGCGTACGTTTCGTATCTAATGGTAAATGGGTTTTGAATTTTGAACATTAAACGCAAATCCCTGATTTATTTGGCAATGATAAAGATTTCGGCTTCATTTTTTACGAGAGATTTACATTTTTGGTTATTTATTGGTAAGATTTAGATACAAAACATACACAGCTATTAGATACTTAATAAATATGTTTTAATAAAAGCAAAAACGCTCAAGTTATTTTGTATGCGCGATTTCAAAGTATTATTGATTCCGAAATTTGTTTACAAGTCTAAAAATGTAACCTTCTTAGAGCAATTTTTGTTTTTATGCCCCAATGTCTAAAATGTGTAGATGAGTCAATTCGTCACAACTTGGAATTTTTAGGGATAGATCTTCAGGCTTTTCATAAATCTCTTCGCCATTAACACAGTGTGGGATGAAGATGGATTGGCATTCGTTAGTTTGAAGTATTATATGTTGATAGTTTTTATGAATATATTGTATACCATTATTTTATTGCCCTTGTTTGTCCTCGTTACACAGTTTTATGTTCTTTTTGTCCAGTTTCTTGTACATGTGTTTCTTCATGTAACTGTTGTTATTGGCTTAAGCCGTATTTAAAATAAATAAATAAGTATTTTTGCATAATATACATCTGACCTCTATTAAAAACTATATTTATTTCTTAATGGTGAGGAAGAATTTTTAATTTTTTTGTAAGGAAATAATGGGTAACTTATTTTACGTGATCTATCATTGGCTAGTGTAAATGAACAATTAATACATTGAGTGTGATTTGACGACTTCACATTATGCATTAAAATTTAATGAACCCTACCTTTGTAAATGTCTATTGTTGCAAACTCCACTCTCGAACTATCAGTAAGTTGTTTAGTAAGCTCGCTGAGCGTAAATAACTCTGCGGAAATTGCAAAGTAAATCGTTCCGCGTTGCATAAAATAAAGCAGTCTATTTATTTATAAAATCAGTGTAATACTACATTTTCTTCAATATATAACAATATTTATCCCATTAATGCTTTGTTCAATACTCGTACATATAATGATGTGTATGCAAAATTAATGAATTCAATAAAAAAGTACATTTTAACTTTCTACTTAAAACATTCAAATTTATACGAAAACCTTTTGATAAAGACTAGATTTCACCCTCTAGAGAGCAATACGTAGGCGGATTCGGTTATATAAATCTCACCCGTATCAAGAAAAGTTTTAGCTCTTTAACTTCATAAAAATGAACAGATATATGAATTTAAGAAATACGGATGTTCAGTCATAGGAAAAATGATGAATGTTTCAGACCTTGCAAATTCCTGGGCTTTCATATTCTCACTTTTAAAATGTACTTCACTCTGTTATTATAAGTAAATGTTTAAAATCCTTTTGAATTCCACTGGAAACGATAAATAAATGTGTTTAAATAAACTACATAGTAATAACCCCAGATAGTTTTGCTGAGTTCGTTTTGCGTGTTTTTAGACAAAATGGCGTATTTCAATTTTCAACGTCAAAATCAATCATCATAAAAACCACTGAAAACATACGTTTCATTGAACCGAAATCCATTTGAATTTCAATTAAATACCGGATTTCAATTCATACTTATTCCATCTCTTTTTTCATTTTCAATAATACAAAACGGCGCTTATATTCACATTAAACATCAATTTGAATGTTTGATGATATTTATTTAATACTAGTAATGATAAACTAAAAATCGTGGTTTCCTTTTTTTCGTTAAATTCCAAAATACTCTACGTGTTTAAAAATAACGAATCAAATAAGTAATAAATAAATGGTTTTCATTTTATTGCAAGTAAAAGAGATCAATAAAACAATAAACATTCATATAAAATATTCTAAAACTAATGCCATAATATTTTTTAATCACACCATTTCACTGTTGAGGTAGATAAAAACCTTTTTATATATAAAAACCTTTTTATATATAAAAACCTTTTTATATATAAATTTATATTTATTTATTGATACAAATATACATATCACAAAATTATAATAACGTATCCCTAACTTTATGGGTCCAGGAGCCCTGTTTTGAGTTGGGATACAACATAATGGAAAATTGAGGTATGCATATTATTAAAGAATACCAAAAACAAAAATTATAATATGAGCGTTAATTTTAATTCTGTACAACATGATTAAGAGTATAAAAATTTATGCAATGTCTCGCCGCGGTCTCCTGCAATGATCTCATCCCTTGGACGAAATTCAAACTTTTACACTTCTGAAAAAGGTTTTCGTTTTGGAGAAAACTTAATTTGTTCATCCAGGACATTTCACACTCTTGGGGCCACAAAAAAGAAGTTATTAATTAATTGTACCCCAAAAGCGCGTATCTTAGAAGAAGAAAAAACTACACTCTTCCACTATTTACCCCTTTTGATCCATTTCCATTGATTATGTCGACATCTGACATGACCAGATTTACAGTTTTGATTTACCTGATCATTTTTTAAATTTTTTGCACATAATGTAAATAGTTCATTTGCGGGCTTATTGCTAAATGGCAACTTCTTCCAACCAACCGATAAAATTAAAGGTTTTTTTACATAATTTAAGTTACAAAACATATGCAATAGAAAATACAATTTAAAACGCTAAAGACGTACAAAAATTGAAATAACTGTATTTTTATGTAAATTATCTTAAATAAATACTTTTACTCGGTGGAAAAGGGGGATAAAGATAAAAAAAAGGGGGAGAGATTAAGGAGGAGAAGAGAGATGTTTCTTCGGACGCGATTTAAAGAGCGAGTAGTATCATCTTTGATAGTGGATGGGAGATGCTTCTCCAGTCGAACCGCATTATAACAGAGCTATCTCGACTCTCCTGTCTCCATTTATTTTTGCCAGATGAACCATTCTTTCATCATCTATTTTGCATATCTAAAAAAAACACAAACACACTTCTACTCTTACTCTGATACAAATATACACAAACACACCCTTTTGTTAAAGCATAATTTATGATGTATGATTTTTATTTACAAACTTTGCTGGTATGTCTTTAAATCTTATCTTTATTGTGTCATTTAATCATTGTTGACTGTTCCGGTAATATAAAATAAAAATAAAAATTCAATCGCGAATCTGGTAATATTTTACATGTAATAAAGATAGTGTTAAAACAATCATAAAAATATTAATTTAGACACTAAATAAAATTATAACATTACCGAAACCGCTGCATAAAAACAATTGTAGATTGAAATTCAATGATAATTTTTTTTTTTTCTTTTATCAACCTCTTTAGGGTAAGAAATTTATAACCATGTATTTTCTCACCAAACCTAAAATTCTTATCAACTATTTACACCCAAAAATCCCTTTATTTTCTACAACATCACTCAAATAAACTCGTTTTGGGTGTATATAAAACAAAGCAATTTTGTGGAATTCCCGAAACTCGCAAAAGATCTCAATCATCTCTCGGCCGGAGAGATTTATCACGCATTATGAGTACCCTTTCTAAACCAATACTCTTTCCTGGATCCGTTTTTCACTGCCTGAAAGCCTTTCTGGCACTCCTCGACATTTGTGACCCGAACGGGTAGAGGTTCAATTTTCACTCATAAATGCCACCACTTTAAGGCGATTGGAACTACAACTGAAATGTTCGTAAACTGCAAACGATGTAAAAAGGTTTTAGGTATCAAAAACATTGTTCACTTTGTGATATGACACTTTTTACTATATGTTTATACATTTATAAACGCAAAGTATGAAATGGTTATGTTTCAAATCTATCTAAATGTATATATATATATATAAAAATACGACTGTTTTTCTTAGAAGCAGAGAAACTTTATTTTCTAAAACCTTTATTTTTATTGCAAAAAATAATTTAACCGTTCATATAAACGATATTTTTAAAAATAGAAACCTCAGAAACGAGGTCATTTTAAATTTTGGAAATGCAATATAAAAGTAGAGTTCCTCTTAAAAGTTTATATGTTCTTTGAATACTATAATTAAAACTTAAAACGGTGTCATCTTTTTGTAGATTTAATGATTTTTCTATTAAAACAAGATCAAAGAAACTTCTTAAATATATTGTTTATTTTATTTTTAAACTTGCTTGCTACTTCAAGTCACTACCCTTGTTTTTTTTGAAGTTATTAAGATCTGTGAAATACTGTCCTGTAAAATAATTTTTTTTTTTGCTAATTATTAGTAGCAAACATTTTTTTTTATTATTTGTAATTACGAATTCCCGTTAAAACGGTCATTCCATTAGCGACGCCCTAAAAACGTCACGATTCATGTTTATTTGTTTCTGTCCATTCAAATTTGTTAAGAACATTGTCACGAATCTTGATGTCACAACCACTAAGGCCAAACATGTTGCGTTTTTCTTTTTATGTATGAAAACATTTCTCCACAATATCCATATTGATTTCGGAAATACCATTAATTATTCTAAATCTATCTCAGATATTTAAATTGGTTTTCGTTGTATGTAGAATTTACCTATAAGGCAAATAAAAATAACACTGGAATGGACGTTTTTCCGTGGGATCAAAAAGAAAAATATATTTATTACGTTAGCAAAAAATTGTTACCAGTGTTAAGAGTGAATACTTTGAAGAAGCAACGAATTACAGTACTTGTCATACCGTTTTCAGGACAGAAGTGAAGAGGGAAGTATTGTGACGTTCAAGCCCTTCTTGTATTTGGCACTGTGCCCTCTTCACCTAGAGTTTAGGGGAAGAGGCAAAGTAAACGAGTGTTAGCATCTAAGTTTGTTGCAACAGATAAAAAGACATTGTTGAGGAGAGAATATGGAGGTCTCGACATCAACAAAGCTTATGACCTGTCATTTGGTGGTTCAAGTGGCTACGTTCCAACGTTGAGGAAATGTACTAGTAGATGTTTGAACAAAGGTAGAACGGGAAATGTTACACAGTGTATAAAGTGGTGACTTAAACTAGCCAATGACAGTTTATAAGCCATGTTAATACCTTTACTTCGGTATTATTTTCTTAAAAATGTTTTCCCTCTCTGTTACAACCAATTTAGATATTAATAAATCTCTCGGGAGGAAATCTTGCCTGTCTACAAACATTCGTACTCTCAATATATTTATTTGTTACATGTATCATCAATACGAGACTGAATTTATTTGCCACGCATTTATTGTTAAAATGTGACATTTTGCTTTCTTCCATTTGAGTGTCATAGATTGATTATTTTACAAATGTCTTTCTAAGGGTCTTTTAAACTCGTCGAGGTTTTCTGAGACATATATTCTTTAAAGTAGATGTTGTTTTCTTTAACCCTTTATAAGACGTATTTGTGTTGATTTACGTCTTGCAATTCTAATAAAAAAGGTTATTTTCATCAAGATAATAAACCTATTACATTTTAAAAAAAGCTGAATGGAAGGCTGATCTACCAGTGTGCGTTATTACAATACTTTTGTGAAATTAGACTTAATAAATACAACATTTTTGAAAATATATACCTTAATTCTGGTGGTGTATTTGATATTTATGTTTTACTTTGTTCCAGTTCCTATAACGAGTTAAGTCGAAAATTATATCATTTCGGAAAATGACTTCCCTGTTCGGTTTTTCATTTACCTCGGTTTCAATACACTTTTTACTACCCAAGTATCAATCAAAAAAAAAAGTTAAGCTGTATAAATGTTTATGACTTGTTTTATGTAGGTATCTGATATCATGATTTTTAAAAAGTTTAAATGAAAAATACATTTAGTTTTTAAAAATAGAACCATGTTAAAGTAACGGCGGCGCGTATTCAATAAATATGTATTTTAAATTTTTCAATATTTTGCCGAAAACATTTAAATACTTTTCATCAATATCGAAAACATATAATATTCGAATCGAAGTTTACGAAATTATGAGAGTAATTTTTAGCACTCAATATGTAAAATACTTTTGGGTGTTAATGATAGTTTTTTACGGCACATAATGATAAAATCTATGTCAGTTTTGGCACAGTGCAGAGAAATTGGTGCCAGATGGAACGTTATCATATAAAAGTAATTAAGTATGGCTAGTTAAAAAGTTGGATGAATAATAAATTTTTATTTGAATCTCACTAATGGCAAAAATTTACAAAATATAAATCAAATGTTTACACTTATTGATTACGCTGACTTTGAATGACTTGATAAACCACTAAAATACAGAATATCTGGATCATCTATTGTTGGTGATCAGTCTTACGCTTTATATGCCAGTTTGGAGAGAGTTATATGTTACATTGACAGCCACCTCCACTAACCCAGATTCGTTCTAGGGGTCTTGTTGCAGCTTTATTCAGCCACTTATATTTGGAGACGCTATTTCGCTAATAATTTAACTGGTCGAAAAATAAACATAAATTAAAATAAATTGAAACGCCTTTCAAATGAAGTCTTGCTCTGGCCTTTATACTATTTAAACCTCAGAATAAAAATTCGCAACCCGCTTATAGAGACGCCTTTTCGCTCTATTGCATATAACAAAAGTGTTGCAATTTTTTGGTTACGACGGTTTGTTGCCGCGTTTACTGCAAATATCGATAAATATATATGAAATGGATTTTGAATAATTAATTGTACTTTTAAAATCAATATTATTATTTTCAAGAATTGTTTATTTATGTTTAACTTTAGAAAAAATAATTATAAAAATAAAGGCCACTGGAAAAACGCGACATGTTCAGCATTGATAATTGTGACGTCAAAGTTTTGTGACAATGTTCTATAAAAAAAGAAAATCAACGTGAATCACGACGTATTAGTGGCGTGGCCAATGCAATTACCGTTTTTGCGGTAATTCTAAATTACAATTTTAAAATATTTTTATTCTTATTAATAAGTAACAAAATTTTTTTTTTACTCTATAGTATTTCATAGACCCCCATAATCCGCATGTTTTTAATTATTTTTTTAAATTGAAAACTTTCATTCAATACATTCAAGGATTTTTTTTTAAAACTCATTTAGGGACATGCAGATAACAATATTTATTTATATACGTATTTATATTTTGAAACGATAATATTAATGTCAAAAGCAGAATAAAAATTAAGATACATTACAAATTGAAAGAGTATGGAAAAAATCCAAATACATTTTTCAAAATAAGTATAATACAAGTGAATATGGCTAGGAAATTAATTCAAAATTATTTATACATATTACAATATACAAAAGAATACATAAAAAAAATTAATTAAAGGGTTTAAAAATTACATGTTTGTACTTATGTACAAGCAAGCTGAATGAGTATGGGATAAAATGATAAAAAATTACATAATTACAAGAATGAAAAAGTTTTTAAAATTAACAAAATATATGTACCCAATACTAGCTTAAGCAGTATGAAAAGCGTATTAAAATTACATATATATTATAAAAGCCAAAAAAGCGTAAAAATCATTTTAAAGGTATTTAAAAATTAAAATTAAAAAAAAAAAAATTAAACGGTCAAATATTAAAAATTAATCAGCCCGTTGTTTTGCTGTAAACTCTCGCTTACATCTTGATTATAATGGTTTTTGTCCGTATGGACTATAAGCTGTTCGCGAATTATTACTCTGATGTTTGAACGGTACGTTTGCGTAAAACCGAAAACACCTTCTTGCGTAAATACTTACCATACTTTTTAAAAATACAATCAAAACATAACATTACTTAAGAAAAATATATTTTTAAAAGTTTCGAAAGTAGGTGTACACTCTTAATTTTTATTTTCTTTATAGTCAAATATATTGCCTAGTTCTCTCCTTTAAACGTTTGTAATCACTTTTTATTTACGCACCGACAGATACACACCCTCACACATGCATCCACACACATTTATTTACACAAACATTAATACAAACGCGGCACACATACAATTTTATAAACTCTTTTCTTATATCTTACGTATTATTAGTGTAACAGTGGATTTTTTTATCAATTTTTGTATTGTTGATATATTTATGTTTATTTTTTTATGTAAATAGCTGTAAAAATCCCAAATAAATAAAAAAATAATAAGTAAAACATTCACCGTTTTAGCGGCAGCTCAAACTTATAAAAAAAATTACGAGGATCCAGGAATTGGCCGTTTACATGTTGAAATTTATGAAGCTAGATAGCGGGTCTGCAGTCGCTTTTCCGCTATTTCGGCTAAATCTAATTCCTCGACGGGGTCGGGTGGTAAAATAAGGCAGAGAGGCAGCATAGAGATGGATAGAATGTGGCGTAGAAATTGATACACCTCTGTAATTTTACTTGTTACACAAACTTTGGTCAAACAAAACTTACAGGAGATATCAACAATGTTTTGAGTTTGTCCAAATTTTTATAGACACGGACTGTATTCATCCCCTGAGGGAGCTGTTTACATGAACATAACACAAAAGAGATGAAAAACATTTAAGAGAAGGGAATATAGAAGTCTAGGTATCCACACGGCCTATTACCTGTCATTGGCTGGTTTTAGTAGCCACTTAACACACTGTGTCACATTCATTATTATGCCTATATTTGAACATCTATATTCTTTCGATTTTTCCATCTGTTGAAGTATGTAAATTGAAAATTATTTTCAGGCGTTGCCTCGCATGTAGATGTAACAATTCAATCATATGAATATCACCCGCAACAATAAAGGTTTCAGCTCTTTTACTTCACAAACGTCAACAGGTTGAAGGATGAAAGGAATATACATGTTCAAGTTTAGGCAGAATAGTGAATGTTACAATGTGTGTAAAGTGGCCACTTAAACCAGCCAATGACAGATCATAAGCCCTGTGGATTCCTAGACTTCTGTATTCCCTTCTCTAAAATGTTCTTCATCTCTTTTGTATTATGTTAATAGTACAGTATTTTTTTTTTTTTTTATTATTTCATTTCATTCAGAAAACATACAGTCATACATAATAACTATTAAAAACAACATTTTTTTAACATTAAAAGACCAAGTAAGTTTTCATAAATTATGCAAAAGATATAAAACTATTGTGTTATTTTATATAATATCCCCTCATACCAGCAATTTTACTGATTGGGAATATTTCGTACAAATAAAATATGTTATATAATGTAATATGTAAAGTTTAAAAACCTTGTATTTTTTTTTATTATATACATATTTTTTCGTTTTTTTTTTTTTACGTTTGTTATATTTAACTAATTTTGGTGTGTGCATTACGGTCCTACACAGAAATTGTCAATATTGGTGTACATACTGTTTGTTTTTCCAAAAAAAATATATATAATTAATTATTTACCACGCAATAAACGTAGCTTTACTCTACACTATTTTAATACAATACTTGTACAAAAGTTTATTAACAAATACTACAATGACATTCAGCATGAACTGTCAATGAGCACGGGCCGATTCCTTTTAAAATGAATAATGCCAATAACGGCCACTGTGAACGCCACATGTCCTATGTGATACATAATATGTCAACGGTTTCATATCAAAGAAAAATACTCCTTTGGAAATAATGTTCGAAATGCTAGTTTTCAAATAAAGAATCTTTAAATAATATTTGTAATCTTTAAGCTCGTTTAAGTACTAAAAAAGCTGTCTTCCGTTAAAGATGTAAAAGTATATGTATACTTATATAGTGCACTTTTTTGTATGGAGGAATAAAGTAAGGTAATTGGCTAGTTTCATCGTTCACTGAGAGCTTCGGGGATTTACAAAAAAAAATTGAAACTAATTTCTAACAAGGCGCTATCAACCTCTACGGGTGTGTCCGTCATTTATTTTAATATTAATTATTCAATCATCTTTAAAGATTAATCAAGCCCTGTTTTGACCTGGGGTGGTATTTCAAACGCAAAAGCTTGCGTAGATAACGCATTTTTCACGCGTATTTACGTACTAAATACATGCAACAGAGCGATCTCTTCGCGGGCAATTCCGTTCAGAATACCATCCCTGATGTGTTTAACCACCTAAAACACAAGGCATTGCACGTGTACGAATTTAAAGAAATCAGAAATTGTATTTTTGCTTCTGTTACATACTATTTATTGGAAAATGTTTAATTCAAAATGTTGAAATAGGATTTCGAGAAGTTATAATAATTGAACTGTTAAAAACTAGGCGCCAGTGACAAAAAATATTTTTTTGTAATGAGAATAATTAATAATAATATAATATTAACGTTTACCGGTGAAAATAAAAAATATTTTCGTTAGCTGCTGTCCCAAGTTTAATTATCAGGACTATTCAAACATTCAACCCGACAATAAATCAATCTTAAATAAAAGTTTTTTTTATATCAATTACTTTTCAATGTGTTTATTTTTTTAAATCGCAATATTTTAAACTATTAAGTCCCTAAACAACTTCTCAATTAGAATGAAAGTCAATATATTTCCGTACTTCGCGTTGAAATACCTACTAATTGTTACCTACTACGGCAATGGAAAAAACATGATAGTTTATTATTGTTATTGATAAAATTCTTTATACATATTTTGAAAATGAATATTCAGCGTCCCAAAAATGTTTTTTTTACTGTTGATATTTCTAATGGGTCAATCCTAAACAAACAATAAAATTATTTTAGCACAATATTTTTGTGTTCGGTCATCAAATATTAAGACTTTAATATTTAAACTAAGACATTTTTATTGTTTTAGTACCGAGAATTAATGTTCATTTGGATTAAATATAAATATTGTTTTGTATGCATACGTAAATAAAATCAATGTTTGGCTAACTCCAATACTGATAAGAATTGATGTACATTTATAACCCTTATTTATTTGTAGAGCTTTTGCTCAAAGACATACCTACTTTAACTGATTAATTATGTGATTATAAATAGGCAGATTTTCTAGAATAGTTTAATCAAATAGTAGGTACTGTTTGTATCCAATTACGCAATTCTTCAAAGCCGAGTAATTAGACTAAAAGATGGGTATTTGACTACAAAGCTTCCATTTCTAATTTTGTTTTCAATTTCAAGGAAGGATGCAATGTAAAGTCTCCTGCGGGGATTTCGTTGTAAACTATTCATTTACTGATGCGGAAACCAATGCAACGTAGTGTTTCTCTAGATGTGCATATTCATACAAACTAATTTATCGTGAGTGGTTTAATTATTTCAGCTCTTGGATAATGCTTACATCATCAAAGTACTGACTGAAAGTTGGCAGTACGAAATAATTTTATTTATGAAGTTTACCGAGTTTTTCATAAAACAGAAACCAAATATTATTAATAATTAAATTAGACATGAAAGTACTTACCTACAAAAAAAGTTTAATATATATATTAAATGTGTTTGTGATGTGTTTAAAAAAATGTGTCTGATCAATAAAGTAAAAAAAAATTATCACGATTTAGATATGATTTTCTTTTGAACATCCGTCACTTTATTATTTCAAAAATGTGATCGAATTTATTTTTTCATCAGGCATTTGAGTGCCATTAGATCATTATATACGAGAATTATGATCGTAGTACGCTTCACGTGATTTGTGAATATAAACAAACGTTAGATAATTTTAACAAAGTAAAATAACGATGTTTTGAGTTTTTCCAGTTTGTCGCCTTTGCCTATGAATCAAGAGGTCTCTGGTTCGATTTCCAACATGGTTGATATGAAATATTTATTTAAAAGGGTTTTTTCACACCAGAATATTTCATAGTCCCTGGACTGGTATCATGTAACATAAAATGATCAAAAAACGGTGCGATTGATGTACCAATGTAGAGTCCTATGCACCATTAGGTGCGGAAAGGGACTGACAACGATTACGATGAGTCTGTCCAAAATTTTGTAGACAAGGGCTGGATTCAAGTCCCTAGGGAAATGTTATTATTGACATTTTACAACGGAGATGACTTATATTTACCATAAGGATATATGGAAGTCTAGGCATCTACAGAACTTATTACCAATTAAAATATAAAAAAACCTTTTCAAATATAGCCAGAATGGTGAATGTTAAACCATGTGTAAAGTGGCCACTTAAACCAGTCAATGACTGGTGATAAGCCCTGTAGATGCCTAGACTTTTTTAGTTCTTTATCTTAAATGTTTTTTATCTGTGTTCTAATATGTAAACATAAAATAATATTACATTATATCGAATGCTAATGAAGATCGTTTAATAGCATTATCTTATTAATTCTTATATGAGATGGAAATAAACATTGTTCGTTGTTCTTTTCCGAGCATTTATAAACGCTTAAATAATCCGCGAGTTTCTGAGCAGGGTACCAGAAATACCACTTGTATAATTCTTGAAAAGCAGACAAAAAAAATCAGGGTAGTGTTTTCAAAACTGTTGCATACTATTTCGAGTTTTCTGCGAAATTCATAATTTTTGTCATAGAATACTGTTGCGAGAGGACGCTACTATACATTTCACCCTTCTCTCTCCCACGTTTTGAATAACACAGATCTAAAGTTTTGCAACCCGTTAGCGGGGAGGTACAGTGGAAAGTTGGGATGGGGAATAATGCATGTAAAAACTAACGCACGAAATCCGGATGTATGTGGTTCTTGCTAGAAATGAGCCACCAAATAGCAAGAGGCACATGTGGGAACTGATCGAAGATTATCAAACTGTTAAGCAAATGAATTATAATATTTGCTGTTTTCACGAGGGGAAGAGAAAGACAAATGTGAACTATTATTGAAAAAATTTGTCAGAAAAATATTTTAATAATTTTGACACATTCTTACGTTATGGATAGATTATGCGAAAAATGAATTTAATATGACGATTAACAAAAAAGTTATTAAAAATAAACTAGTTACCTGGAAAACCCTAGATACTCTCTTAGAAACTGAAGGGTTAAATATTTTGCTAATCTTTCCTTTGCAATTGAAACTTTAAGTTTGAAATAATAAAACACATTCATGAAGCGTTTAAAAACACGTTTCGCCGCTCCTCCTTTTCATTTTACATAAATTATTTATGATTGATTCGTTTATTTTTGTGGCAATTTGCTTTGTTTTAAAATTAAATTGCTGTTATGAACTATGATCGATTTTATTCAGTTGTTTATAAAAATTGGCATACCTTTTAAGAGATGAAGAACATTTTTTTTATATCAAATAATAGTTATCCTACCGTGGTACCTTAAAAGTAAATACCGGTAATTCCCACAAAAATATGAATAGACAACAAACACGTCAGGTTGGCAACCCAGATGATCAGTGACGTAGGTGAGCATATAAAATCTCCGACGCACTGATTACTCTTTCTCTTCTCCACCTTTGCAGCTCGCCACCTACAACACAGATCCAAGATCTTCGTAACTCGAAATTAATGTCGACCGCATAATGAAAATATATGAATTTTAACTTCAGTGCTCATTTGTATAATGAATATATTCAATAATGAATCTCATTTATTTTTCATTGTTATTCATTCAATCTTCTATAAATGGTGTTTTAAACTCTTTTTTTTAAATTTAATTATAAATTGTACAAAAACTTTTTGAAGAGCAAAGTGGGGCCACGCGTGAAACGTTGGATGTAGGATTTCTATCAACTTGCCACACCACATTTTGGCTGGCAGCACAGGACTAAAAACATCTACGCGTAGTGTATACATGCTTATAGAACTACCTACTGAGAACTGAGCCAGTAGTAGAGTCAACAATTTATTATTAGCCGATCGCTTATGAGTGATCTTCATTACAACTGGTGATCTACACCATAATTAATGTCCCTTGCACTACTTCATATTAAAAAAATTATATATTTAAATCATACTTAATTCCATGTTAAGAAATAAAGATGTCTAGGTACTTACGAGTCTTATGATCTATCATTGGCTGGATTAATTTATTACTTTACGCATTATGTAATTTTGTCCACATAACCTATTTTAATTTTTCCGTCTGTTGATTTTTTTAAAGCGTTTAAACTGTTATTAGACAATATAATAATCTTAATTTAAAATTATCTTTACCCTCAAAACTATTACCTAATAAAAATATACGACAAAAAAAAACAATAATTACAAGGTAGGTACGGCAATTGAAGTAAACTGTATAATTGTTAGAAGATTAACTAATAATTTATTTTTTTAATGTATATTTTTTTTACATACATCGTGAAATTTATTTTTTTTCTTTCGTAAATATGAACTCAATTTTTTTTTTTTTTTGATAATTTGTTTTTTTAGATCTTCATTGGCCGGCAAACCATCATCTTTCCGCTACATACGGAAGCTAAGTCTCATTGAAATTTGATATTATGATAATAAGCTTCTTTTTACTTAAACTTAATCTACTCCCACTTAACATATGCATTACATTTCACACACTTCATTCCACCACACTCCTAACTAACGAAACAATAACAACACTAACAAAAATAATATCATCTGTATTCTCATTGCATCTAGTTGTTCTTGTTAGAAACTATTTGTATTGGATATTGCGTTGCATACGGAATTGGCGCTGAGGTTAGGTTTACGTTTTTTTCGTAATAATTATAATACTTTATTCCAATGTGTACAACATTAACCATAAGTGAATTATTTTCAAATCATTAAAAACTCGTTCCGGAATCTTATCACTAAAATGTGATGATATTTTCACTATTAGATTTGTAAATCTTTGTCACAGTAATGACTTTTTAAAACCGTTATTGAGGTTACAAAGATATATCCGTTTTATTTATTTGAGGCCCGTGAGCATTCTACATCCGCTTGATAGGGGTTTAATTCATCAATTTCACGGTTGTAGCACGAATATGCCAAACTCAGTAAAATAAACATATTAATGGACTTCAAAAATGCCTGAATTTAATTCTGGAATAGGCAGTTTTATTATTTATGTTATCAAGCAATGCTTCTATCATGATATTTAATTGATAAAATAAGCGCTTTTGTATTATACCTACTCGACAACTTAACTAAAGGATTTGCGGTATTCGGAATTTTATGATTTGAGGAAATTACTCAACATTATTCAGCATACCTAATAGAAAGAAAAATGTGTGGAATGCTTTAAAAGACAATAAATTATTTTTGCTCTGAATACAGTTTGACTTAACTGAATTGTTATATTCAAATATTGTGTTGGTTTTTTAATTTTTATCGATTAAGAATTTTACAACGGCGTTTACAAACGAACTAAGACCCGGCTGTTTGATCATAAGCAATAGGTCAAAATCAAAAATGATTTCATAGACTGAAACATTTTGTATGAAAAATGGGATATTCAAACATTGATTCTGATTTTTTACTCTGTCTGTTGGTGTTTTTCTTTACGTCGCAACGAAGCAATCGATCAACGTGATTTTGTATGAGGTCAGTCGGAGAGAAGTGTCATAGACTACTTTCCATCCCGAAAACAATATCACTCCCTTCGGGAAAACCCTGAGTGGATAATTTTTTTTTTCACGTCGCAACGGAAGGACTGATAGACGTAATTTTTGCATTAATGTAGCCGAAGAGCTGACAAGTATCACAATCTACTTTATCATTAAAATAAATATCTTCGGGAAATTTTTTAGTTAAAAAATGAATTAAAATAAATATAATAATTTTGCTACATCGCCATAGACTAACTGGCAATTGATACAGGCTATTTTTTATCAAAATATTGGCGTTTCTCCAAATGTTCGTGGACAAAAGACTAGATTTTACCTCTTCTAAAATAATTAAGATTCATCATTCCATGTCCGCTCCCTAGCTGGAGCATATGGTATCCACAAAAAGCCTCTATGCATCTCTGTCGGCCACTTACTTCTATGGATCCTCCCAAGTCAAGTTTTCGTCCCAAAGTTCTGACATAAACTGCCGGCAAACTGTCAGCAGTGGACGTCCAGGACGTCGAGAACCTGATGCCTTGTAAAGTAGACAAGCGTGATTGCAAGGCTCTCTGTGGGCATTCGCAGTATATGGCCTAGCCAACCGTATATCCTCTACTTGACGACAATTGTCGTTGGAGCTTGCTGCGTTCGTTTTTTTTATTACCGTATTCCTCACATAGTCAAACCACCGCACACCCAAGATTCTTCTAAGACACCTATTCTCAAAACTAAGTATTTTACTATTTTGGGCCCTAGTGAGGTGCCACGATTCGCATCCGTAGAGGAGAATAGGTGTTATGCAGGCGTTATATAGATGGCATTCGGTTTTCCTTGAGAAAATATCCAATCTCCAGACAGCCCTTATACTGTTGAATGTGGCGCCTGCTACACCTAACCGAACTCCCAGCTCTTTTTGAAAGCTGCTATTTTCTGTAACATATACTCCCAGGTATTTGAAACTCTAAACCCTTTCGATTATTTGGTTTGACAGAGTCAGGGGATTTTGAGTATCAAGGCACGAAATATTACACAGTACATGGGTTTAAGCAATATTGATTTTTGAACCCATGCATGCAGAGAACCTATTCAGCTTATCTACGGTGGCCTCAAGACCCCCGTCTGAATCTTCAATTATAACCGCATCATCGGCATACCCTACTTTTTGGGAGGGGGAGATTGATATTCCTCGATCTAGTGGAATCGACTTTCTAAGGATGATAAAGATTATAAAAAAGAACGGTGCAAAGACGCTACCTTGGCAAATTCCGGTGGTGACTTCCAACCAACCAATCTGTGATAACACCGTTGATTCTGATTCGGCATTCGTAACTTATGTGAATGGTTTTAATAAGTTCGATTAGTTTTATAGGCATCCCATATGCTTCTAGTATTTTCCAGAGTGTAGGTCTATGCGGCCTATCAAATGCTTTTTCGTAATCTACGAAACACATAGCCAAGGAACTATTAAGTTTTTTGTTCTCCTGTAGAATACAGTGAATGTTGTGAATATGATCTGCACATGACCTCCTAGGTAGGAAACCCACCTGGTTCTCTCTTAATACTCGCATAATGGGTCCTCAAACTCTTTGCAGTATTATGTACGTAAGTACTTTTCCCGGTACACTAAGTAGCGTGATGCCACTATAGTTATCCTAGTTAAATGGATCACCCTTTTTATGCAATGCGGTGATCTCCCCGTTCACCTAATTTTTTGGGCACCTCTCTTGTTCCCACACTTTGGTCATTAGTTGGTGTAAAGGCCCAATTTCAATTTTCAATTTATTTATTTTATAAACGTTTATGTACATTAAAAAATATTTCAATGCATACATAACACGAAAAAATTAATACTCAAATTTAAATATACAAAAATGGTAAAATAAAAATACCCAGCAATTATAGAAAAATAATGCTATCTTTTCTGAACTTTTTTCATAATGTGAAATATGTCAATATCCGAAGAGATACGGTTACGATACGAGATAATGCCAGTGATGCTGTTTTTGAAAAACTCCGGGTGTATATCGTCAACTCCTGGTGCCGTTCCATTTTTTAAGTGTGACACGGCCATTTTTATTTCAGCCAGTGTCGGAGAACCGTCAGAAATGTTAATTGCCCGCGAAATGCTTGATGCAGCCTCTATGGAAATATTGAGGGTAGAAGAAGGGAGGGGGTGGTTAAGTACTCTCTGGAAATGACATAATAATAATTTTAATTTAATGTTGTTTTTACACGTGTTTTAAAAAATTTCTTTATATTAACTTTAAATTTATTTGTTCATATTATATTTAATAGTTTTTAGTGAGTTGGGAAGAGATTATTATAATTTTGTACACCTTTGAAGACAAAGCTATTTTGACGATGACTTGTATGGAATTTAGGAATTTTAATAGTATGTTGGTATCTGGGTGACTTAATCATCTCAAATTCTTTTATTTTTTCTTCTTTATAAATTTGTATGATATATTTTTTTTTACAAAGAGTGTCTACTGTATGAACCTTAAATATTTTATTTAGACTTTCTGTATTGAATTTGTTTATTTTTTATCTTATTACAAAAATTATGTCATTCTATCGAGAAAATTAGTTTTGCAAAACGACAAACGAATTAATTAACTCATTTCTCCGTAATACCGTAGTACATAGTGAAGCCGTAAGTAGAAGCTAGTAACTAATAATTGAACAACCGGCATCACATACGGAGCCTTCATGTTCGAATATCGATAAAATTACACTGACACAAAGCTGATTTTCCTTTTTTCAATAATTTCACTAAATTTGTTTTTATTTTGTCTTAAACATTGTTGAAAAATATTGTTCCTTGTCAAGGCTTAAAAATAAAATATTATCAATAAACATGAAATAAATATCCGGTTAAATTATTTTGATTTCATCATAATCTTTCTCTTTTCGTACCTTATGGTGCATTGGTCTCTGCTTTGGTACACCAACCGCAGCATATTATGATTGTTTTTGCTAAAGTAAGATCATTAGTCTTATTGAACTATGAAATATTTTAATGTTTAAATCACCTTTTCGAATATTTTATATCAACTGCCTTGTCAGGAATCCAACCCAAAACGTCTTGTGCGGTAGGCAGACGCGCAGTTTTTTATTTTAGTTTAGAAAACAGCCAAAAAACCCCAATTAATTATTAACATTTTGAGTATAAAAACTTTTTTAGACATTATCTAAAATGATCGAGATTTGTTGTTATTTCAAAAAGAAATATATTCTTGAAAATACAATATAGATGAGTAGGATTTTATCAGGCTTCCGACTTTTTATTTGCTAGTTTGGTTGATCTCTCTACGCATTGCATAACATTTATAGTTTCCATATTTCGACGATTCTTTCTTCTGTTGATTTTGATAAAGAAAATCTTGAAACCTTTAAACCTTTTTGAAATTCAACTGAATTATTTAACCTACTAGAAAACGCCTGAAAACCCTAATACTCGTATTTATATTTCTTGTTTTATGGGGTAAAAATTAAAACAATGAATTGTACGGCGAAGTTTCTCAAAAAAGTATGAAAAATTTATAAAAATGACTAATAAAACAAACTACTTTCTACTACGTAACAGGTGTTTAAAAATAAACCGATAAATAAGAATAAATTATAGGAATCCAACATACTATCAGCAGAACTTTCCGACAAGTACTTGTGGCATCGTAGGCTAGGCGGAGTAATTTTAAAATTTCATGACTTTAAAAAAACATAACGCATCAGCGTTCAAATATGATACATTTAAGTTTTGTTTTATTTTGCCTTGTTTGATTTAGTCTTTTGACAAAATAAAACCACTGAAATTCCGAATGTTTTTTCTTTTGCAATAGATATTTTAACGGCGAATGCAACCTTTTTTTTATAATAGATAATTAAGAACCAAACCATAATAGCGGATATCATGGATCGCGTAACCTGAAGTGGCAATGGGCAAGACATGTCGCTAGACAAGACCCCACAAGATGGAACTCTAAACTTTTAAGATAAAGACCTTGGGAGAATTAAAGAGGCGTCGGAAGATTTAAAAAAAGATGTTCCGACGACATAGCCGCTGTGAGGAATAAAAATTTGCTGCAAGCAGCAACTGACCGAAAGAAATGGAAGGATATGGAAGAGACCTATATCCATCAGAGGAGGACAGAAGGCTGAAGAAGAGGAAAGAGAAGACTGTGCCTGTATTAAGCCGTAATAATCAACAGGGGGAAAAATAATAAATTAAAATAAATAATAAAATAAGAATAACAGTCCGAGAAATAAGATTGAATACTTTTTTTCTTGAAGTTAGATAATGTTATTTAAATTGCCAGAATACAGGAAGAACTCGTTGGTTTTTTTATCAAAATAAATACATCTTTGTTTTTTTTATATTTTATTTTAAAAACCTTCGTTTTGACAGTATTTATTTTATCGGGCATAATTTGTACTACAGTATTAATTCGATATTTTAAATAAAAAGTTGTAGGTACTTTCTTTAAGATTTTTTTTCATTGTTTTAAAAAACCATTGTTATTCCATATAAAAAATAAATAAATAAAGATTTGTTTTAATATACACGTTCCTCGATCAAGAAGTAATTTTTTATTATCTGTTGGTACTAGAATTACGTCTTTTAAAACAAATGCCAATCATCCAAGTTACGTTTTAAAGTATTTTATTGGAAAATGCTAGTATAAAATATAATGCTAATGGTATCTTATCGCTTGCCGATCAAATGAAATAAAAGGATAAGTATTCGAATGAGAGTCGTGCTATTCATAAAATATCAAGTAATGAATGCATAATACTGACATACATTTGTTTACATTAAAATAAACAATAAAAGTATTCCAGATAAGAATGAATTGTGCTTACCCGAACTTAATTTATATTGTGAAGTGAACATAAAATAAATTAAAACTCGACATTATCATCATTCTTATTCCACACCAATAGTGTGTAAAACATATTTCAGTAAATTTACATTTATTTTTTTGAACAAACATATATTGTAAGATAATAACTCACGTTAAATGAATGAAATGTTGTATGTTGATTATCAGTTTGAGACGCACTTATTAAAAAAAATTACCGTTAAATAATTTCAGAGGCATAAAAAATAAGAATCATAATTAAATAATTCCTGTAGTACACGCAGAACGATTTTTTTTGTCCCAGTGAATTAATTCAGGTCTAAAAGAATTAAATAAATATTTCATATCAACGCGCTGACCATTAAGACCACGAGACGTACCAGGATACCAACACAGAGATCTATGCACCACCAGGTTCGGATCTTAGGGTATATACATATACTCTAAGGTTCGGATAGTTAAATGATAAAGATGATTTCCGGAATGGGACATTTTGATCACTGTTATAAATTTAGAAATTTCATTCGTAATATTTTATCATAGATTACTTACTTACTTAGCTTCCGGTTGGATTATATCCTACCACTCTAATATGCGGCGACAGATATCGCCTGTCGCTTGCCACAATTAAGTCCCCAGGCCTTCTCCCATAAGCGTGCATGTCAGTAGGTGGCTGTCGTTCTGAGTCACACAATATATCATCACCAGAGAGGTACCCCCTACCCTTTGGAGATTTTTTTTACATCGTGTAACACTCACCCGAAATCTGTTGAGAGCGATCCAAAGGAATTAGGTAAGTTTAAGTCATATCATACGAAACAGAACTTATTTGGGATCTTTCTCAGATGCTTGCTTGATAATGATTGTATCTAAATAATAAGTTAAGTTATTATCAAGTTCAAAGGCATGGATCGTTTTTGGTTGTGTCACTTTAAACTGCGTCTCAATATTTAATAAATGTAAATAAAAGAAACGTTTACATGACATAATGTTTTCTTAGAATAATTTGATGACTTTTTTAATTGCAATGATGTTATAACTTATATTTACATATAAGTTATTAATTTAAAAAATACTTGGTACACTTCCACTTATTTATTTTGACCAATTAGCGCTTTCACCCTCTGATGGGCATCTTCAGACTGGTGAATATTATACAGTGTAAGAATAATTTATATAATACTAAATATTATCTTAAGTTTAGGTACATTTAAAAATAAGTTGAAAATGATACAATACGCAATATTTTAATGGAACAGTGTGAGACAAATTATTGAAACATGTGTTTGCGGTGTACTTAAAGAGAATATTCTAGTATATGAAAAATATGTATTGTTTTATTACAATGTACTGGGTCTAACTAAGGAAGCTAATAGGGGTGAGTTTTTAAATTCCATCTGCTGATTTATTAAAATTCTATCGCTATTATTTTTTATCCTATTTATTTCTAAAATTTCCTTACTTTTCCAATTTTTTTTATAGTTTTTCTATACTGGCTTAAATATTTTCTAGGTATTCACTGGTAAAAAAAAACATTTAATAATAAACAGTTAACTTAGAATTAAATAAGAAGTGTGCATTATTTTATAATTAAAATGTTTTTTGTTTCATTTATTTGAAAACTTGTAAAGGAATCTACATATAAGTACATTTTTGCTTGTTATTTTCATAATATGGTACAAGTAGTTTATTGTTTTCATTTAAGATACATTTCGATTGTTACGAACCATAACATCGAGAGAGTTATTAAGACTTGATAGGAGAGAGTCGTTTGGAAGAGAAAATAAAGGAAAGACCGAGAAATTCATTAAACTAATGGCTCTACATAGGTTTTTCTCTTTTTTTTTGTCACTCAGTTGCTGTAGAAACTATTTGAGTGGTATGTTTTCAACATTGAAGTTAATTCATTTCAGACAAAAAAAAACGTAATTCATTGATATTATTGATGAGACTTTTTGGTTTATTTCTTTTATCCGTGTCTCAAACTATATTTTTATTTACTCAAATAAATACTCGTGACGAAATGATTTTTATTTACTAACCAAGACATTTTTTCTTATAATTTAAGCAACCTACCTGATAAAATAAAATTAATAACTGTATTTTTATTTTATTTTTTTTATTTTTTTTTTTTATTATTTTTTTATATTTAAATTTTATTGATAAACCCTTACGGGTTACATACATTTAACAAAATGTTTTCACTTTTAAAATTCACATTCTACTGTTAATAATAATATTTTTAACATCTTTTGTAAAGGTTGTCTGAGTCTTTTGTTTAGTTTTGTCTGGTAGTTTATTGTATAATTTCAGTCCATGGTTTATAAGTCTCGATTGTCAATTTCTCGTTTTAAAAGATTGTATATGATATTTCTCTGATATTCTCGTATTGTGTTCATGTTTACTACAATTTTTTTCAAGTTTTAATTCTTCGTCTACAATTACATCAGTGTCTAATTTATGAATAAATTTTAAAGATTCTAGTTTAAAAAGTTCAGTTACGTTTAATTGTTTAGTTTGTTCAAAAAGTTCTTTAGTTGCTGTTAGATAGGGAAGATCATATACTAAGTTTAATATTTTATTTTGCTGTCTTTGTAGTCTGTTTATGTCATTTTGATATCCTGTTCCCCATAGTAGTTTATGTTTAACATCAAATTGAGTAAATATGATAATAAGATTTTTTTTGACTTGCTTTGATAAACGTCACAAACTACGTATTATAGGGTTTGTAAAAAAAACATCACAATTGCATTGTACTTATTTTATATATATGTTATGTTTATTAATATATTTATATCATGCGTGATCCATCCATACATTGGATGAAACAAATGATTCCCTAAAAAAATAATTGCTGAATCAGTACTTTTTCAGATATTAACTGACTAACCTTTTTATTAACTGAAATAAGTATTTTTAATTAGTTTGTTGTTAATCATAGCCATCTGAGATGAATTCAACTTTATGTCATTTATAAATTTAGAAACTGAACGCTGAAGTAAAAATCGCTACGTTTTGTCTGATTCTGGAATAGGAAACTGCATAAGTATGTTGATCCTTTGAGGCGGGCGCTTGGAACTAATTCAGATCTTTGGAAGCAGTTCGACCAAACCAATCCATGTTTGTTTTTTATATACTGCGACTGTTTTGTAATAAATTGAGTACTTAAATCGATGAACACGGTAATATTTAGATGTTATACTTTAAAATATAAATTAAATTATGGCATAAAATTGCTTGTTAGTTTATTTTTAAGCTTCTACTAAATTGTTAATTATTGTCTTGGCAAAGTACATATTTTACATAATAATGTACCTAGAACCAACTGATAGTTTCTCTAACTAAAAACCTCCCCGCATGCCACTGATAAATTTGTATTTTTTAATTATTATTCAAAAAATTGAATAAAAATATCAACTGATTTTCGGTTTTTATCGCTCAATTGCGCATGATGACAAACTTGATACGAAATAATAAACTACCTATTACTGATATTATCGGTGAGATTATTTTCATATCACTAACAACTGGTTTCCAGAACTTTAGTTCCCATAATCATAACGCTATTATATGTGATTACTTAATTTAATAGTTTACCTAGTATAATGGTGAGAATAGACACTCGTAAAACAAGCTGTGAATAACGTAAGTAGAAATTATCCCACTGCTGATACTAAATACTTGTATTATACTGTTTTTACTTTCTGAACTACGTTATTTCTATTATTTTTTCAACTGTATTTAAGAAAAAGTTGTTAAATTTCTTGGTATTAAATATTGTTGGTAAATTAAAAAAATGATGTTTGTGTTTGCAGAAGAATGCGTTTTTTGTCATTATCTATTTCTTATGCCCACTTGTGATCCATATTGCCCTGCCCATTGGTGTACCAATACAGTGCCCTGTGCACCATTAGGTGCGGAAAGGGAATGATTATGATGATGATGATGTTGCAGAAGAATGCGTTTTTTATCATTATCTATTTCTTATGCCCACTTGTGATCCATATTGCCCTGCATATATACACCGAATTCAGGGTATGTAAAGTATTTATGTTTCATGAAGGTATGAAAATTTATACTTTAAGTATCAGAATTTGAAAAATGTTATCAGTGAAAAATCAAGTTTCTAAAACAAAAATTTGGCATTGCCACCGATCAATAAAGGGACCTCATTCGCAGTTGCCAAAATGCCACTCTAAATGTAAAAAAATATACATTTACGTCAAAGTCATTTTAAGAGATAGCCCCATATAATCCAAATACCAACTAAAATTTGTTGCAACAGAAAGAAAACATTTTCGAGAAGGAAATATTGAAGTTTAGGCATTAACGGGACTTATAACTAGTCATTGGCTGGTTTAGATGCCACTAACAAACTATCATATTCACCATTCTGCCTATATTTGAACATTTACTTTTTTTAACTTCTCCGTCTGTTGACTTTTGTGAAGTAAATGAGCTGAAATCTCTATTGATATGGGCGAGATTATTTTGGCTGAATTATTTTAGCCACTAAGCGACGCCTAAGAATATTTAAAATATTCTAAATGTTTGTAAAAATAAATCTATTTCAAAATTGATATCTCTCCGGGGGGTTGGTTCAAACCATGTCTTCAAACATTTGGGCATACTCAAAATATTGTTTTTTTATATTGTTTGGGCCCGGATAACAATGTGAAGTTAACGGTGTGAAAAATTGTACTAGAGGCACATTTAAAATCAACCTGAAAAAGCACATGATGACTAACACTTACAATACAAGACATAACATGACAAGATCTAAAAACATGGGTTTAAATCTAACGGATTTTTTGAAATAATAAATAAATAAAAAGTAAAACAATAAAATAAGATTTTTAATTGAATATAAATGATTTAAAAAGAGTTTTTTGTAAATTTTAAGTATCTTCGTCAGTAACCTACAATTTAAAAAAATTATTCAATAAATACGAACTTAAATTTTTCATACACGAAATTCGATTTTATTTTAAAGACAATTAAAAGTAGCTCTGTTTACTATTTACTAAAATCGAAGCCTTGAACACTTATGCCCCTACTTATATTAAGTTAAAGTTTAAAAAATGTAAAAGTTAGAAACATTTGTGGATTTTTCAAATATATTTCCTTCGAAGGCGTATACAGAGTTATAAAACAAATGTGGAAATACTTATAAATTTGTGATAGAAGTAAAATTACCTTTATAAATAATATTCTTTATGTTGACGTAAACACGAAACCATGAATAAAATATTACATCGTACATTAAGAAAATAAAAGAAAGTTATAAAAAAATAATATGCAATCATACTAAACACCAGCACTAGAGTTTGAACTTAAGTCATGGATAAACTAATAAATTATTAAACAAGTGAGTGTGAAAAATATGAAAATGTTAAAACAAATAATAGTTTACTGATAACTCCACAGAAATGGGGGAAATAATTTTGAGAAAGGAATAATATGGCAACTTTACTGTTTGTCCAAACGCAAGGCTAGTGCAAACAATTAGATTAGTGATGAACAATAAATTTCAAGCGTTTTATGGGATAACAATTAAATTTGTAGGTATAATAATATTCTACTAAGTAGATTTTTTTAAAGTGTCCTAAAACCTATTCCCACCCACCCACATTCATAAAGTGAATGCACTTTAGTTTTAATTATTGTAATAGAGAGGGAAAACATTTTTGAGAACGGAATATAATTCAATTATTATTTTTTTTTTAAATCAATTCATTTGTTTGAAATAATACCTACATATATATATATATATATATATATATATATACATATATATATATATAATGTATAAAATTCACAATTTTGCCTATGTTTAAACATTTACATTCACATTTCTTTAACCCTTCCATCTGTCGACTTTTGTGAAATAAAAGAGCTGAAACCTTTATCATGTGGGTGAGATTCATCCGGCTGAATCAATTCACCTACTAGGCAACGCCTGAAAATAATTTACCAATTTTTATACTTTTTACACCAGTTAGTTTAATCGACAATGTTTTTAGTATTTTCAAATGTTTGTAGGCAGGCTGAATTTCCTCCCTAAGTAATTATTTTATGAAAATTTTGAGCTAAATAACTCCCCTGGGAGGAAATCCAGCCTGTCTACAAGCATTTTGACATACTCAAAATATTTTTGATTACGCTATAGTTTATTTATTTGCATCATGTTATATTTTGTATTACTGATTATAATATCATAGCAGTGCACAAAATATGTCTATACTAGCCAGATGTTTGGTCATTAGTTTAAATACAATTTAAAGGTATACCGCAAGTAACATAATGTATTTGTAATCATTTACAAATACATTATTATATTTCCATTAATCAAAACGTTTTATCAAAATAAAACATGTATTTTTGTGATGTATTTTTTTCGCAATATTTGATATCTAATGGTGCACATGGCAATGCATATATACAGCATTTGCAGCGTATGTTAACGAAAAACGGACTGTAGCAAAAAAACTAACTTCATTCTGTTTCGTAAAAGGTTGGGAATATTTGAAGAAAGGAAAGGAACACGGAAACGGACCTGCAATAAATACGACGAGGGTGTTCTTTGGGCACTAGATGATGAAATTAGCTAATTAACTTTTACGATGAATAAAAAACACTTATGCAAACTTTAGTTATGTCAAAATGTTTTTTGTTTTGTTTCAAATCCAAATTGTCTAGTTTTTTCTTTCTTCTATCTTAATGTAAGGTAGGTACCATAAGAATGTGTCAAGGGATGGATAGGAAAGAAAGGTAATCGGCCAGGATTAATGCTGTTTTAACTAAACAGATTATCACATTTAATTTTTTTGGTATGTGGAAGCAAGATGATCGGGCATACGTCTCAAGTACCATGCCGGTTCGAGGACTGTAAAATTTTTGGTGTTAAACAACCATTTCAAATTAATACTTCACGGTGACCTTCCGGTAATCGAACCCGGGAACTCATGCAAGGTACCATAACTACTGAACGCTAAGCGGACAAAACTACTGTACATAATGCATTCTAAATAGCCCAATTACACCATTATATGTCTTGTGTTTTACCTTTGGAGTGGTAATTTACTGTTTCGCGTTGACGTACTCGTCCGTATTGTATAGTATAGCAGAGCTAGTATTACACATTGTAAAACAGCGCTGGGTTTTCTAACTCGAGGACACCACTTTACTATGCACAATTTTCCCGTTCACGACTAAACGAACATGGAGATAGAAAAGCTTTCGGATATTATTAACGCCTAATTACCACCGTTATGTAACCGAGGAATATTCAAGTTTCCGTCGGTTTTTAACTTCTCGAAATTTGCGAAAAGCAAAAAGAAGTATTTAACCCAATTTTTGAGTTTAGTCATAATAGGCAAGTTTCATTTGTCAGGAAACATATATTTATGTATTTTCATAAATAGTGTTTTGTAAACATGTTTTTTTAAATTCTAATACAAATCTACTTACATACATCTAGTAAATGTTATTACTGTAACTCTCTAAAAAAAGAGACTAGCTCTTGTGCTTGGAGAGTGACTTGCACTGTTATCGTTTTTAATTTATTTCTTAAAATTTTTATTATTTTGAATATGAGTACACGAGAAAAAAAGCCAACACCTGTATAAAAAGAAAAACAGAAAATAATAATACATTGATACTCATTAAAATACAAAGCAGTTTTTAAATGTCTTTAAATTTACTTTAAATTTATCTATCGATATATTAGTTTTAAACGTATTTTTAATCATAATATAATAATATTTTAATATAATAATTTCGAAAATAAACTTTGTTTTAATTATTTTGTTATACATACGGTCTAAGCACTCCAAACCAATAACAACAGTAATATGAAGAAACATATGTACAAGAAACTGAAAAAAAAAAACATAAAACTTTTTTAGCAAAGACAAACAAGGGCAATAAAATAATCACGACCAACATGTTAAGCTTACTCATGCTGATCCATTTTCATCCCACAATATGTTACTTGTAAAAAGATCTACAAAAAACCGGAAGATTTATCTCAAAGGATTCTAAATTGTATGGCGAATTGACTAATCTACATGTTCTGGACTTCGGGGGATAAAAACAATAGTATCTATCAGAAGATTTGATAAATAGCAGATTTTGACTTCTGGTGACATGGCTGAGAAAAGAAAGAAATTGACTTCAACAGAGATGGGACATCACATTTATTTATCAACAAATAATTTTATTTTCGTTTATTGAGATACAATTTCTAACTGCATGAGACCAAAGTCCCGTGTCATGTTACGACGAATTAATAAAAAAATAAAATCTTGATTAATAATTTTGTACAAAACAAGAACATCGTTAACAAAAACAAACATTGGCCATGAATATAAGAAGAAAAAAACAAGACAAACATAAAACTATAAAAAAAAATACGTGATTGAAAAATCATACAGCATTTCCAACTCAAATCCCTCCTCCCAAGAAAAGTTAGTCCTGAATAAAAAGGGGTTATGTATGCATCTCAACCAAGGAAATTAATTATTGGGGAATGTATAAATCTAGGAATTTTTGGGACCTACAATCTGTCAATGAATGGTTAAGGTGATCACTTTACGCACTGTGCAACATTCACCGTTCTACCTGTTTTTTTCTGATTTCCACATATTCACAATTATTTTCATAAGTTGTATAAGTATATCGAGTCGAAGTGGACATCCTTTTACATTTTTTTATTTATTTTTTTATTTGTTTAAATATTTGTATTTTAGTAATGTGCATTTGATATAATATGTACTTTAGAAATATTTCATTCTAATTTGCCGTGTCCAGAATTACAACGCTGAATTACAAAGCTGACTCTCCAGAACAGGTATCTTTTTGTTAATATGCAATTTTTTTTTTGTACTCCCAGGAGTTACAATAAACTCATTTTTTCATTAGTGAAAAGCGTCGATACTTTTGGTAAAGTTTTCAAGCAATATTATTTTTTTGTCGTCCTCGTGGTGTAATGGTCAGCGCGTTTGCAGAGATTGAAGAGGTTTCGGGTTCGATTCCCGACATGGTTAATATTGAACATTTATTGAAAAGGGTGTTTCCAAATTAAAATATTTCACCTGGACCGGTACCCGAAGCGTTAGACTGATCATCTTACCTTCATGTAACAAAAATGATCAAGATACGCTGAGATTGGTGTACCCTGTCCACCATTAGGTGTGGAGGGGAACAATAATAATAAATAATAATTCTTTATTTATGCGATTGACCATTATTTTAAATTATATTGTCTACCGTCAGAGCGTTTGAAATAATGATTATTTTTAGGTACATTCGTAGAACTTTTAAAGGTAGAAATCATAAACCTTAGACCGAATAGTGAAGTAATCACTCATACCAGCAAATGACAGGTGATAAACCCGGTAAATGTTCCCCAATAATTTTTTCATTTTGTTTAATATATCATCTATCAAAGCGATTGATTAGGCTTGATTCCTTGATTAGTCTTAAAAGATTTGGACATACTAAATATCAATATTTTTAGTATTTTATAAATGTTTATACACTACGAGTATTTTTCATCGGCCAAATATTTTAAAAATAGTATTTGTCTTGTGGATCTTGACATTCTTTTTTCTGGTTTTTATATCTCATAGTTTGCAGCAAATACTTGCATTTTAGTCTGCGTCTATCTTGGTTCAAAGATACTATTATTTACTTTTTACGTATACGATGTGTAGTTTATAAACATTATCATCTTAATTAGATCAAAGATCTCTTGACGGAGTCATCCTCTATGGTTCGAACGGTAGAGCGTACCGACCGTTCCGTTAAATTTACTCCAAAATTAAATTCAAAATGGGATTGCCCAGAACTGTTATTCGTCTGCAATTTCAAGATGCCTGGAATATTACTAGACAAGTACTACCGTTTTGTAACACCAATTCACGGACGGTGTAAACTTTTAATGCCTATTGAACAGACTTCAAGAATTCGACAATAGATATTCCCACGTATCGGATTTATTGAATGTACGGTATTTTTTCTAAAAAATAAACCCTTTGAAATTTTTGGTGGTGAATGGTAATTTAACCTTTAGTATAATGATTATACGAAACAGTTACTTTACGATTTTATTGTTATATTAATCCGTTAAAATATATTTTTAAATAATTTGATCTTTACGTTTATTTTTATATTGTTTTAAACTTTTACTGAATGTGTTATGTAATTTATAAGTTGAATTTTTATTTCTAATCTTGGGTTAAATCAAACTAATGGTTTTTATTAAATATGTTCATATTATAAGTTTTAATAGAATAAATAAATTTATTATGCAATCCGTCTTTGTAATTCCTTACTCTTTTGTAGGACCACATTTCAAATAATACACTAGGCTTCCGTCTTTTACTAATGCACCTCGTCTTACAAACGTACGATATGAAACTCCACATATATTATGATTCGTCTTTAAAGTTTTACATCTACATTATTTGTTGAAAAATCTACTTTCATTGTACGCTAGTCTTGTTTGGTTAATCCGTCTATTGATTTCGTTTCTTTAGCGGCCATCCCAGGGCCTCTTTTATGATGCGAAATGAAATTTTATCTTTAATTTTATCTACAAAGTAAAATTATGTTTTCTGTGTGAAAACAAATAGGTTTTCAATTTTTATTCCTTTACATGTTCTATTATCGGTTACCAACGAAGATACTTAGAATTTTTTTACAAATATACACATTTTTGTACATAAATATCGACATTACTTTATACCGTCTCAGTATATACCGATGAAGATAGCCGTTCATAATCGCGACCTTTGTAATTTTACTTAGTACCTATGTAAATAGATTTTTTATACAAATCCCGATCATACAGGATGCTGCATTGCTTGCTACCTTTCTAGTTTTGTAAGTGGTTAAATGAAAATCTTTTCCAAGAACAACCAATCTTAATTTATATATACAATTCCTCTGTGCGCGTGATGTCACGGAACTCTTCCTAAACAGCTTAACCGATTTACGTGGGGTTTTCAGAGAAATATAGATCTTTGCGCTGTGCGTGTTAGTAGGTATTAAAATCTTCAATCATATTTGTAAAAAATAAGTAAAGAACATAAAAGTTTTATTCGTCGATTTACCAGGGTTGCATTTGAGGAGAATGCATTTACAAAAAATGGAAAGATGTTGTTTTTTTGTGTATTAAAAAAGTTTATTTTTGAATGTTTACAAACAGCATTTGTTTTTTGTGGATCTTAATCAGATCATTTCCCTAAATTCCTTATAATTTCTACCAATTTGTTTCTTTTTACTGGATTTTTGGTAATACTAAAATTAAAATAAATTTTAAAAAAATATATTAATCGTTTTCCTACATAAGTACACCCCTCGGTTGGTGAGAAGACCGGTATTTGACGTTTGCAAAAATAATGCCATATTTAAAAAAACATTTGTTTTATGTTTTGGAATTCAACCATAAACAAGTACCTAGGTACCTACTTTAATTCAATATTTGAAGATTAACAATTTTTAGTTTTGGAATTTAATCACAAACAAGTACGTGGGTACCGAATTATCAATAAAAAGTCTTTTTCCAGACTAATAGCAGGTAAACCAACGTTCGGGCAGGACAACGTCTGTCGGGTCCGCTACTATAATATATAATATTATTTCTGAAAACTACAATGTAGAAAATTTTATCTTATGTTATTTTTGTCTAAACACTACTGCGAGATACCTCTGAAGCGTCGCACAACTCTCTGTAGCATTTATTGGGGTATACAGCGGTGCGGATTGCCTCCTTCAGATTTTGTTAGTTCCTTGGGCGATGTTTATAAACATCACCTTTGAGATAACCCAACAAGAAAATATCACAAGGGGTTAAATCTACTGAGTATGAGGCCACTGAATGTTACATCTCAAGGAGATCAACTTTCCGAGAAACCCTCATACTTCGCAAATTGATTATTTCAATCACATTTTCATAATTCTTGGGCGATGACTATCTTGTTCGAATAAAAATCTGGGTTTTCATGGAGAATTCTTATTACAAAGCAGTCGAAAGACGACAGCACGTTTACGAGCAAAGCGTTTAGGCGACTGCAAAACCAATCTCCTGACAGCATCAATGTTTTCGGGTGTTCAGGCCGTTCGATGTCTTACTCTTCTTTTTCTGACAACTGAACCTTTTTTCCTAAAATTTTTCACCCATATAATAGTCAATTTTTGGCCCGGAACCGCTTGCAAGCAGGAACTCGGAACCGAGTACTGAACGCGCGTTTACTATTGACTCGTTGTGGTCGATGTGCGCTTCTACGGCAAAAGCGCGCAGTTCATTCGCCCACACCATGTTTGCAACTGACAGTTTTGACACTGAAACCTTCCAGCCGCTTGCACATATCGACTTCATTCTCACCCTTCTACAACCAATCCTCGCGTCACACAAGCCTTTCAAAACTAGGGAGATAGCAATGCCGCGCCCTGTATTGTATTCCTGCTAACAGTAATCATTATTTTATCTATTTTATTTCATATCGTTATCTGTTTTAATTATTTGTTATTTTTAACGATCTTTTTTCACTTTCGGCAACCAGAGATACATCATCATAATGCCTCATCGTGTCTATTTTGTGGTTTTCTTTGTCGCTTTTTTAGTCTTTCTTCTCCCTTAATTCATCCAGTGTACACTGAATATCTATTAAATATCACAAGAGATAAGATAAGAAGCACCCCTGTCTTGTCCTTAAGTTTATTTTTTCTTAAGTCTGTTCGTCTTAGTATTTTACAATGGCTGCCTCGTTTTGTAACATGCTCTCACTATTTGTCTAGCCATGTGCTTCTTTTCTATTATTTTCAACATATCAAAGGGTTTCCTCTGGTTTACTCTGTCAAATGCCTTTTTTAATTCTACAAATACAATAAATATGTTTTGGTTTCATTTTACTCCTAACTCTAGTTACTCTAGTAGTATGCGTAAGGACAGAATAGCCTCTCTGGTTACATTCCTCTTTTAAATTGAAATTGGTCTTGCTTTAGCTTTCTGTATTTTTTATTCTATTTTTTTAAATAAAAGTTCGTATTTAAGAGGCCGGAGATATAAGCATTATAATGTTTTTTTTTAATATTTAGGAAACCAGAACTAGCCAAAATTTTTATATCTTTTACCCAAACAATTTTAATCAAAGGCATGTAAAGTATTCAGAATTAATCTATTTATTTATAATCATTTTTTTGGTTTACGTTTTTAAAATTTTTCACTAATCAATATATTATAAAAATAAAAAATCCCACATAGGTATCGGCGATTAACTTTTGCGTTAACAATTTTGGTGATTGTTTTACTTTGTAAAGTAATTACTTTTATTTATTTGCATCACAGCAGGCCTGGAGACCCATTTAACAAAATTGAGTTTTTAAATCCATTATTTTTTTACGATTTTACCGAGATCGGCAAACCACCGAACCCGGAACTTTCCAGAAAACGGTATAGCCACTACACCGCGGGAGCAACCTCAAACCAGCCAATTAAATGTATTAAGTCTTTTGCTGCCCATACTTCCTTTTAAGTGTTTCAACATCTTTTGTCGGTCTTGATTAACTTCTAACAGAGTTAAATTCATCAATTTTCTACTTATGTTTTAACACGCTCCAAATCTTGTTTAATCTTAGCAATATTTTTTTTATTACATAAAGAAATTACATAATAAATAGTTGCTGTTTCAACAGACACTCATTTATACGATAAGAATAAAAATATAAGCCAATGACATCTAATAAAATATTCATTATAATGTGCCCCAAGGTAGCATTCTTGGAGCGCTGATTTATAGGCATTGTTCCCGGTAATTTGGTCAAGGAAATAGAGGGAAACGTGAATGTAAATTATATGGAAAATAAACATTAACCTGGGAAACGTAGTGGTTATTTATCTTTTAATTTTTTTTTCTTATAATCAAATTCACATAATATTTAGCTAAGTGTAAATAAAAAAAATAAAAAATTATGTTTTTTTATTTTTTTACCATCTCTGAAAACTTTGGATAAAGTGTGAATTTTGATTGTACCTACGTAAATTTATAGAATACATTTTTTTCAATTTAATGAAAATTTCATGTTTATTGCTTACGCATTATTTATCGGTGCTTACCTATGATATTGCCATTTTGTGAAAAAAAATGATAACTAATTTTAATATGAAATTTACATACATATTTAATTTATCGATATATTATCCCATATCCCATATTTTACTCCGTCTTGTCCAGAACTCTTAGGTCTGCCGAAAAATATCCTTGTTAATGTACTACAACAGAGATGAAGAATATTTTATAGAAGCTAATCCAAAAGTCTAGTCATTTACAGGGCATATGACTTATCATCGGCTGGTTTAAGTGGCCGCTTTACAAATTGTGTGACATTCCGGAATTCCTTGAATTAAAATAATACAGTTTATACAGTTTTGCTACTTTAACTGTAGTTGATTGAGAATTTTTTTTTTTTAATGTAATTTATGTTTTGTTTGTGGCTTTATAATAAATCACAAAAAAATGTTACTCATGCGATACATTTAACATAATTTAAAATTACTGTTGCACTATTTTTTTCTTGTTGCACTATTTAATCAACTGGAATATAAGTTTTTTAACTGGTTTAGCAAATTTGCCTTAAACTTCAAGCAAACAGTTAAGTCAGTGTATGACAGATTTTTAAACTTAAAGTTTGAAAACTGTCAGACAATTACATTAAACTAACCAAGGTCGATGTTTCAGACAGTATAAAAATACTGTTTAATTAAACGAGGATTAACAAACTTGAAAAATAACTGTAAGGCTTTGAATCTGAGCCAATCATTTCAAAAGAAAAATTTATATTAAATGAAATAAAATGAAAAGACTCAGTTATAACGAATAATCAAATATGTAATCTGCCTGCTGACAAGATCCTTCATATTTTTTTTACATAAATCAAATAAAATAAATAATTACGTTAGTGAATAATTCGTTTGATAATATTTACTTCAGGGTCTACTAAAAATACATTTTTTTATAGTTTTACGTTATATCCTGAACTTAAAAAGAAAAAGCTTTACTATTTAATACAGTGGTTTTCAATTTTCGTAGGATGAAAAATTAATTGATCTCCTTTTTGTGGCGGAACCTCATCTCGACAGCAAAAAGGCAAATTGACAGAAATGTCATTTTTAAGATCCATGACACCTAATTGTTTGCATGTTGTGATACTCGGCTTTAAATGAAAGACTGTGTTATGAATATAAAGTTTTTACCATTCGTATTTAATGTGAAGAATGATTTTTTCACATTATTACTAACAAAACCACAACAATTAGGGTTAAAAAAAACATTTCTTACAATTGAATACGGAGAGCTGGAGCGACATCCAGTCTAGTTCTGAACTTGCTTTTAGATAGACGTAAGCTGTCAAACCAGTCTCGCATCGGTAAGTTGATTCAAATGGAAACAAAACTGCAGGGTTCATATTAAGGTTCAATTCAAAAGTCATTAAGGTTTTAATCAGCTGCCTGTTTTCAACGATAATACGTCTGAACTCATGGAACCCCCGTGACTCTTCCACGGAACCCCATGGTTCCGCGTATCATCTTTTAGAAACCGCTGATTTAATGTTTCAACAACATTTATTCTGTGACAGTTAAAAATTTATTTTAAAGCCATAACAAACTGGATTGGAGCCATTTGTCGTTTTTTTACAATAATGAAGTCGGCATAGTAAGGGTGTTTCATAATAATTTATTGATTGAATATGGTTTTAAACGCAAGAACAACTAGTAATTTTTTTTTTCTTCATTTATAATTCCAATATACTTATTTATTTTGCTTTTAATTTTATCAACTTTAAAATTTAAGAAAATCAAGTTGAGATAAGACCGCTTTGTACTCTAGTGGTTGGTGCTTTCGCTAAGCACGCGTGAGGTCCATTTCATTTTTTTATTATATCCAGGTCTAAGCCAATTGTAACAGTGACATGAAGAAACATATACTGAAACTGAACAAAAAAAACATGAAACTAGGTAGCAAAGTCAAACAAGGGCAATAAAATAATGGTATACAATATATTCATCAACACGATATACATATAAAACTTCGAGCTAAACCATTAAAGCAATTAAGAAAGTGCAATATTATGCTTTCCATGTAATTTTATTTCATGCTTCGCGTCATCATTCCTCTTTTCGCACCCAATGGTGCATACGGCACTCCATTTATAATTCGAATGAAGCGCATTTCGTTCATCCGTTAGATGAAGGTAAAGTAATATGTCACGCGGTTTACGTGGCAATCCAGAAGCAATGGAATATTGCACTTTAAACCACTTTTACAATAAATATTTAATGTCCACCCTGGCATGGATTGAATTCAGGATCTCAAGAATAACACGAACTAGCGGCCTTATCTCAATCCAATTTATGTATTGAGGATTTTTACCTTATAGCAGCTATTGAGTCAAAAGCACTTGTCAAGGATTCTGGTTCTAAATCACAAACACAGAACTATTTGTTATCCATCCGGACACACATCTTGAAAATACACACATGAAAATAAATAAATTATTCGGGCTTAAACATAAAAGTATTTAAAAAGTAATATGCATACTTACTTTTACAAAGAACATTGAAATTCATTAACGGTCAGAAGACAAAAATAAAATGTGATTTTTCTAAAACCTGGGTGTTCTTTGCTGTATCACCACTGTCGTGAGGCCTCCTGACTTGTTGTGGCGAAAATAATTATTTATTTAAACCAGCTGGTAAATATTATTTTCTGTCGTTGTTACCTAGTAAGTGAAATAAATCAATAATGAAACTATGTTTTTTACACGAGTGTTAAATAATTACTTAAACGAGCCAACGACAAATCAGTAGATCTGTTAATGGCTAGACTTCCTTTTTTTTCTTTCAAAATAGTTTTTTTCTTAAGTTTATATCAGAAACTGCATTTATCAACAAATACCACAGTCTCTAAATATATATACATGCATATATGTTTTTGCATTAGTATCAATTGAAATAGTGAAAAAACAACTTCGAAAACAATTTGTCGAATCATAACACCTTTGTCAAATATTCTTAAAATAAGTTTTAGGGTAGTTTTCTTTTATTATGTTGCTGCAAATGATAATAAACTTGAGGCTTTTGAAATATGTGACGCTATTGTGTAACGTTAAAGTTTTATCGTAGACTAAGCACATTAAAAATGACACTTTAAACCCCTTAATTCAGTATATTGTAAAAGTGTTGAAATGACTATTTATAATTCTTTGGTTGTAATATTCCAATTTTAGCTAAATCTCTTTGTGTCCAGGAGGATACAGAAAACAGTTATGTGTTTGAAATTGAACAAGAATACTGGATGAGTGTTTTGACTCGATGATTACTCTCAGGTAAAACAACTGAAAAAGGAAATCGAGTAGACATAAGTTTGCCTCGTAATGTAATAGTAGAAGCGTTTGCTACCATGGGCGAGAAACAACGTGAAATATTTATTTTAAAATAAATTCACTGCAATATTTTGTTAAATCTGGACTGGTACGTGATGAAAACTAATCACCCTACAGTTATGTAACAGATGATCTAAAAAGGCTGCATTGTTGCTCTACAAATGCAGTGCCTTATACACCTTCAGGTGTGCAAAGCGAAATGATTACGATGAAATCTCTTTAAGTACACATTTTTGTTTTCTTTGTAAACCAATAATTAAATATTGGTTTTTGACACTATTTTTGACCTCAAGTTAGCTCATATAAAATAGGTTTAAAGTTTATAGAAAACAAATAAAGTACTTTGTTATGTCTCTAACACTGAAGTATAATTAAATAGAGATTATGCTTTATAAAATGATAGGTTCAAATTATGATCTTAAAACTAGCGTTATCGCGTCATGCCGCATCAATATTGTCGTGCAAAATGCGTAGTTGAGTGAAAAAAACTAAATGTCTATGCCAGTTTAATGTAAATTCAAGGCTGTATGTAGCGCTTTTTTACGTTGCTTCATATTTACTGACCGCTGCGCGTAAAACCCTATTTCACACCCAATGACTAAATAAAAGATAAAGAAGCTTCACTTGAATTGAACGCAAGACGGGTACTTAGTGCCGCATCTAGTGTAAACAGCATCTAGTGTAAACATATATATATTAATGGTTTGTAATAATGTGTCCCATAACCGAATTTCATTTTATGTATGTGTAGAGGTCTCAGAGCAATAATGCGCCCAGCTATAGAGGAGCCCAAACGTAGGAAAACCATTATACGACTATTGGGTATTAAGTTAGCTACAGTTCGCAGCAAAACAACGGGTCGTACTTAGGTCGAGAATTGCCAAATAAATATTAATTTGCATTGTAATTTTTGTTATTTATTTAACTTGAAACAGCTAAATAATGTTAACAATATTCATACTTGAATGTAAGATCTCGTTCTAGACAATTTGTTATCCAGAAATGTTGTTGTCAGTTGGCACGACAGTTCTCTTGTTAAGAAAGACGAGCATCATTTTTCGCTTAGTTATGTTTTTTTTTTGTCCATCAACAAATATTTTTTTTTAAAAGAAACCACTGAACTTCTTCATTGTGACATCAAAATTCATGACGATGTTCTTTAAAAATTTTAACCGTTTCAAACAAAGTTCAAAATGAACATGAAACGTGACGTATTAGGGGCGTGGCCGTTTAGCGGGAATCCAAATTAATAAATATGAAAATATTTTGCATGCATCATCATTCCCTTTCCGCACCTAAAAGTGCGTAGGGCACTGCATTATCACACCAATCACAGCGTATCTTGATCATTTTTGTTACATGAAGGTAAGATGATCAGTTTCACGCTTCAGCTACCAGTCCAGGGACTTTTAAATATTTTTAGTGTAAAAACACTCTTTTAAATAAATATTTCATATCAACCATGTCTCAACTTTGATGTATGGCAGTAAAAATCAGGGATGAAAGTAGGCGGAATATTGTCAAAATGCGATCTCTCAGGCGAACGTGTGATAAAACTATGTGCGATAGATGCACAAATTTCGAGATCCGTATATTATGTAAGGCTGAGATAGGCATTATCGACCAAATCAAGAAAGGAGCTCTGTACTGGTTTGGACACATAGAGCGAATGGACAGCAAAAGAACGATTCAGAATTTTTTCAATGCAAATGTTAATGGATGCAGAAGTAGAGGAAGACCGAGAGAGACATGGCATCACCAAATCCAACAAATACTTGAAGATGAACATGTCGAAAGTCGGATTAATCGGCGCGCGTGCGTGATAAGATAAATGAATGCAGAGGAAGCGAGATCTGTATGCAATGAAATGGTGATGTGGCGTTCTATCATCTCTGCCTATCCTTACAGAGAAACGACGTGATGGTTTTGTTGTTGTTGTTGTCATTAGTTTCAGGATAAAAGTTGTTTCATAAATTATCACAACGTTTCAATAAGTTGTGGAGATGAGAAAATATTAAATTTATTTATTTCCGTATGAAAACATCTGTCGAACAAGAGAAAACCAATTTTTTGATGTGTTATATCTTAATCGAATTGAAAGGCGGATTTTTGAAAAATGAGAAGTATAACCAAAATCTTTATTTCTTTTAGTCAGCCCTCTATGGAACAGGGCCATCTTTATATATCTAAATTCTAAAAAATAAATAACAAATCATTCACCATGAAAAATGTATAATAATTAATATTTTATTAGCAATTTGACATAAAATAGTTAGCGAAAATAAATTACAACAGTAATAATTATACATAATGTTGCATTGGGAAACATACCAGACGATGACATGAAATTAACCAAAAATGCTGACATACACAAATATAGCACCAGGCAACAACAACACTACCACATTAAAAAATAAAAGACAAATGCATGTCAGTCCAAAATACTTTAAAATTAACTTAAGCACTGCAATGACTTACTTTACCACTAGAAAAATAAGATTTGAGACAAATTTAAAATTACTGTGAAAACTCACATGATGACTACAAAACCCAACTAGATATAACATCAATTTTGAATCGGGTAGTGGTCGTGTGGCTAGTGTCTCGGACTCACGGACCAAAGGTCTGTGGTTCGAATCCCACTTTACCCCAACTTGATTCCCATTTTCTAATAGTGAGTTATTTACAACTCGTTGAAAATGGCCCTCAAAATTAAATATTAGGGTTAATCATAAGAACGCAAATATTTCTTTTTTTTTTTTTAAATAAAATGTTTTGACTTTGTCTAATATTCAAACTCAAAACAACTGACAATATTATTTTGTTTGTGTTAATTTATTTGATTATTTTTAGAATGTGTTGCTATCTGTATCTCTTTGTGTTGTTTTGTTAATTAATTGATATATTGACTTCCAATGAGCGGGTAAATTATACCTATATTGAAGAAAAATAAAATAATAATAATTATAATTGTTGATAAATCCACCTGGTCTAAGAAGAAGTATAAAAATTGAAAAATATTTTCAGGCGTTGCCTAGTATATAGGTGAAATAATTCAATAATATGAATCTCACCCGAAATAATAAAGGTCCAAGCTCTTAAACTTCACAAACGTCAACAGACGGAAGAAGTGAAGGAATTTAGATGTTCAAATATAGGCAGAATGGTTAATGTTACACAGTGTCTTGGTCCACTTGGTCCAATGCTCTTCACACTGTTCATTAACGATGTGTCCAAAATTATTCACTCATTTGGATTACTTTCTCACTGTTATGCGTATGACCAACAAATTTATTTTTACTGCTCTCCTCAAGATATAAACAATTTAAAAAATCGTGTGTCTCAATGCATTCAAACCGTCAACAACTGGATGTCATCAAACAGACTCAAACTCAATCCATCTAAAACTGAGCTTCTATTGACAGCGACAAAAAAGCGAAAACACCTTTTAGAACGATCTCCGATTTAAATCACAGGTTGTGATCTTACCCCTAGTATAAATGTTAAACTACTAGGTGTTCTAATAAAATAAATGAAACAACGTTGTTTTTTAACCACTTATATTTATTTTTCACCGACCGGTTTCAAAGCAAACAAGCTTCTTTGTCAAGGTTTACATAACTAATAAATTGATTCCTTTTATTTTATTTCTATCATGTTCACTAAATACTACACGTGGACCCAATAAATCAAGTGTTTTTTTCTTACACGGGTGGTAATTTGATATCATTATTTTCGAAGTAAGCCAGGAGAGGACTAAATAAACTTTATACTAGGTGTTCATTTAGATTCAGATCTTTCTCTTCATTCTCAGGTCAATTAAACGGTAAATGCTGGTTTCTTCCATCTCCGACTGATTGAATCCGTGCGGAGAAATATTCCTATAGATGCAACTAAAGCTCTTGTAAATGCTTATGTCGTTTCGCGTCTAGATTACTGTAATGGAATATACGCAAATCTCCCAAAATATCAAACTAATAAACTTCAATCTGTTTTCAATGCAGCAGCAAGGCTTATTACGGGAGTGAAAAATATTCTCACATCACACAACATCTTCGAGATTTGCACTGGTTAAAAAGCACAGAGAGAATAAAATACAAGCTTTGCTAGACAGTATTCAAATGTCTTCATGAAATGGCTCCAACATACCTATCGGACCTTTGTATTAGGGAAAATACATGTCAAAGAAAATCTACTCTTAGGTCAGCATTTGACTCAGGAAGAGGAAAACTTGTAGAAATCCGGCGCTCCCCAAACACTAGATTTGGAGATCGTGCTTTTGCCGCCGCCGGCCCTTCTGCCTGGAACCAATGAGGAACTTCAGCCCTACGGGAAATTGGATACAAAAAATGTTTTCTTGCGCGGAGTAAAAATTAGAGCTTTAAATTGTATGTCAAAGTTTCTTGAAAATGTACGGAAAAAATAATAGTAAACATTTAATAAAAACGCACTGCTTTGAATGACGTCACTGGTTCATTTGAATCGACCTATGATCTGAGAGCTATGGAAGATTTCCGGTCTGCTTGTCGCTTCTGGACCAATGGGAAGAACTGAATGAGAATAAGCGGAAATGAACCTCTGACGTTAATACAAAACTTTGAAAAATCGTAGCGCGTTAAAAATTTTGACTTTTACGTTTAATAATCTATTAACAAATAAAAAAAATTAAAAAAACCACTGAACTTCCTCATTGCCTTCAAACTTACAAATCATCGACCGTCCCAGTCAGTTCAGATCCCAACTAAAATCCCACTTCTTTAGAACTATCATACCCTAAATTTAAATCTGGAAATATAATATATCACTTTAGTTTAGTTAGAATGTAAGTTTAGGTATACAATTGTAAAGCGCCCTTGAGGTGATTTTTTAGAAAAATGGCGCTATACAAATCAGCCAAATATTATAATTATTATTATATGTGTGTAAAGTGGTTACTTAAACCACCCAATGACAGGTCATAAGCCCTGTAGATGCCTAGACTTCCATATTCCCTTCTCAAAAATGTTTTCCCTCTCTGTTGAAATAAATTTTAATGTGAAAAACTCCCTAGGGAGGAGATCCAGCCAGTCTGCAAGCATTTGGACATACTCAAACAATGTTGAATTAACTACCTGGTAAAAGAAGTATAAAAATTGGAAAATTATTCTTCGGCTTTGCTTAGTTGGTGATTTAGTTCAGCCAAATGAATCTCACCCACGTGATAAAGGTTTCAGCTCTTTTTTGAGGAAAAAGATGAGGAAATGTGGATATTCAAACATGGGCAGAATGGTGAATGTTACACAGCGTGTAAAGTTATAATGTTTCTTATTTTAACTTAGCGGGTTTTTTTATTACAAATAAAAAAAACAAATAAAATCGAATCCATGGATTTTTAATGAAAAATTTCAAATAAAAAACATGATTTTAATAAAAAATATCAGGAATTCCCAGGAATCAATATGGCGAGTACATCCACTAGGCAGTTGGCCTCGGAGTAGCGCAGGACCGAGATGCTTTCGCTGTAGAGATCGCCAACGTCGGGGGACCTGATTAGGCACCGCAAGAAGAAAAGAAGAAAGTAAAGAAGTTCCTTGTTCAAATAAATGTCTGTTCCCGAGGAGATGAAAAATACAAAATCAAATCAGACCAGAATCCTGGACGAGTGATTTTAACTCGTTAACTGCTGTCACTTAAACATTCTGAAAAAGGAGATATAGTGCAGAAAAATCCGCCTCCGTTGGCAAATTCGCCTATCATGCTTACAGTTCTGAGTTTAATTCCTGGAAAGGTCAAATAAAAATATGGTTTTCAAATGTGGTTTTACCCTGCAATATTGTATTGTCGCTGGACTGGAACCTGAAGCGTAAGACTAACCTTACCTTCAAGTAACAAATGTTCAAAATTCTCGGCATTAGTTTACAAATACATCACTTAATACGAATGGAAAGATGATGATGATTATGTTTTTAAATAAAGTTTTTTTTTTATATTGATGGATGCAGAAATCAATGAAGACTAAGGGAGATATAGCATGACCAAATCCAACAATTGATTCGGAAGTGATTTTTACATCGTGAAAATCTTTGTCTTTTATTAAATTGAAATAGAGTTTTCGGATTCAATAAAAAGGACAATGACAAACTAAATAGTTTCCTGATTGAAATGTGCACGCAACATTGTCTATTATGTTATTTAAATTTGCTGTTAGAAATAATGTTGACAGTATTGCATGTTGTTACTACATTTTTTATAGACCAACCTTGTCACGTCTGTTTGACATTCATAACAGTTCATTAAACTTATTTGACTTAATTATTCACCATTGACTAACTTTTTATTTTGATCTATTTAATACGATTTTGTGTCGTATTTTTGTTATTCTATGGTTAAATAAGTGTGTCTCGGATGATGAAGAATACAGTTATGTGTGTGAACTGCGGACGAGTGTTTTCGATTCAACAGCAATTGCAGCTCTCGGATATTTTACCTGTAAGTGGAAATTGAGTCAAGATGATTCCGCCTCGTTCTGTAGTAGTTGCGTGTTTACATTTCATTCTTTAGGTCCTGAGTTCAATTCATGGTGTGATGAAGTTTTAAATTTGAATGTTTTTTGAAATGCAATATTTCATTGTTCTTGGACTGGCATCTGAAGCGTACAACTGATCAGCGTACCTTGATGTAACAAATGATAAACAACTTTGTTTACAAATACAGTGCCCTATGCACCACTGGGTGCGAAAAAGTGATGATGGCGGCTTAGAAAACTATTTATTTTAGTTTTTAATTTATTTATTAATTTATTGGTATCAATAAAATAGAAGTTCAAACAAAATTTGGTTTTCAAAGTATATTCCTAAATAATTTAGAAACAAAATGTTCTGGGGTAAAATATTATTTTTGTCTGTTGCGGTGCTTTAGTGATTATGGCTCGATATATGTTTATTTTTTTTTTTATTTACTTAAAGACAGTGCAACCAATTCTAAAAAGGATGGAGAACATTATAAAGAAAGAAATATCGAAGAGACTGACAACATTTTAATGAAGGTTTTATAGAAGTTTGGCATTTACATCCAAGGCTAATGAATTATTATTGCATGTTTATGAGCATCTCAACTGTGTGTCATTCCTTGTATGGTTCTACAATATAATATTATATCCATAATTAAATATTTATCTTTTCTTGATTCTTTGATCTGTTTATTATTGTAAGGTATAAATCTGAAACCAGTGATTATGTGAGATTATTTTTGAAAAGTACATATTTATAAAAAAAATAATATCTTTAAACCACGAAATAAGATTTAGAGAAAATAAAATATTTTATACATATTATATACAATTGTCTGATCACAACTGCATGTTTTCATCATTCTTCTACCCGCATCCGCTCGCCTTTTAGTCGTCTGCCCCCATCCGCACACTTTTTCATCTTCTGACCGACGCCGCATTCACAGATATACACGGTTTTTCAGGGCCAAACTGCGAAACTTCAGAGGAACATTCCTCATGGTAAGCTTTAGAAAAATCCTTCTAAATATTTTTCAAAAAGTCAAAAAAAAAAAAATGATCATAAAATGTAGTAAATCCTTAATTTCTCGAAAAACCGTGTATATTTATTCCCGCCATCATTTAGTGAAAGTATTAAGTTCTGTGATCGCTGATAACCCGAAGCACCACCCGGAAGAAGGGACTTGGAGAATTTAGCCTCTGAATTCCTGTCCCTGATCTCTTTTCCTGACTTCCCAACGGTAGGATTTTTATTTGCTGTAGTTTGTTTGGCCGCAGACCGTTTTCGTCCATATCTTCCATCTTCGCGCACCGTAATTTTACTTTCCCGCAAAATTAACACAGATCAACAATTCAATCAAATAATCTCACGCAAATTGTAAATCGCCACCCGGTTTAATGGAAATAATAATAATTATTTTTATATTTACACTTATTGATGCTACGTACCTACATTTTTTAATGGAACAACAAATAACTGGAGATGCCCACACAGATAAATACAAAATATATATTGTTTCTAGACCCGTCACCATATATAATTGTTCACAGTATGCCATGTATAACAAACAATAATATTATTACGATGTTTTGAGTTTGTCCAAATGTTTGTAGACAGAAATATGAATGTTCAAACATGGCCAAAATGGTAAATGTTACACAATGTGTAAAGCAGTTACTCAAACCAGTTAATGACAGGTCATAAAGGTCATTTCTCTAAAATGATTATTCATTGAAGAAAGCTATAAAAATAAGAATAATAAATAGAGATTTTTTTTTTAAATACAAAGGTTGGATAGCAATAATAATACTAAAACGGATTTAAAAAAGGAATAAAATAGGATGGCAGATATGATGACGAAGACCGGAAATAATATTATTGACTCAACCAGCTAGAGAAACATTTTTTTCGACCAACCGGAGATCAAACTTAGAACACCGCGCATGACAGCTTAATGCGCAAACCACAAGAGTGTAAACTGCCTCAACAAGCAAAAAGGCAGATTTTCAAAAAATCATACAAAATTATATAAACGTCCGGTATTGTTCTATAAAAAAATTTGAAACATTTAATAAAATAGTATTTTAATATATAATTCTAGTATAGTATTTAATATACTATACTAAAATATATCATGATTTAGTTACTGGGTTTAGGTAGAGAAAATTAAAAAATTTCCCTCAAAAACATTCTTAAATGATAAATATTCAATAATGTAATTAAATATTTTATAATTTTATAATAAATTAACTAGTAGGTAGTCATGTTATTGTTTATTTTGCATAAAAATGTCGGCTCTAAGACAGATTGTACCTCGTTAGGTAGATTAGACATAATCCAGAGAAATCTATTACCCTAGACATTGAAAAGATAAAGAAATTATTTTAATTGTTAATAAATGGAGATATTATTATTATTGAAACACTATAGCAGTAAAACAAATATTTTAATAGCTACTGAAACGGCATAGTGTAAGTCAAAACATAAGTCTTTAAGATTGTTCAGCAATAACACAGTATCTATAGATTCATAAGCAAAAACAGAGTGTTAATATGACATATTATACAGGTTTTATGCTTAGAACCAATTGAAATTCTGTAATGATGATTTTTTTACTTTTAAAACGTTTGATTATTTTACTTTTTATACTTATGATTATTTTCAGTATTTTTTTTTTTTAAGTCTATTAATACTATTAAGTGTCATATCACAAAATACAACTTTTGCAATTAGCTGCGTTTTTGCTCATAAGGGAAGTATAGCTTATAAATGTTACATTTAGTTTCTCAAATATAACAAAAGTCAAATGATTAAAATTGTATTCCATTGAAGAGCGCCACAATGAGTTTGGAGTGTAGATTGTATTGTTCTCTGAACTGGCAAGAACAAAGAGGGGAATTCAGAGAACACCTTCTCGAGCTTTTCATTTTTCAAACGAAATATTGAATACTTCTACACCGTACCTAAGAAAACCTTTCTTAATTCTTAACCAACCAACCCAGTCGTGGACCATTAAGAGGTTTATACAAGGACAATACAATACACAAGATAATTTTGCGCTGTCCGTAAACAGTCTCGACCGCGCAAACAAAGACTATGGGACAATTCGAGCGTAGTTCACGCACAGAACACCTCGAAAACGAATACTCGACGACGCGCGTTACCAGCGAGTTCGCGAAAAAAATCATTTTTTCACCTAGACGAACTAAATAATGAAAAAAAAAAATGAAATCCCGTCATTTCGTGGCAGCTACAATCGCCTCCGCCGTGATTTCTTTACACTGTTTGCCCCTAGTTGGCTAATCAATGCGCCATAAACATTTTTGTTTGCTATGAGTTCATAAATTAAGTTTGTTATTTCTTCCGGACGCTATCTGCGTGACATTTTCAGCAGAAAAAATGGCGGGACGTGGCTATTGTTTTAATTTGTTGCAACATGGAGGGAAAAAACTTTTGAGAAGGTAATATGAAAGTCTAGACATTTACACACTGTGTAACATTTATCATTCTAACTATGTTCTTCCATATTCCCTTCGATAATTAAGATCTCCCTAAGTTAGATATAAATCACTCCCTAGGGAGGAAATCCAGCATTGTCTTACGCACGTCCTACAGTCCTGTCCGTGCGCGTTCACACGAGAACAGTGCGGCCACATCTGGTGGTATGGGGAAATCTATTGTCATCTATTTCGGGACAATGTCTCAAGAAAATATACTTACCACTTAACGATATGGATAAATTTTTCTTTTGTGTTATAATAATGATTACAAATAGTTTCCTTGCGTGTATTTTTACAAAGTAAAACGTGTCAAAAACTAATATTATATTTATGCTATCAAAAAAACTAGTAAGGATATTGGATATTCCAAATGGGTTTTAGAGATTTTCAACATAAAAAATACCGAAGATGTGCTTTGTGTTCGTTGAGGCAGCTTCGTATACATACATATTGACAAAATTACGTCGCTGATATTTTCCCAATTTTCTCGTCCAGGCGTGACTACTTTTCTATACGTATATACGAGATTCGAGCACTACTCAATCTTTGATAAAGCCGTATAAGTAGCTATTATGCTTCGACAGAAATTTTAAATTTATCGGTAAACTTTTAAACAAACGATCTGTCAATTATGAATGTTTTTTTGAATGTCAATGCCATCTGTGCTTTTTCTGACAGTCGAATGATCGACAATTTTATTGGAATGTTCGTCAACTTGTTACAAAAGTAGAACTACGTCTACTGATCAAACTATAACAAAGAACAATGTTTTGAGTTTGTACAAAAACACGAACTGAACTCAACCCCCGGGGAGCTCTTAATATCAACAAACTACAACAGAGATGGAGAAGATTTTAGAGTAGAAAAATATTCTTTAATTTTGGACAAACTCAAAACATTGTTGATAAATCCACCTGATCCAAGAAGGAGTATAAAAATTAAAAAATATTTTCAGGCGTAGCCTAGCACGTGGGTAAAATAATTCAATCAGATTAATTTTACTCACTTTCACCTCTTAAATTTCACAAAAGTCAACACATGAAAGAATCGAAGGAATATACATGTTTAAATATAGGTAAAATGGTGAATGTTACACAGTGTGTGAATTGGCCACTTAAACCAACCAACAACAGACAGCCCTGTAAATGCCTAGACTTCTATATTTCCTTCTCCAAAATGTTCTTCATCTCTGTCGTGGTATTTTTTAAGATATTATTAAACCATGCAAGTATTTTTTTCCTTTTTTTACAATATTCTACCTTCAAAGTATTAAAACTTTTTACATCATAAAATGAATAGGTCAATTTTCAAACCACATGGAGTACAACAGGATTCTCTCCTAAAACCTCGTTAGGTTACAAAAAGAACGTATTAAAATCCGGGGTAGTATAATATAAGAGAGAAGGGTAGTGGATGCTTATTCAATCACTATAGTACCCTATAATTGCCGGCATGATCACTTTTTTCATCAGGAGTGGGATTTTTCTTGGACCATCGATCCTAAATTGTTTCACAAGTGCATACAAAGGGATACGTAAATAAATATAATAACATAATAATAATAAGAAAAACGAGATTGGGTAGATACAAACGTTTTCAATTACAGAAGTACATCTTAAGCTAAACTGTAATTATTAAATTCATAAAAGCCGTTTTACTAGACGAAACCTGACGACGAACAATTGATATATACGACTGAAAAGGTTACTTTGTGATGGTCTTTAATCAATTAACAAATAAGGATAATCTGTTACACGCGGCACATGTCCTTTATTCCATATACAAGGAACATGCGTAGGTTTAATGTTTCCATGTGTTCGGTCACGTCCTGCACTAGGGCCGAAAAATCTCTTTTTTTTCGCTACAAAATGAATGACCAGAATCTGATACGAGCATCGAATGTAAAGGATCTCGGCGTAAGATTTGTGAGCACTCTGATATTTCATAAACACATTGAGACAATCAGTGGTAATGCATTGAAGATGTTAGGATTTGTTCTGCGTACTGCCAAGGTTTTCAAAAACACCCGCGTACTGAAAACTCTTTACAACTCCTCGGTGCAAAGTAGACTTGAGAGTGGCTCGATGATTTGGGGGCCATATGAACTGAAGTACTCACTTATGATAGAGAAAATCCAAAACAAATTTTTGGGATATCTCTACATGAGAGAGTGCGGCTATTATCCTTGGCTCTACCCGAACGAGTTTCTCCAGGGTATGCTTGGCTACATTAGTTTAGAGACTAGAAGGAATGTGCATTTAACTACACATTTTTATTGATTGTTGCGCGGTATGATCGATAATTTTGAGATTATGATGAGCATTGGTTTGTATGTTCCTGATAATTACCTAAGACAGCATCAGCATAGATTGTTTCATATTCCAATATACAGGACCAACTTGCCTATGGTTATGCCTGTTGGAAGGGCTACCGCTATGCTGAACAACATTGATCTGGATTTATTATACAAATAAAACACGAGTGATACTTTAATCCAAAAATTTGGAATATCCAGTGACCGGTTTCGCGACATCTTCGAGACTGGTGGCTCGAAGATGTTGCGAAAGCGATGAAACCGTTCACTGGATATTCCAAATTTGAGGATTAAAGTATCATTCTTGTTTTATTTATATAATAAATGACAATGAACTTCCATCAAGAATTTTCACTTACAAACTTAATTGCTCCGGATGTTGATCTGTTTCATGTATCCGAAGGGGTTTTCCGGAGCAGGATTCTCCTACTCCTTTGACATGAGTCTCTTTCATGTATTTTTTATAATATGTGCGTATGTATGTATATAATATGTTTGTTATGTGTATGTTATATTTAAAATAAATTCATTTATTTGAATTGAATTGAATAGCAAACCACGGTTTGCTGCAGTGGATCACCGGGAGACTCGGGAGAGTTCGTAGTTTGGGTTAATAATTGCCGGAAACTGAGTGAATGCAGATCACCTGTACCTAAGGTGTACATTTTTACTTAGCGTGAATGGGACAATGCATGCGTAAATACACAATGTACACATCACGACACTAAAGGAAATATCTTATTAAACACAGTTATTACTTTAAACTATTCATTACTTTAAACAATATATTTCTTTATTAAGTCTATCGAGTAGGAAGTTGCCAATTTGTCGGACAAACTCGGACGTTCACACGGTGTTACTCACTCTAATAGCCCTCGAGAAGTGTGTTGTGTGGGCGTTGGCTCCTGAAGGATAATATGAAATCACACTATAAAAAACATTCGGTATTGTGTGAACAAGACAAAGTCGTTGTTTTTATCAAGTTGGGAGGAGAGATATGAGAAAAATACGTTATCTAAATTCGTTAGTCATTAGCACGTGTAATCAAGGACTCCCAACTGGTGACTGAAATCTGAGATGTTGTTTGTGCAAAAAAAATCATGTATAACGGGAAGTTATTAGAGAATATACTATTTTCTAACGAAGTTTAGCCATACTAAGGTGGTGCAGAAAATATATTACTTTTAAAATAGGTAGGGTTTAAATAATATTAATATAGTTACGAATAATTTCGGAACAAACTCTGTTTATTTTATTTCATTTGTCGCTTTATATACATATACAATAAATATACATATAAGGGCGGGCATATTGCCCTCAGACAATTTCTTCCTACCTACCCAAACCGTTCAGTTTGAGAAAATTATAAATACATGGACATATTGAATCTTACAATTTTATACAAAAATTAAAAGCAAAGATTATCAAAATTAAATATATATATACATAAAATAACACTATATTACGAAGAGAGGAGAGGGGATAGGAAGGAAAAAAGAAGGATAAAGGAACAATTTAAATATTTAGATAGTGACATTTCAATCTTGATTTAAATGTAAATAAAGAAGGGGCGTCTATAGCATTAGTGGGTAGATTATTCCACAATCGAGCGGCTACTACTGTGAAAGAGGAGGCAAAAAAATCAGAGCGATGACAGGGTAATAAAAGGGTTCTCTCGTTACTAGAACGAAGAGATAGTCCGTGTTATGAAAGAGGTTGGATGAGCTCTCTCAAATAAACAGGCGAAGTGGGATTATTTAAAATATTGTGAAGAAGTGATAGAATGTTAATATTTTTTCTATGCCTGATACTGAGCCAGTGTAGTTGCGTGCGATTCTTGGTTATGTGGTCAAATTTGCAAAGATTAAAGATATAACGAATACAAATATTCTGCTATCGCTCTAACTTATCAAGCAATTCAGAGTTAGCATCTGTTTTATCTGTAAAGTAAATGGATTTAACATAATACATTTGACAAGATACAAATAGTATTCAAACCTTTGAAGCATTTTACACATTACTAAATATATTTCGAGATCAAACATTTATTAAATTCCTATTCATGGTATCTACATATGTGTAAATTTAATTTACCCAAAGTCATAATAGTATTTACGTTGAAATATCGATGTGTTTTTTAATGCTTATAACGCCAAATAAACAGCAATAACTATTCTTCTACTCAATATTTTTTTAATATGCTGTTTTGCATGTTTTAACTTATCCCTATAAGTCAATTTTTTAATATTTTTTATTAAAAAATAACAAAATTATTTAATGGCATTAATATAAGTTTCCCTCGGTAAAACTTCGATAAATACAAAAATAATAACACCTTCGCTCCGGTAATTCGATTTAAACCCTCGATATAAAATTTCTACGTCGCGGAACTCAAATTAGATTTTGAAATATCCTTCGTGTTGAAAAAACAAGGCAGACAGTAATATTTAGCTTAAAATATTTTTCTAAAGCGAGAGTAAAAAAATTAAGTCGATTACTTCTGAAGCTTAAAACATGGTTATAATCACTCCAGCTAGATATTAAAGAAGACTGATGATTTATCAAATCAGATCATTTACACCATTAAAAATGACTTTATTTTTTAATCTCGCAGTTTATTATTTAAATATGATAAAAATATCATCATCATGATTCCATGTCGTCTCCCTAGTTGGAGCATAATATGGTTTCCATAAAGAGCCGCAACTCTATTGGCTGCCAGCTCCTGTGCGTCCTCCCAAGTAATGTTTGCGTCCCGTAGTTTTGACACAAACTACCGAAGAACAGTCAGTTGTAGACGTCCAGGACGTCAAGAACCTTATGCCTTGTAAAGTAGGCAACCGTGGTTCCGGCTGTCAGGGGGCATCCGCAAGATATGGCCTAGCCAATCGCATCGCCTGCGCTTGATGATAGTTTTTACCGGAGTGTGGTGCATTCGTTTGCTTATTTCAAAACTCAGTATTCTGCTGTTTTGGGCCCTAGTAAGGTGCCATGATTCGCATCCGTAGAGGAGAATAGGTGTTATGCAGGCGTTATATAGGCGGCATTTGGTTTTCACTAAGTAAATTACCAATCGCCAGACAGCGTTTATACTTCTCAATGTGGAACCTGCTTCACCTAGCCGTACTCTCAGTTATTTTTAAAAGATGCCATTTTCTGTAACATATACCCCCAGGTAATTGAAACTCTCAACCCTTTCGATATTTTGTTTTGACAGAGTCGGGGGAATTTGAGCATCAAGGCACATAGTGTTATACACTACATGAGTTCTTGCAATATTGCTGCATGCGGAGTACCTATTTAGCACTTTTACATTGACCTAAAGACCCCTAAATGAATCGTCAATTAAAACCGCATCATCTGCATACTCTAGGTCGCAGAGTTTTTTGGAGGAGGAGATAGATATTCCTCAATCTAGAGGAATGGACTTCCTTGGGATAAAGTCGCAAACTTGATGAGTTCCAGTGGTGACCTCAAATCAATCTAAGACAACATCGTAAATTCTGATTTGGCATCCGCTACTTGAGTGAAGGGCTTTAACAAGAAGTTCGATTAGTTTTATAAGCATTCTTTATGCTTCTTGTAATTTCCAGGGTATCGGTATATGCTGACTATCAAACGCTTTTTCGTAATCTATGAAACACAAAACGAATGAGCTATTAAATTCTTTGTTTTGTGTTTTAATACAGCGTTTGTTGTGGGTATGACTCGCAGGTGACCTACCAGGCAGGAAACCCGTCTGGTATGCAAGTACTTTTTATGCAAACAGACCTAATAAAGAGACAATACACATTCATTAAACTTAAAAAATTCAAAAAGAAAGTGTTTTCTGCATTTTTCAGACATGAAATATACGTAGTACCAGAATTTTTTTTAAATAAAAAAAACTTCCTTTATTATTAAAAACACAATTATTTCAATTTACAGACTGTTTCCTTTAGATCTTTAATAACTTATGTTGGAAAAATGGAAATCGAGTTGTAGTTGAGTGTATTTGAACCTAGGTTTTATTAAATACCGATGATGTTTTAAGTATGTCTAAATGTTTGCAGACAGGCTGAATTTCCTCCCTAAGGAGTTATTTAGATCTAAATTTTTTCCAACAAAAAGGGAAAATGTATTTGAGACGGTGAATTTTACAGTGCGTAAAATGGTCACTTAAACTAGCCAATGGCAGATTTTAAGCTCTGTAAATGCCTAGACTTATATTATTATCTTAAGCCATGTTCTTTCTCAAAAATGTTTTCCCTCTCTGTAGCCACAAATTTAGATTTTTGTTAATACTTTTAAATTTATAAAACAAACATTTTTACGAATGACATGTTGACACTTTGATCTTTACTAATTGTGTAGATCAATAATTGGCCTTTAACCTTTAATACGTCCTAACAATGAAATTCTAGTTTAAAATATTGTTATTTTAAGTGAGATAATTGCGAAATTGGAAGCCATTCCAAAAAATGCTCACTCGAGGATTTGACATGATCAAAAACCGTTAAATCTAACGAAATAACGCTTCGTGGTGCTTTTGCAATTAAATAATACACTAGAGAGTTGTTTAAAAGCATTGCCAGTGTAAAAACCTATGAACAGAGTTGAATAAAATCCGTTGACAATTATCATCAATACCGGGCGATACGTTTGATTGCGCTGGGCCATATAATATATACTACAAACGCTTCCCGAGAGCCTTACCCACGTTAGCTTACTAAGCAAGGCATCAGATCCTGGCCTACGTCAGATAGTTTGTCTGTAGTTAATGTTTGAACAGCGGAACGCCATAAGACGCAAGGATGTTGGCCGCTGACAGAGAGATTTCGTAAATACCATATGCATTAATTAAGTAAATAAATTTGTGTGTTTTTATGATTTACCTTCAAAAATATTTTTAACAACAACAAACCATCACACCATTTCCTTTTTAAGGGTAAGCAGAGAGGATAGAACGCCACATCACTCTATCTTTGCATACAGATCTCGCTTTCCGTTACATTCATACATCTTCACATGCACGCGCGCCAATTTTTAAGATATATATCTTTAAGTATTTGTTGGATTTGGTCATGCCATGTCTTTCTCGATCTTCTTCTATGTCTGCATCTATCGACATTCGCATTGCAAATATTTTTAGATTTTCTTTCTCTGTCCATTTGCTCTACATGTCCAAACCAACGCAGAGCTCCTTTCTTGATTGTGTCAATAATGCTTACCTCCGCTTAGCATAATGTACGGATCTCAACATTTGTGCATCTATTGTACATAGTTTTACCACACAAGAGATCGCTTTTGACAGCATTCAGACTGCTTTCATCCCTGTATTTCCAAGTTCATACTTCGCCCCCATAAACCAGGCTCGGAACCAGGACTCCATTGTGAACTGCTAATTTTTCCTCTTGTAACTTGCCTATTTGCCAAGGTTGATTTAAGTGTACGGCTCACTCTGTTCCTGGCACTCACCTTTCTTTTAATATATTTCTCCGTCATTCCATCCCTAGTAAACATACTTCCCAGATTCACAAACACCACTACTTGTTTTAGTATAACCCCATTCACAGTGATTTCACATTTAGTCATACTTTCATTTCTTTCAAAAACTATCACATCCGCTCTTCATGAATTGCAGTTCCTCTGTGTTAAATATTTTCATTTCCTTTTAGTCGTAAATAACCATATCAAAAAAAGAGAGGTATGGCGAGGTTCAAAACTCAGGCCTTTGAAAGTCCAAGAGACTCCCACAGGACCACAACCCTTCCTTAAAGCTAAATGCTAGAGGTTAGACTGAAATCGACATAAATTCTGATTTATGTTTACCGTTAGTTACTTTAAATTTGATTCTTCAGATTCAATATTGCTACACGTGTGTTTGCTTCATAAATTGCATGGGAATTGCTACCATTTGATGTAACAATGGTTTTCGAGAACGATTTAATGGGTGCCAAAGCTTTGTTTTCGATAATATCTCAAATGTCGTTTATACATATATACATTCTTTTTTTGTTGATTTCAATGATACTCTTATTCTGTTTTTTTTAATACTACTGTATTTTACTATTATTTTGTTAATTTTAATGATACCATTATTTTGTATATTTGATTATGTGTGAACCTCAATTCGTATAATTTATATTTTAAAAATTATTTATGATTATCATTGGATTCTTTGGAATCGTATTATTTATTACTTATACTTTTTTTTCTAGATTATTTGTTAGTATATTTCATCACATGTCATTATCATTTAATCTAATTGATTTTCCCGTGTATTTTCATTATTAATTATTATGGCTTGACACGGGCATAGCCTAAAAAGTCTTAATAAGTTTATTAATATTTAAACTAGTGTAATTTTTAATGAATAAATAAATAAATAATCCTAATTGCTGAGTTGGCTTCCATTCATAAAATAGATTACTCTGAACTGTTTAAATAAGTTTCGTGTTTTTTTGTGTCTCACGTGGACAATCTAGACTTTTTTTTCACGATCATCATGGTACAAATTATTCATTAACTTCGCAAGTAACCCGCATACAGCACCGGCTTGTAAATCAATACAGTGATGATGTTGATTCATTTTATACCGCGCCGCTGATGATCAAGTCCTGTGTCCTGGAAAATATGAAATTGCGAATTTATTTTTTATTTTATTTTACGTATTTTATTTTATTTAATTTATTTAATTTATTTAATTTATTTAATTTATTTAATTTTCATTTTTAGTTTTAGTTTAATTTATTTGATTTATATATATTTTTTTATTTAATTTAATTTAATTTTTATTTTTTAATTTTATTTTTTATTTATTTTTTTATTTTGTTCATCAAATAATTTTACTTGCGAACAACCTAGGACCAACAGAAAAAGAAACAGTTTTTTGTATACAGCAATTAATTTTTACAGTTCACTTTCTAATGATCTAAAAAATATATAAAACATGTACGTACTTAAAAAACACCTAAATAAAACAGTTCTTACAGCCCGTGTGACGAGTGATATGTGATGTTATTTTATTGAATTTTTATTTAAACTATTGTTATTATATACAACATCCCCTCATACCAGCACTTTTGCTGATTGGGAATATTTCGTACTAATAAAATATGTAATAAAATGTAACATATATGTAAGGAACATTAATTACAACTGTGTTTAATTTATATTATTTTATACTGATTTTCATAGACATTATTTGTGTAAACCGTGAAATAAAACTCCTATGTGCGTGAAATAAACTAATCATTTAAACATTATTATAAAAATTAAACTTTTTTACCAGTATTACACAATTTTTATTATTTAACAAGAACACTACTACAGTTTCGAGAGAGCACTCCTCCCATCGACGGGTGATATAAAACTCATATAGTAAATACAGAATAATGTTCGCAGTGTCATTATAAAATCTATACAAAAAACAAACGAATTAATCAACGATGAAACCTAAAGCAGGTCGGCTATTTCCATTATCTAAGCTGGTAGAATATTGATTTTATTTATTTAATATCATATTATATACATAAAATTATAATTTATACAAAGTTGCAGTCAATTTTTTTAATGAAAAACACTAATTAATAAACAGAAACAGTAATAAAAGTAGCGTACATAGTAAAAAATGTAGTTTAAAACATCGTTAAAAAAATATTCAAATTAATATTCAACGTAGTAGAAACATAGTAAAAGACATAGTAAAAAACATATTTTAAAACCCAGTAAAATACGAAGTAAAAACAAAATACATGGTAAAAAATATATTTATAGTCGTAGTTTTAAAAAAAACATGTGCATTGCAAAAAACATATTTTAAAAAAAAGCAAAACACCTTGTTATAAGATAAAACCATGGTAAAAAACAAAGTTAAAGATGTAGTAAAATTATTAAAAAAATAATAAAATGCATATGTTATATTAGGTTTAAATCACCTGTCGATAGGAGGAGTGCTCTCCCGAAACTGTAGTAGTGTTTATGTCAAATAATATGAATTGTGTAACACTAATAACAAAGTTTTATTTTAATAATAATTTATTTATTCAATTAATAAAATAAATAATTAAAAATTTGAGAGATAACTGCTTTTACTTTTTACACCTATCATATTATAAAAGTACACAATGCTACTCAACGTATTATTTTATACGAACAAAGCTGTTTGAATAGGAAACATATCAGTTTCATTCCAGTAAATTGAAGTACTATAGCCATCAACCTTTTACTACTACTCCATATAAAAATGCATATTTTGTACAAATTATATTTCGTATTCTTCAGAATAATGGTACAAAAATTGTTTGATCAAGTATCATTCCTGCAAGCATTAATTAAAACGAACGCGTACCTCAGAAACTAAAAATTACAAATTTATTTACTAAAATTTTTGTACATAATGTTAATTGGCAAATATAATTTTTTCCCAACCAACCAATAAAATAAAAGTTTTGTTACTATAATTAAAGTAACAAAACATATTCAATATAAAATAAATAAAAAAAAGCGACAGATATATAAAAAAAGGAACAAGTCTATTTGTATATAAATTACCTTAAATCAATACAATTACTCAAAAGGAAAAAGAAAAAAAGAGGAAAGGAGGAGAGATTAAAGAAGTCAAAGGAGATGTTTCTATCTTCGGTACTCTTATATTATATTAATTCTAAAATCATCATTTTGTATACTTTTTAAAATAAATATTTGCGCTTTTATGATTTACCTGAATATTTAATTTCGAGGGCCATTTTCAACGAGTTGTAAATAACTCACTATTAGAAAATAGGAATCAAGTTTGGGTAGAGTGGGATTCGAAACATGGACATTTGAGTCATGGAAAGTGGAAAATATAAAATAGAAAACATGAAAAAACAGATGTCTATCAAAAAAATATTGCAAACAATATTTGGTCAAAATTTTCCGAATTGACATACTCGTATAACTCTTTTTCCTACCTTGATCCTTTCTTAGAATATTAAATACATTTTATTTATTTATTTATTTGACGGATCTATTCAGTCCATTCTAACGATGGTAAATACAAATTCTTATAATAAATACAGACACTAATAAAATAAAATTAAAGTTAGGACAAAAAAAAATACTACCCCAAGACAAGATCCGGTCTATCTAAGTCTATCTATAAAGACTTACACCAAAAAAATCCAGATATTGTCTTGAGTTTACAATACGACACAATTGGTGCATGCAAGCCATAGTTTGTGCTGTGTTGATCGTGGAACAGCACATTATTATTTCGCAACCGGCGGATTGGAACATTGAATGCCACTTGTTCCAGTAACGATGGTATATCAATTAAGCCATTCCGTAAATTAAACATAAATATGCAGTCAATGTTGTTTCTATGTTTTTGTAGACTTGAGATTTTTAACATTGACTCCATTTTTAACATTTCACGTATAAACAAACCGTATTTATATAATATGTGTACAATGTATCATATTACATTCAATTGATATCTTCTTTATAAAAATGTATGAAAGAAATTATAGCTTGGTACTGCTGGAAATAATTTATTTTGCTGTTCTCTTTTACATTTCAGCCGTTGTACTGCGCCGGATATAATTAACTTCAAATGGGGAAGGCTTAACAAAACATTTCTGACCAAAAACATTAATGGATCATAAAAAGTATGCAAATGTTTCGGTTATAAAAGCAGTAGTATCCGGTCTCTCCGTCGGCTTCTTGGTCTTGTCTCGGGTTCGATTCCTGATAAAGTTGACATGAAAGATTTATTTAAAAGGGTGTTATAAACGAAATTATTTCATAGACTCTGAACTGGCACCTAGAGCAAAGTCTGATCGTCTTACCTTCATGTAATAAAAAACATCAACATACGCTGCGATTTGTGTACCAATGTAGTACCGTATGCGCCATGATGTGCGAAAAATGGAATGATGATTTTATTTATATTAATATAAAGAAATATTAGCGTTCATATAATTTACCCCAACATTTCAAAATGGTGGCCATTTTCAACGAGTTGTAAATAACTCACTATTAAAAATGGAAATTAAGTTATAGTAGAGTGGAGTTTGAACCTTGAACCTCTAGCCCGTGAGTCCGCAACACGAGCCACGGGACCACAACCCGATTCTTGATATATTCTGATGATATTATAATATTAATATGAGTGATGTCCTATCTCCGCTGTAGTCAATTTCATTTCATATTTCCAACCGTGTCACCAGAAGTCAAAATCTGCTATTTGTCAAACCTTCAAAGAGCAACTTTAGTTTTTATGCCCCAATGTCCAGAATGTGTAGATTAGTCGATTATTCACACAGCTTGGAATCCTTTAGAAAGGTCTTCCGGTTTTTGAGTGCAGGATGAAGATGAACTCGCATGGGTTAGCTGAAATCATTTGATGTGTTGTTGTTGATCGTGTTTTTGAATTTATTGTATACCATTATTTAATTCCCCTTATTTGTCTTTTTTACAAAGTTTTTTGTGCTTTTTGTTTATTTTCTGGTATACATGTTTGTTCATATAACTGTTGTAGTAATAGGCTGTGGATTAAATAAATAAATAAAATGACGACGTTTTTATACTTGAATATTTCATAGTCCCTTGACTAGTACCTGAATCGAAATGAAGGTAAGATGATCAGTCTTATGCTTCAGGTGCCACCAAAAACACCTTTTTAAATTAACGTTTTGTGTCTACCATGTCGGGAATCGAACCCGACACCTCTTGCATCATAGGCAAACACGCTGACCTATACAATACGAGGTCAAAAAAAATCGCATAGTATCAATAATACCGTATATATAATAATGTTATAATCACTTATGAATTAAAGCCAACTGGGTGTTAAAGATAATTAAAAAATATATTTTTAGGACAAGATGCAGTACCTGGCTTTAGTTCTAATTTTTAATATTTTAAAATAAATCTAAAAACACGGGAATCACTAATATAAGAAATATTAAAGGTTTTATTCGGCTTTGAAATTCCGAAAAAAAAGGGGAGGAGTACGATAAGACAGGCAACTGAAGCGTAAGACTGATCATCTTACCTTCATGTAACAAAAATGTTTTTTTAAAACCTGCGATTGGTGTACCAATGCATCATTAGGTCCGGAAAAGGAATGATGATGATGATTATGGGTACTCAGTACTAAATGTCGACTTTTTTAATATAGTGTATTTAGTCAGTACAAATAATGGAAAAGGATGATTTACGTAAAACAGGAATATTTTATTTGAAAAGAGTAAAGTCAATTAATAAAAATTAAATAATGTGTCAAAAAACACACAACATAGCTTAGTGTGCTCAAGAAGGCACAAGCAAAGTAAAAAAATCCTTCCATATTTGGTTAGGAGGCCTTAACATACAACTTAATTACAAAAACAAAGAGTTTTTTGCCACGACTGAAGTGAAAACAACTATATACTAGTAAATGTTCAGTCGTATGGTCTTAAGCACAAAATAATTATTTACTTAATCCTTGTCCGCTCCCTAGGCGGAGCATAATATACGGTATCCACAAAATCTCTCTTGGCCCCTTGGTCTGCGGCTAACCCCCGAGTGTCCTCTTGAATCAGTTGGACTTCCGACGAATAGTCAACCGTTGATGTTCAGGACAGCGGGAATCTAGCAGTGGCAAACGGTGATTTTATTTACTAGTAAACTATAAAGAACTATCATAATTTTGTCCCTGTATAGTACATAATATAATATAAGTAATATTTATTGTAAATTGCTATTTATTCTGTGGTTCTGTGTGATAGAAACATCTCTTATCAATCTATTGAAATCAACTCAAATACTCAAACTTCGTAACATTTTTTTTTGTTACGTAGCGATATTATCCAATACTTAAATACATACTTATATAAACGTTTGTAAAAAAATAACACAATGAATTCAGGCGGTATTGGGTATTCCCATTATAATTGAAATGTCAACTGGCCGATTTGTTCTAGAAATGAATAATGCCAAAAACAGCCGCGTCGAGCGCCACGCGTCCCGCGATATGACTGCATGAAAGTAAAGGTAGTCATATGTCAACTGCATCATCTTAAAGAAAAATAGCCCTTTAGAAATAAAGTTTTGAATACTGTTTTCCAAATGGAGAATCTTCAAATAAGTGGTGTAATATGTAAGCTTACTCTAAGAGAAACAAACAACGACTGAATTGAAGATGTTCAAAATAAAGTACCTTTATTTTGCTTGTATGAAGAAATAAACTGGAACAATCGGCTAATTTCTTAGTTCCCTGCTGACGTTGGGCGCATTTAATTGATATTTGGGGAAAGATACTAATGATTTACAAGAAATAATTATTAATCGTTTATTTTTTTAAAGTAAGTTACTGCTGTAAAACATCATTATGGAAATCAAATAAAATATTAAGCTGCGCAGAATCGTTTTATGTAGAAGATCGTCACTGGAATCTAGTGTCTCGTAAATTAGACAAGCGTGATTAAGGCTCTCGGGAGGCATCCGTAACATATGTCTTAACCTAAATTAATAAATAAACGTTACACGTTACATTATTTTTTGAATTTAAGTATTATGAACATTCAGTAACTAAATTAAACACAACAACGCACAGCTATTTGAGTCTCACTTGCTGGGCCAAATTTGGCTCCTTCGAATTTACACGAACGCACATTTCATCTCTAAGCGTGATGTATCAAGCTTGTAGCTTCGTGAGTTTCACTGCAGGACGATTTACGGAATAAATTTCTACTCCTTTAAATTACAGTGGCTAGCGTTGTACCACAGGTTGGAGCCTCGCAGTTTAAGGGGGGAAAGAGGGGGGTGCGACTTTTCTAATAAATCAGAATCGCGAGTCCCCCAAAGGTCAAGTTAAAGCTCAACACACAATTCCTGTTCGTGCAGAAAGGCATTAAGCTATGTATCTCGACAATTCGAGATACCCGATACTAAGTAAAACTGGGCGGTTTTTTTGTTATCCTGTTTTAGTGCGATGAAATAAATGGTGTATTTCTTTTTACTACGTGATTTGGTGACCTAAATGGAGTAAATTGTCGTTTAAGCGCTTGTTTAGGGGAAAGTCCTCACACGCGATACTGATAATACAACTATGATAGACCGATTTACGATTTGTACGCGCCGGTAAATATAATTAGAATAATTCGCGTGTTTTATAGCGCAATCGCGAGCGGCAACTTGTTGATGTTTTCGTTTCAATGCCACATGAAGCCAAAAATAAACTAGAACTAATATGTAGAACTTCTTATTTATTTAATATCAGCATCATATCAAGATTCATAATTATTCTGCAGCTAACGGAAAGCTACAAATAAGCCTCAATCATATTTTCCTATATCTATGATTTTTATACCACAGGCTCTGTTTACTTTTATTTATAACTAATCTACCCGAAAATCTCAAATTTAGTAACATTTTTCATGACTCTTTAATAGTTTTCAAAATACCTTTTTTAAATAAAAAAAATATTTTATAATAAAATCAATTTATAGGTTCTACCACGATCATAATAATCCCCAAATAATAATAATACTAATGAACAAGCCCTTCGTGAAAAATCGACATTCATATTTAAGAACCTCGTTTTATTTTGCAAGAAATTTATCTAGCCTAACTGGTAAAAATTGATTATGAATATTTACAAATTACAACAAGGATTGAGAATACCTTAAAAAGGGAATATGGAAGTCTAGGAATTTACAGGGCTTATGACCTGTCATTGGCTGGTTTAAGTGGCCACTTTACACACTATGGGGGGGGTGAGATCCAGTCTTATGTCTACGAACATTTGGACAAACTCAAATATAATTATGATTATGAATAGTTTGAAAACAAACGTTTTGATTAATAAATAAAATTTAACATTTATTACTGTTATTTTATTATTGTAATATTAAAACCTACTTTATAAGTGTGTACCTTAAAAAAGTCATAAAGTTGAATGTGCATCGTAAAATAATGTTACCAATTTTCGTTCAATATTTACTGATAATTTTCAGTCATTACGTGACCGTAGAGTACAATAATACCTTAATGTCGTATCTATAATACTACATGATACGAGTTACAAGTTTATTAACAGTACAGCACGTTCTTACAATACATACCAATGTGCGTAATATTCTAGACGTTTCAGGGCATCTTTCATGCGTCATCAGTCATTATGAGATCAAAATAGTTTCTTGGTTACCTAACCATTTTCCTGGCCCTAATCAGAGTGATTACTTTTATATCACTTCGTTAACGACCAAATAAATAGACCGAAGGAAACGAGGTACTAAAAATTCACTTTTTTGTCGAAATAACCACCGTCGCTCCTAGAAGTACCCTTTGTATTGGTCTAAGTAAAAAAATATCATACGTTTTATTTTAAGTTTACCAGCTCTAGTATGACAGCGAGAAAACATCTCATATCCATTTTGTTTTATAAATGTCAGGTCCGCTTGTGTTTTATAAATATTTGTATAACAATCATTTAAATACCAGACGAATTGACAAAGTTTTCCAGCCCCTTTACAAAGTTCTTAGAGAATTATTTAAGGCATTATAATAAAAGTATTTCATCCATAACTACGCTTCAGATTAAAAATTTATGATTTCATATTTACATTAAATAAATTGTACTAACAGCAGATAAAGAAATTCTTAAAAGAAAACTCAGTTTTCTGTTTCCTTTGTTTTTTTTTATTTTCTATATGTTCACAAGGAGTTTATTGTAAGTTGAAAATTATTTATGGACTTTACCCGCATTAATGTCACGTTGCATAGTATCCTTTTGTTTTTAGTTTTATAAATTTTTAGACATTTCCTTATATTTGAGATTATTTTGTTTATTTTACATGACAGATAAATACACTAAAGTGAAATCTGTCACAATCTTCTAATGATTTTACGTTTTCTATCTACGCATATTTTGAGGTCATCAACAGTTTCATGACAGATTAATTTAAGTTTATGTGGGAGATATAAAAAATAAGAATAGCAAAGGTCTAAGGTAAGAACCTTGCGGTACACCTGAGATTACGGATTCCGGAAATGAATCAAAACCATTAACATCTACTATTGTCATTTAATTTGTAACATAAAATGAGAGCCAACTTAAATGGTCACTTTGCATTTCAAAGTGTTTCAGTACTATACGGCTTACATTAAAATTTTTTTTTTTTTGGTTTTCTAAAACTCTTAATATGGGACGTTTAATATAGGGTCATGTTCATGTAATAAACATTTGATGAAAACTGTTCAAATTGTTTCTTAACGGATATCTTTTTGTGTTCTGTTCAGTAAAGCAATCATTAAAAAATCTCTGTGAAAACAAGAAAAATGCGATCAAAAATATAATTCAAATGGAGATAGCAAAGTATTGTATCGGAAATCGTGCGAAATTTAAAAGTACTCGTATTTATGGTGACAAACGTCAAGATAGAAAAAAGTTGTTCATTCGAAAAATCCCATTGGGAAACTCGCTCCGCAAAAAACAGATCATTTTAACAGCAACGAGCGAAGTAAATCAAATAAAGGTTTTTTGTTTTGGAAAAGAGAAAATAAATGTCTTGATTCAAAAACCCAACTGCAATTGTATGGAAAATACAATATATATTAAAATAAAGTGCACGGCTGTCACATATCAAAACCTTGTACCTAAGTGTTCATAGAAAATATTCAGGAAGGCAAAAGGCATATTCAAGCGTGTTTTTTATATATCCTAAAACAATTAGTAAATCTAAAATGTTTACATTTTGAGAACATCTAAATGCACTAACTAAAACATTTTGATAATGATTGAACATTATTTTGTATATTTCAAATAACTTATAAAATTTATGCTGTGTTTTAATTTTCACACTTATTTTTTCAAACGATTTCATAACAAAACGTTTGTTAATTCATACCAGAGGAATTATCTAACGATGGTTTGTTTATTAACTCTACTTGTTATAATTTTATTTTCTGCACTCAGGGCAGTAATACACTGCATTCGTACTCCAGTTGCAGCGTACCTAGATCATTTTCGTTACGCAGAAAGCAAGGTGATGAATTTTACACTTCAGGTGCCAGTCCAGGAACAATTCATTGTTCTTCATTGTTATTTCAAAATTGATGTTAACAAACAATTTAAAATCTTCATTTTATGTCCAGTTTATAGTTAGATGGGTCAGGAATAATTATTATCCATAAGAATTCAAAGGAATTATTGAAGAAAGCAATGGGAAAACAGTATCAAAACTGAGTATGTCCCTTTAGCAATTTTGTAACCCAGTAAGTGAATGTTAGTTACTAGGTTTTCATTTTGTATTGTTGTCACATACTAGCTTTTTACGTTTTTAACAAGGAACCTTTAGATATTTTATACCGCTAAATGTACACTTACACAAAATTTCAACAACAATATATGCATTATAAACATAATAACCATAATAAAAACATCGTGTATTTTGCAAAAGATTAAAATTCGACCAGTGTGCAATATGACAACTATTATAGTTAGTGATTAATAAACTAGTACAAAATAATCAATACTGTTTCCTTTGATTTTAAATTTCCTTTTTTTTTCAGAAATAATAAAAGGAGTATTTACAATTAAAGTAAAAACAATTATCTTCCCTTTTACAATGTATGCTTAAAATGGACTGATTCCGTAAATTTATTAAAATTCAAATAAAACATATAAAGTGTAAATTTGCAATAGGTTTTGCGGCCTGTATTTTATTTGTTCTTAAATCTAAATAGTTCTTAATATGGATTACATATTATATTTTCATGATTGTTTTTGTTTTTCTTTTTCGGTAGATTTAGTATAACGAAATCAACATTTATATTAAAAATTAAAAAAATATACGACTACTACCGCTTAGAAATTTACTAATAAAATTCCTTGATGGAAGTTTATTGTATCAGAGCCTCAATTCCTAATAATTTAATAGGTGTGAGAACTTGGACTTTTTTTCAATTTTTTTGTTTGGCCTTTTTAAATACAAAAAAAAAGTATTTTAAAAGTCATCTTATCTTTATTTTCTCGATCATAATTTTTTTAAATGACAAAAACCTGGATCGTAAAATTAAACCAACTCTCGCAGTCCTTAAATAATATCACTAAATAAAAATTAAAAGATGAAATAATTTCAAATATTACAAAAATAACGGTAATTTAACGCTACACTTGACTCTTCGAAGTAACCGGGTGTCAAATGGACATATTTCAACAGTATAGTGTCTGTTATAAATTTCATATTATTTTTATTAATAAATGTTTAAAATATCTAATTAATACTTTAACATACATATAAATTGTCAAAAAAAAAAAAACAACAAGTAAAAAAAATAAAAATAAACATTAAATCATGACATGACCAGACTTGAGATATTGGTTTATCCTTATCTCACTCGTCCTACGTTACCATGTATCTTAGTCACATAATAAATCTGTTTATTATTTTTTCGACATCTATTTGTTTTCATGATATTTAAGAACATTATTTTAGAATTGATTTTCCAAAAGAATAACCCAATCGACCTATTGACCATGGAAACATTAAATTAAAGAGATGTAAGAATACTATTACCATTCAGGTTTTTGTGTCTCTTCAGTACCAAACTTCGTAGTAAAAATCGGGCAGTTATTAATTATTTTTTGATGGAAAACAAAGTGAATTTAAAATTTACCTATATGGTTAGGAAAGTCCGCGTCATAGCTAGCTTTTCATGCCATTATTTTAAGAGCAAGATTAATTGCTTTTCATTATGGTTTTTGTCAAGTAATTTACATCTAACCCTCAGCTAAGAAAGGAAAATAAAAATTCACTAACGGGGTATCATACTGAGTTTGTAAATTTTCATGTAGGTACTACTCGCATAAGTTTTCATAAAATTTGCTAATATGAAAATAGCGGTTTACTAATTTCGAGACCCTAATTGGAGATTCTGTTTCCATTTATACGACAAAAAACGATTTAACTTTACATTTTCACTGACTTTTAAAAGACCTAAAAAACTTGAAATCTATGTATGTGCTTTATGAAATAACCCGTTTTATTTCAGAGTAAAAAATACTATATTTATGTGTGATTATAAAGATTAAAAAATGAAAATCAACTATTTCAGTTGAAATGTTTACATAGATGTGTAGAATCTCTTTAAGAAAGTAATATGGAAATCAAAACATTAAAATGATTTATAATATGTTATTGACTAATTTAAAAATGTCTTCATCTCTGGTAAAATTTTATCAAATTTATCTAGAAGGATGTATTACATGTACTTAAAATGTTGTTATTTTTTAATCAATATAAATATGGCTTATATTTTTACATTTTGTTTTAGTGGTACAAAATAATAAAAATATTGTATTAAGTTTTATTCCACTTTTATTTATAAAAAAAAAAAACAAATACAGTGTATTTATAATAAAAATGCAGTTCTACCAAGAAAAGTCAGTGCAGAAACTCAAGTTTTGTTTTAAATATTATTTTGCATTGTAATGCACAGTTCTTCTAATACGCACAAGAATTCATTTTTACATATCACATCAGTGCAGAAACTATACAACATTAAAGGCAGCCTCCGCAAGGTAGTGATTAAGACGCTTGGCTCACGCATGAAATGTTCAGGGTTCGATTCTCGGTGAGAGCACAAAAATTAAAATGTCATTTTTCTCAAGCGTGGGTGAGCTGTGCTGTAATTGGCCCCCCTGGTCTGTTGTGGTGCAAAAGAATAAATAAATATAAGTAAAATTGTATCGTAAAGAAATTTCTTTCTAAAAATATATTGTATTATGTGTCAACCTTGGAATAATAATACGCTCTCGGTCAAGAGAAGTTCTTTAGCTCTATTGTGTAGAACAAAAGCTCTCTAGATTTTTGTTTCGGTTTTTAGTTCAACAACAAACGTGTAACGGACGATATCGGTTTACGCTTGTAATAAAATTCTTGTCCTGAGTACATACGGCCCGTTGTATTTATTTTTTAAACACTCATAGGGTTTTTACATGACAGGCACAAAATTAAAATTCCAGCCTTTCGTGGTATAACAAGACAAATGTAGGTCTGATAAACAAATATCGAATACCTACAAAGAATTTTTTTAAATTTTGAATTATATTTTGAATAAAAGAAATAAAGATAAAATACTACATACATTTTCTGAAAACGGTAGCTAACTTCGTGGTTGATAATCATTTTATAGTCTTTGTCCGTATGGGCGACACTATTAACCCTAAGCGTATTATTACTCTAAGGTGTCTATTTGTCTATTTTGTCTATCGAATTGAAGCCGGAAACGAAGGTATGAAACCATAAACTACTACGTCACGAAGCACAGAAACGTTAATGTTAATTTAACGTATGAAACTTAAACGTTCAAATTCAAACCGTATACGAGTATACGTTTTTATTTTATTTTTAATTTTGTATTCCGTGCTTTTTGAAACAAATAATTGCTTCTTTTTTCTCCATTTTTATTGTGTATGTATTAATGACATTAAACATATTTAAAAATATGGTAATTATTATTATGATACATATATATCTTTATATACATAATTCTTCTGGGCGTGTAATGTCACTGAACTTCTCCTAAACGGCTTAATTGATTTATGTGCGGTTTTCAGCGAAATGTAAATCTTCGCGCTGCACGTGTTCATAGATATACAAATTTTCAATCGAATCTGTAAAAAAAGTTAGATGCATAAATGTTTTTTTCATCAACTTACCAGGGTTACATTTTACGAGAATACATATACAAAAAAAATGGAAGGGTGTTATTTTTTGTGTTTAAAAAAGTTTGTTTTTGAATGTTTACAAACTACATTAGATTTTTATGGATCCCAATCAGATTCTTTCATTACATTCCTAATAATTTTTTACCATTTATTAATTTTATCGGGGTTTTTGGTAGAACTAAAATAATATTTACCGACATTCAATACAATTTTGAAAATCGCATTCGTGTATAACGTGCACACCTGTTGGTGAGAAGAGTCGAGTTCGACATTTCGAAAATTTATTATTTTATTTTTTGGAATTCAACCATAAACAAGTACCTAGGTACCTACTTAAATTCAATATTTGAATATTAACAATTTTTCGTTTTAGAATTTAATTACAAACAAGTACCTAGGTACTTACTTATCAATGAAAAGTATTTTTCCAAGGCAAGCCATTGCTTGGGCAGGACAACGTCTGTCGGTTTAGCTAGTTATAATTAATATTATAATTAATATTCATTTTAAATTTTTAAAAAAAAAAATTTAGTTTTCTCGTTCTAATTTGACCTGTCAATTTTATCTTTTAAAATTCTTAAGTAAAAAAACACTTTCAAAATTTAAGAGAGCCCCTAGTACAAACACTCCTTTGAGTTACCTATCGTCACTTATGTTTCTCTTGTCTGTCAAAGAAACCTGAAACATAAATTTTTAACTGAGTACAAGTATAGTCTTTACAATCAAAGCGACTAAACATGACTCTACACGTATTTCAATAAAAACACGAACATGATCACACTACCAAAGAAAAGGTAAAAATCTAATTCTTATTTAGAAAAAAGGCGAAGTCACAAAATTATATTTTTATAAGGCAGTAAAAAAGATTTATGAAATAGGAAAAAACGTTGATGAAAAAAAAATCTGAACTTAATCAGAAGGTCAAGAAATATGTGTTAAATCTATATATATAAAAGGCAATGTTCTTATGGGTGTCTTCAATGGTCTAAATACCTACGGGACAGATTAACTTGCTGGGAAATGACGAGTTTTGGCCTGAGCATGTCGTAGCTCTTAAAATCTTCAATCTGTTAAAATAGGAGCGTAAATGTTTTATTCATCGTTCACCATGGCTGCATTTGACTAGAATACATGTAGTAAAAAAAATTAGGGAGGTTTTTTTTTGTGAATAAAAAAAGATTGTTTTTAAATGTTTACAAACAACATTCGTTTTTTATGGCCCCCAATCAGATTTTTTCATTAAATTCCTTATAATTTATTCCCATTTATTTCTTTTTACTGGATTTTCGGTAATGCTTAAATAATATTAGCTGGTATTTAATACATTTCCGAAATTCGTATTCCTGCATAAAATGTACCCCTGTTAGTAAGATGAGCAGTGTTTGATATTTGCAAAAAGAATTGAATATTCGAAAATTATTTTTTTAAAGTTTTGGAATTCAATCATAAACCAGTACCTAGGCACTTACTCACCATTGAAAAGTTACACCATATTTAACGTTTTTCCAAACGGAACATATTAATTTGGTTATGTAAAAGTAAAGTTTAACGTTAACTTAAACTCAACTCCATAAATCGTTTATTGTGTTCATTTAATCTATATACGAATTAATACTCAAATCTAGCAATAGCAAAGCATTGCCGGGTTCAGCTCGAAACTTATAAATTAAATTTATGTACACTGTTACTATTTGAGCACACATAAGAATATTATGTTTATGTGTGCCCAATTTCAAGATTCAAAAAAGAAAAAATTATTTTAAAAAAGTTGAATAAGTATGATCATTTACATAATTCTATACCTTAAACGATAAACCGCGAGAGTCACATCGAACGAAATATTCAGTAAACGAGATTTCGTGATGATTCCAAAACATCATACGTTTTGAACCAAATGAGATTATTTAAATCTATAAAAAAAAAATATGCAAAATAATCATCATTTTCAAACTGGACTTTAGATTTTTATTTCAACTAAAAAAAGGCATTTTTATGACGAAAGTGGACTGCGGTGTTTTATTCACGTATAAAATAGCCTACTGCAATAATTTCTTCATATTTTACTTTACAGTGGCAAAAAGTGGACTCCCGTGATTTATTCTCTAAGGTACAGGAATATTTTTATTAAATTGTGATTCGCTTCATTACACTTCATGATGAATGATGGATTTTGTCTAAGAGAAGAGACCATTGCAGGAAATTGGTGTGAGATACTGCACAGATGTCTATACTATTAAGCGTGTTGCCCAGATGTTAATTTGAATACAAGTTATGTATATAATATGCTTCCACTCTATGTTGTACCCCAACTCAACACAGAGCTCTTGACCTCATAATATTTTTATTTTTTTTATAATAAAAATTAAAACGTTATCAGTAATGTTACATACAGTTTTGCATTAACTGTTGATGAGAGGAGTGGTCTCCTGAAACTATATTTGTGTTATTTTAATAGAATAAATGCGTAACACTCACATGGTTTTATAAAACAATAATAATTAACGATCAAATAACCATTTTACTATAGTGCTTTCAAGAAAAAGTATATTTCAAACGCTACTCTATATGTTATATGTAATTATTGTGAGAATAAATCGACTAGTGGAACACTCGAAAATCCGTTCTTTTACCTCTGTACATTTGAAGACAAATTTACGCCAAACAACTCAATGTCAATGGGAGATTTTTTTTGTGCAACGAAAGCCCCTTATATTGAATCTTATTACCGTTGTAGAAAAAAACTGAATTGTGACTGGTGGGGCAGAGCTTTGTATCTTGTGGGATTTCGTAATATTAAAAAGGTGTGAAGTATTAGATTCTAAAGGCAAATATTATTTTGAAAAGGCTTTTGTAAAGATTTATAAAAGAAAAACGTTTAGCTACTAAAAGTAAAACCTAATTTAGGCGCACCGCACCACGTACATACTTTTTACTCGGCAGTAAAAAAGGCAGCTTCTTCACGCTTCGATGTGGAAAGTTCATTCAAACGAAGGATACAATTATGTGTGTGAAATAAAACGACGACCGGTTTCGACTTGATTGCTACTCTCAGGTAAAAGGGTAAAAAGCCTGATAAAGGAAATCGAGTGGGGTTAAATCGGGCTCACAGTGCAGTGGTGAACGGATTTGCCTAACATTCTTGAGATCTTGTGTTCAATTCCTAGCAGAATCGGTGTGAAATACATGTTAAAATAGTGTTTTTAAATTGTTTTATTTCACTACTTGACCAGCATTTGCAAAGTTCTGGTCTTTGAGAGAATATGCAAAATAGTTGGGAAATTAAATTAAATACTGCCCAGGAAGCCCAATGTCTCTGAGTATGAACTGAACTAATATTTTCTACATTCCTTTCCCATCAAAGCGGTGCTAACCCTTGGTGTTGAAATTGCTAAACGTAGTACCTACCTACTAACAACCTTTCACTGTGACTTTATTAAATGTATACCTTTCAATAAGCGGTGCTAGATGAATGATTGTGAAATTTGTATTTTAACGATTTACATGAAGGTCATTGTGCATAAGAAATTTTACAAATATGATAGTAAAAATCTAATCTGACGTTATTAAATTTATACTTTAATGATAATAGGCTATGGTGATGCAATTTGTTGATACAATACAACTATTCGTGTTTGCAATATGGTCATGAGAATTAATAACAAAAGGTATCCGACAAAGGCCCTTCATATAATTTCCCTAATACTCAGTGAAAGGACCTATGAAATTAGATGAGTTAAATTCTTTAAAAATCGCAATATGTGAAATTAAACATTTTTAAAGACTTATTCGTTTGACAAAAAAAAATATTTCATTTTATTATTTTTTCAAAGCTTCACAACTTACATGTAGCTTAAAAAGCAATTACCAACGCTGGATAAATATAACCCGTATATTGTGTTGCTTAAATCTGTTGAGTATAGTAAAAATGTATAAAGTTTGGAACTTCGAAAACAATTTATATGAGAACACGCTTGCTCTCTCATACCGTAGACTTTGTAGTGGTAAAAATAAGGTGCCTAATGTCGTCACGTCAATTCCTTTTCTGAATCACAAAAACGAGTGAACCAAAAAACTGAGGCAAAGCAAATTGACCACTGTTTCAATAGAGATGGAAAATTTCATCAAAGAGGTTCAAAAGTTTAGTTGAATTTCTATATTTTTTATTTATTGGAATAATTTTAAAAAATACGAATGTGAATATTACACAGTACGTAAGGTCATTATTTACACTAGCTCTAGAAGATGTCTTTAAAACTTTTGACTGGAACGACAAGGGTATTAACATCAAGAGTGAACTCATTAGCAATCTCAGATTCGCAGATGATATAGTCCTATTTGCTAAAGATGAGAAAACAATGGAATACACGATAACTGAAGTTAATACAGCTTCCCTGAAAATAGGCTTGAACATGAATGTTTCAAAAACTAAAGTTATGAGTGATGCAAACAAATCATGTAAAATCTTGATTAATGGCCAAATCGTTGAAAAGGTTGATAGTTTCATTTATCTAGAACACGAAATAAAACTTGAGAAAGATAATCAAGAGGTCAAAATAGAAAGAAGACGAGGTCTAGCATGGATTGCCTTTGGTAGGCTCTCATGTATCCTGAAATCTCCGATGTAGTTACATTATTTAAAGAAGAAACTTTTTGATGCTTTTGTCCCTGTACTGACAAATGGCTCTAAAACTTTTGAAAAAAAATTACACAAATTATCCTTGACACAGAGAGCCATGGAAAAGAGAATGCTGGGTATGTCGTTGAGCGACAGAAAAATCAACACACGGATTAGAGCGAGAACCAAGGCCACCGATGTGGTCCACAGAGCTGTCAACCAGAAATGGACCTGAGTTGGTCATATAACCAGAACCACAGACCCTAGACGAACCAAAAAGTCCTGGAATGGCGACCCAGAATGGGTAAAAGAAGTGTTGGCAGGCCTCAGACAAGGTATTCTGATGACATACGACGAGTTGCAGGAAGTGGTTGGATGCGGTTGGGATAGAGAGATATGGAGACTAAAGGGGGAGGCCTATGTTCACCATTGGACATGAGACGGCTGATTATGATGATGGTCATAATAACCAACCAATGATAAGTGATTACTATTGAAAATGCCTTTACGTTTAATCCAGACAGTATCCCAACCGTCCTCCCATTTAAACTCAGTGGCTCATGAGGTACTGCATTGGGTCATTAATCTCTGTATACCCTGCTTATTTTATTTATTTTGTGGGATTTTTACAGCTATTAAACAAAAATAAGTACAAATATGTTAACAATACTAAAGCCAATCAAAAAGGTCTACGGTTAATTTAAAAATACATAATGTATTTTACAAAGAGAGAGTTTAAAAAATCATATCATACATTTTGGTAATATGATCAGTCTTACCCTACACATTCAGCCTGGGGTGCTATTTTGAATCTTTTCTAGCCCCTAGAGAGTGATAAGTTTTCAAAAAAATAATTTAATGATTTATTTTATTTTATTAATTACACTTTGCTTCATATATGACCACACTAACGATTAAACGTCAAATAAATATTAACCAAACCGTATTATTATTTTTCCGTTTTTTAAACAGTTTTACACATCATTTGACGTTTAACCATCGCTGTGACCATATAGAAAGCAATGTAAAATCGAATATAAAAAATAAAAATCGCCAAATTCAACCTTCTCTAGGAGGATCTAAAAATTTATAATACCAGCTTAGAGACTATAAAATATGGCAGCGAAAATTATCAATTTAAATACATTTCATATTTTATGTCCACCTTATCAGATATCGAACCCGGAACCTCAAGCATTACAGGAAAAAGCTATAAATAACCAGAAAACAGACCAGTCTCTTTTCGATTTCTATTTTCAGAATATTCACTTGGGAGTGCCTATCGAGCTACAAACTAGCCTTTATTTATATATAATAATTAATAATAAGTCTTTATTGACTTTAATATATATTATGTGATAAAATCAAACAAAATAAAAACAAAGGTATACATGATTAATTCACAGACAAGCAAATTCTTACGATCTGATGAAAAGCAAATAAAAAATAAAATAATGTCGATTTTGTTTTTATATAAAAAATAATAATTTTTATAATAAAATAAATAATTTAAAAGTTAAAAATGACAAACGAATTTCTCCACTTGATTCCATTTTTCAGGAGTTTCACCTGAGAGTAGCCATCGAAAGGGTTTTACTTCACACTCAAAACTTTATTCGTCATCTACCGGGACAAAGAAAAATTCACATTAACTAATCTAATCTTAATAAAATTTAGGCATTATTTTCTTAAAGTGGAGGCATTTATTACTTTCACGCTGTTTGTCTGCATGGGTTATCAAAGAAAATAAAACGCGTTACCATTCAATCAACTTTAAGACCATTTTATACACCAGTCTTTTTTTAGTTTATAGAAGATAATTATTTTAGCAATAAGTCCACCAAGGAGCATCAATTTTTGTACTTAAAGTTTTGAATAAATAAAAAAAATTAAATATGATTTGTGTTCTTATTATCATCATCATTCCCTTTCCGTACCTAACGGTGCATAGGGCACTGCGTTGGTACACCAATCGCAGCGTATCTTGATCATTTTGTTACATGAGGTAAGATGATCAGTCTTACGCTCCAGGTACCAGTCCAGTGACTATGAAATATTATGTTTTAAAAACACCCTTTTAAAATAAATATTTCATGTCAATCTTGTCGGGAATCTAACGAAAGACCTCTTGCGTGGTAGGCAAACGCGTAGACCATTACACCACGAGGCAAGCAATTATATCCATACTGACATCACTCTTTACATTGCTCGTATTATACGTACATACGCATTTACAAGGCATTTAACGAATAGATTATATTTTCAAATTATGATTTTCATATTAAATGACGTAAAATTCCGTGGGATTTAAATTAATAGTTGTATTAACACTTTGTATTTCGGAGCCGTGTAAACACGTGATTATATAACCACGCGTTGTGACCCGGTCCCGTGTTTTTACGTGATTTACCAGCTGTTGAAAAAAGTGCATTTTATTGACATCTAGTGACTTTTATTAGTACCTTTTTGTTGCTGGTGAACTACGTGAAAACTAGGGACCAGGACACAACGCGTGGTTTTTATAATCACGTGTTTACAAGGCTCCGGCATACAAAGCACAAAAAAAAGAATGAGACGCTGTAGGTATATATATATATATAGTTGGATAATTTATATAGCGCCATTTTTGTGAAAATCACCTCAAGGGCGCTGGTGGGAACATTGCAATGTGGTTCAGCATAAAGGCCAATGTTGGCAAAATTATCATTGAAAAATAACTTATTCAATTTTTTTAAATAAATATGCAAAGTAAAAATTGATTAACCTAGTATTTTCATAATTATGACACGTTTAAGAAACCCTTCACAAAGCATGAAATTTCACAAAAATGGGCCGGGTACAGGGTAAATTCTGTGTATTTGGTTAAAATTTTCATAATTTTCATAACATTTTCATAACCGTCACTATTTTTTAAATGTATTCCATATACATCTCAAGAAAAGCAGCTTATAAGTGGATCTTTACAAGGATGAGCTTTTTAAAATTAATGAAAAAGACGTCTTTATTGTTTTTTAGTTCGCATTTTTTAATATAACGTTAGTAGGATATCTTGCTGTAGACACAGATATGTACTTTGGTATAAAAAGCATTAGCTCCACCGGACTAACTTTTCATTACCACCCAAACAAATTTCAAAACTTTCAAATACAAAGCGCTGCTGTTTTGTGCGGCTTTAAACTGCTGACGTTGGCATCGATAGAACTTATATTAGAAAATGAGAAAAATTGTGCTTGTTGTAGTTGCGTATTAAATATCTCCCCATTGTTTCTGACAGCACCGCGTATTTTAATTCAGACAGGTTTTCAGAAAAAACAAAAAACCATTAGTTTAATAATTGCGCTGTTAGTGAAAAGACGTGAAAGAGGCATAAGTACTTAAATAGTGTATTCTTTAAAGGTTTGAAATTCAATGAGGTGTGACAATCGGTAAAAGTAGCAAAAAGTAATATCCCTTTTATAAAAAAAAGTTATTTATTTTGTTAAATTTTGATGTATCTTTGATCGTTTATTAACAGTCTTTTTGTATATATGTGAACTCCAATGACATGTCATATGCCCTTTAAATGCCTACACTTCCAAATCCCCTTCTCATTAAATATTTTTCTTCTCTGTTACAATAAATCTCAATCTTAATAATAAACGAGTGAAATCCAGCATTTTCTATAAACATTTGGACATTCGCAGAATATTGTTGATTATACTAACTTGTGTGAAAGGAAGTATAAAAATTGTAAAGTGTTTAAAAGCATTTCATTGTAGGTGAAATAATTCAACCAGATGAATCTAACACATATCAAGAAAGGTTTCAGCTGTTTTACTTTACAAAAGATAACATTAGAAGCATCCACCATATACACAAATCCTTTTTTTGGATTCACTCATAAAAGCGAGCATTTTTTTTTCATTACAAATTGATTATATTTATTCCTCCACCAACCAAAACCAGTAAGAAAAACCGTCGACAAATAATAATATTTATTACTTTCTATGTCCCTATCACTGTCGCTTTAAAGCCCCTATCGTCTACATGGTACAACATAAAGTTGAGAAAATTTTGATGTATAAAGATTGACAGAATAGTGAAAGTTACAGTGTTTGAAGAAAACGCGATGGACATTCGTCCGGAGAACAAAGGAGAAAAATTTGTGGAAATACCCCTTGAAGGCTAATCAAAAGAAGCAAAGGGGGACCGATCTTCAAAAATCTGCTAGAAGTGATTTTCGGCAAGGCCAAGAACAAATCAAGGAAGCTGTTTTTTGTATTTTCTGCTAGAAATCTTGTAATTTTGTGGAAGTGGGTCTCGTCGGAGAAGAGCATTTGCTTTAACACTTAAGATCATCATGGTTGGCAAGCGCACTAACCAGAACACCACATAATGGTAAAACGGTAACGGAAAATCTTCTGCACTGTATTTTTCTTTCCCCCTAACTTGGGACAAACTGTTACACGATTACCACTTAAATCAGTTCAAAATCCACGGTTTTAACATTAATTAACAGTAGTTTATTAATATGATCAATCGGGTTGCAATCCCGTGGCTATTGTCTCGGATTCACAGCTCAAAGGTCCGTGGCTTGAATCCCACTCTACCCCAACTTGATTCTCTTTTTCTAATTGTGAGTTATTTACAACTTGTTGGAAATTACCTACATTTAAAATATTTGAGTAAATCATAAGCACGAAAATATTAAATTGTTTTTTTTTTAAATGGCAAAATAAATACGTTTTATTTATATTTTACGTTCCAATTCTGCGAGTACTTTGAAATTTTATTAAAAAGAAAAATGTTATTAAATATTTTGTGTAGTTGCAATTACTTTCTAAAGCAAACCTTTGTTGCCAAGACAAGAAATTTACAGGGTTTTCTAATAAAAATACTGTAGTTAAGTTGACATCTCAATATAAATGTTTCAAACTTTTTCAAACGGCCGTTTCGATAATTACCATTTTAAATTAAAACAGAATTATAAAGGGCATTTATGAAAATGCTTGTTTTCTTTTATCTCAGCTTTGCGTGAGATTCTCAAGATGTAAATGTATTATATTTTTATTATGTACCTTTTCTTTTATTTTATAATCATAACAGCTCAAACTACTAAATTGCATAAAATAAGAGCTATTAATTTATTTTATAAATTTATTGCATAAATAAGTATGCATATTTTATAACGGGGAATCAATATAAAACTAGTGAATTAGAAAATGAATACGGAGCTTTCTCGGGTTAGGATAGTCTCCATCTAACATGTTTCAGCCTGTTCTAAGGTGGAATTTTTTGTATTCTCTACTTTAAAATTCATATTATTTAACACTTATTTATTACTCACTTATATATAAAATATCCCTTATAGATTACGCAGTCAAGGTATAGTCTAAAACTGAGTTACAGAGAACAATGACATAGTAAATGTACAGAATTTTCTCTCCTGTTTCCTCTCCATAAGTGAACATACCTATACTGTAAAAATCAATTATTTCTAAATTGATTTACTATGTAATATAATGATAATAAATAAATAAATAAAATAAATAAATAAAAAAAAATATGAGGTCACATTTCTTTATTGTTTCCAATGTTAAAAAAATGAACTAGTAAAATATATGAATAAATGCATTATTTTTTAAATTTAAATCAATCCTCTTAAAAAACTAAGGCAATAAAAATATGAAATCTGACATTGGCCTTTTTTAATCCATGCCACCGAAATATCTTAATACGTTGTTTATCAACTTTCTATATAGCAATTGTAATTAGACCAAAAGTTTTTCCATTTTAATACTGAACCTACAATTGAAAAGAGCATTATTTAAAGGTTGTAGACGAATTTCAGAAAACTGTACAAATATGTCCATATAAAATACTAACACACTTCTTCGGGAGAAGTAAATAGCTCTGTTAACGATATGCTATGCAGTTAAAGGAAATTAATCGCATTTATCATTTACAAACTACATTTGAAATTTTTACTAAGCGTTACAATAAAAAATCTAAATCTACAGGATTTATAATTATGTCATGTAAATGTGGCATCATTTGATTGCACGGCAAACATCTAGGTGCATACCAGGGTCGTGCTGTGAGGTTTTTGATCAGGAAAACAGTTATTTGGTATAGATACAATGGTAAAGTACCTACCACCAATACAGTTATTCGCGTAAGAGCTTTAAAATAAACTAAAAAGTAATTTAATGCCATAATTTATGCATAAAACAGTTATATTTCATAGCTTAATATTATCGTGTCAACTGATTTAAGTGCTAAATTCGTCAAAAACCATCACAATAGATAAAAAATAAACGTGTGTTAGTTTGTTAGAATTCCTTTATAATAACAAACATAATAAATATCTCAATTTGCGCATGCACTGACTTGTAAATTCAGGACTTGGCGACCGCCTTCAAGGAACCAAAAGATTTATACAGTTCCATACAGTATATATAATTTTATTGAGTAAACAAACAGTATGTACAAAATATATTGACAATTTATTTATGTATTAATGTAGGACACTTGTGCACCTATCGGAAAAATTGTTTATACTTAAGACAATAATTCAAATTATATTAAATGTAACAAATGTAAAAATATAAGAAATAAAAAAGGTGTAAATAATAATAAAATTAGTAAAATATCTGCTTCTCTCAATACGTCTATAACTTTTGACTTAAATTTACATGTATTGTCATGAAAAATATCAGCTTCCGTAAATCTATAGTTTTATTGCTCATATATTCTAGGTATAGCACATAGTTTTAAATAGTTCATTGACGCGTTGTCTGTGTAAAGCGGAAAGTTATGTTGTCGGTCTAGATGGCACACGGAATGGAAGTATGTATTTCAAGTAGATAAGGGGAATAAATTTTATTGCTTATTAAACCTTACAAAAATAACTGGTCCAACATTATTCTTTGATTTTAAAGAGAGTTTATTCTACTGTATTGCATATTTTCAGCATTGTTAGAGAAGTTAATGTTTAACCGGTAGTCGACCTATTGAAATAATTTTTGTTGGACCCTTTCTAGTCTTTATACATTAACATTAAAGTAAGGTGACCAAATAGGAACGCAGTATTCTAAATGGAGAAGAATAAATGTTTTATATTTTTTTTCATATGTCTGTGTGTTTAAATAGTTAAATTATTTTACTTTATGTCACTCATAACTGCGCAGACGAAAGGTTATTTGTAAGCTTGCCGCAATTTTTTAAAAGTTATTAATGAATAAATATCAAACCCATCTCAGATCGCTACGATTAACAACCAACTATTTAAAAACATGTTTGCCGTAGTGACCGAAAAGATAAATCAACTTATAGCTAATCTAAATTAATAAAATAAAAACAGATATTGATTTTAAAGAGGTCAAATTTTTAGGCAAGCATTGGTTCCACGATTCCATTCAATCTATGATGGATCGCGCATGGTACATAATGTACATACTAAATAGTTCCTAATTTGAAATACAGACTTACTCAATTGAGAGCGTCATTTTGAATAACTGTATAAATAATTAATCAATTTTTAACATTATTCATCTATCCAATGCAGGCCCCATATATTTTATATATTCAATGCAAAACCAGTGATGTCCAATGCAGGCCATCCACAATGGGTGACACGTATTCAAAATGTCATTTTTTATGGATTCTCTTTTTGGGCTTCTTACTTTTTTCCTTGTTTGAAATATGAATTCTCCAGTAGGTTCAGAGTAAGTAACATGAATTAACAAAGTCGCAAAGTTCCCAAGTTGCCTAGAAAAGTTTGAAAGATCTGTTGACCTTTTTTAGTTATTAGTCATTTTATGTGCCAGGTGTCCGCTCATGAAACAAAATAATACTGGCCTTCCTTTCCGATGCCTATCTTTACACTTACAATAATAATTATAGACCCTGGAGCGCCGATTACACAAAGCCCTAAGGGCCGAATCTTCCAGCGCGTAACAGTCAGCCATAACCGACTGATTCTGTCTATTAAATGTTATTTTTTACAACTTTTTTCGTTTCAGGAATCGAAATCATTTTTTTTAAATATTTTAATTTCAAAATTCTTATCTAAAGCACTAGTTTTGTGGTTATTCATTACGAAATTAAAATAAAAACCTTTTGTTTTCAACGACTTAATATTTCTTTAATTACTGACCGTGTACAAAGCTATACAAGCTTCCTAATTACATTTAAACACAAAATATAATTTAGTAATGAATATTATCCTATTTCATAATTTTAACAGTGTCCATTGAATACTAAATCTAATACATATACGTGTCAACTAATTGCTCTTCTCAACTCAACACAGGACTTTAAGTCTCATGGAGTTGGGACTTATGTCTCAAATTATTTGTTATAGACAACCAATAAGTATGTTAATTTATACATCAAGTATTTGTGCCAAAGTGCTTAAAAAAAGTTTTTTTTTCCTAATTCGAAAAACGTCTTATATTAATTATAATTTTAATATTGACACTGGGTTCTACGTGCTGAAAATAAACCATAAAAATTAGACTAATTTGAAGTTTTAGAAATTTAAAATGATTATTAAAAATTAATTAAGTCCACTTCTGTCTATTTTTAGAAGCGCAAATGATCGAATGTCAATTCCTACCTCCCCTTACCCCATACCTTTACGAAGACAAAATGGTAGATGACGCAAAGACTTGACTGATTACCTACGTACTTTTTAGATCAAATATTTAGTAGACTTTTAAATTAAATATAAAACAGGATAACATACATTGCTTAATTAAACATGTGTATTTATTTTTATTTTTATTATTTTTAGAATCAATAGAAGTGAATATTTCTATAAAAATTAAATGAAACAATATAGTTATGAACTATTTAAGAAGCGGTATAAATAAGCCCATTTCACACGTATCCTCCAAATCAGCGCGGCACGGTAAAATTAGGGTGGATTGGCGTTTTATATACTATTTTGTATTTATTTAAAATTTATTCACTTAGGTAAGAAGCTTGCAAAAAGAAATCGAGCGGAGATTAGTCTGTCTCACGCGTACTGGTTATTGCATTTGCCTACTATTAAACAAGTATAACTACTACTACAATTACGCCATTTCCCCGTAAGGGTAGGCAGAGAAAATGGACCGCCACAACGTCTGTCCTGGCATACATTTCTAGCTTCTTCCACATTCACATATCTTGTCATACATGCCCTTTGGTCCTGCCGGCTTTTGACATGACCAGACTTAAGATTTTGGTTTATCTTATCATGCCACGTCTTCTTTGGTCGTCCTCGTCTCACGTTACCGTTCATTTTCACAATATATACTTTTTTTACCATTTTTTGTCATCCGTTTGTTCTACATGACCAAACCATCTCAAAGACCTTGACGTAATCTTATCGATTATACCTGACTTGATTTTATCATTCGTAACCCTGTCATACATTGATTTCCTATACATTCGTATACATAAGAAATCGGCTTTCATCCTTCCTCAGCCAGTTCCATGTAAATACGGATCCAAATAAATACGTATAACAATTTCAGTATAAATATTAATCCATTTTTCGTTGTTTTATATTACCTTGTGGGTTTTCCCGCTGTGTGAAATGGGCCATAAGGTAATCGATTAAGCTTAATTTATATTTTGATAAACACAAATGAAAAACTAAACTCATATTTTGTTCATTACCCAAATTGTGAATATGCGCCAATGGACGGTTTGCAAGTTGTATTTGTGGGTGACAAAATAAAATAGTGTTACAGTCAACCAGAATAATAATTTGAAAGTGAATGTATTCCGATAGTTTGCAACGGTCGAAATCGGAGTGATTCTTTTGTAAAAAAGTCAGTTTTCATTTTTCAATATTCCAAGGGATGTTAATTTAGTGACCTGAATAAAAATACTAAACTAAATGTCACTAAATATTTGTATATAACCAATTACTGACTTTTTTGGTCTTCCGGTTACGAGACGTACCCGTCTCTTCGTCAGGACACCAATTAAACCAACATGCAAAACCCACTATACACCTTCACCATACAAAAATATAAAACCAACACGACATGCATTTTAATAAGCACATGCACGGATTAAGACAAACATGCGCTGATTATTATGACATGAATATTACATGATTATTATGACATGAAGATTATTATGACATGAATTATTATGGCATATGAAAACATTTTATGTTCAACAATATTTTGAGTATGTCCAAATGCTTGCAGACTGGCTGGATTTTCTCCCTAAGGAGTTGTTCATATTTAAATTTGTTGCAACAGAGAGGGAAAACATTTTAGAGAAAAAAATATGGTAGTCGAGGCATTTACAGGGCTTATGGAATGTCATTAGCTGGTTTAAGTGGCCACTTTACACACTGTGTAACATTCACCATTCTGCCTATGTTATAACATCCAAATTTCCTCAACTCTTTTATCTGTTGACTTTTGTGTAGTAAAAGAGCTAAAACCTTTATCATGTTGTAGAGATTCACCCGGCTGAACCATAAGCCCTGTAAATGCCTAAACTACCATATTTCCTTCTCAAAAATGTTTTCCTCTCTATTGAAACAAATTGAAATATTTTATGGTGTTTGATTGGTGTCCTGACGAAGAGACGGGTACGTCTCGAAACCGGTAGACATAGAAAAGTTGGTAAGTCGTTTTTTTTTTTAAGGAATAACCCGCTAAGCCTCTATTTCGAAGATTGTCAGCAGATGGGATAGAGGGGATATGGAATTAAGTAATGAAAAATTCACTACAAAACCCAGACCAATTGAGAAAAAAATACTTCTTGGATTTTTTTCTTGCAACTAGCGGGAATCGAACCCTCGACTCAAGTTTTACAGCTAGCCGTCTAACCAACTGCGCCATGGCGCCTGTCTACAAATACTATAAAACATTTAGTAAAATGTTAGGCCACAAATATATTTCATTACGCAGATGTCCTGTGTCTATAAAGTGTTCCGCCATTGCAGATTGTGCAGACTGCGACACGGTACAAACAACTAGTATATTTACACATATTTGTTTCTACAAAGCATACAGTTCACACTGAAGGTAGCTCTTGCAATGGTAAACACGCACCTATTTATCCAAATTATAAGGTATATATTTAAATCAAACAATGATTAGAGTTTACGTATTACAATCTTAGAAAGTATTATTATTATCAGCGCTATGATTTTTTTTGAGTTTTGTGACTTTTAAATTATTCCTCCTGTGACGTCACAAGTTCTCTTCCGAGAGTTGTCTTGATTAATAATTTGACTTCCCGGCAACCGAAAATTTCTTACATTATTCTATTACTGGTTTATTTCAAATAACTAGAGACGTTAATAAAAATTATCCTTTGTTTTTCATACGTTTTCGAGTAACTTTGCCATACAACTAAATGCTCTAATTTTTACCGCGCGTAAGAAAACATTTTTTATTACCAATTTCTTATCACACTAAACTTCCTCGTTGTCTGATTTTTTGTTCAAGAAAATCAAATAAAATAAATTATTAAACTTAAATCAGTGTACGATTTCAATGTTAACATTTTGAATTTTTGTTAACATGAATATTTTTATATAAATATCAAATGGAAGAAACCATAATTTAAGAGATAATTTCAACTCCCGCAAAGTGTCCTTATATTTTACAATCGCACTTAAACAAAAACTCGTGTTATATTAATTACTTTGAAAGAATATAATTCTTTTAATGACCTTCTAAGTTCTCGCTGTCTTGGAAGGGTCTGTTCTCGGGTCTAGTTTAATCATAATGAAAGTTCGTATAATGTGACTCCGTTGCGATGTTAAATAATACAAGTCTTATACAACTATACAAAGTCTGAACCTAAAGCTACTAAAGCAGTCTAAAGTTTTGCGTTCGTATAAACATTTTGTAAATAAAACGCCTAAAACATAATGATGGTCCTTCTATGTATTTTTAAAAGAAAGCGATTGAAAGTAGAAATCGGAAAAAAGTTCTAAGTAATCACCAACGTAGCAAGAAAAAGATTTCTTCAAACTCCGTCTCCGGATTCAGTCTTAAAAACTACGGTAAAATCTTTTAAAAGACTTCTAAATTATTTTCTCTTTCACCATAAACATCTGCTGTTATAAAATCATAACATGCAGACAGCAATTGTCGTGTGAGAATCGGTAGGTCTTTATTTGATTGGTTCGGGGTCTTCACTGGAGTGAGGCAAGGCTACATCCTGAAACCGTTCTAATCATCATATTGGTGGATTATATATTATGTAAATCAATACCACCTGACCGTGGTGTTGAAATGAACTCCCACTACAGTTGTGCGATTTGGAGTACGCAGATGATACGGATCTTCTCCAAAAGTCTAAAATTGGTGATCTTCGGGAAATTATAAACAGACTTCAAGTAAACTCCACTCGTCTGGGTTTTAATATTATACCGAAAAGATCCAGATTATATAATATTAGGCATAAGTTGGTTCGATTCATAACTAACAAGTCCGTGCGAGTGTTTTGGGGGGGCGACAGTGGACTTGGATTGGACACGTGCTGCAGATGCCTCAGGATATCCTTAACCCAAGCTACTTCTTCACACCTACGGTCTCCTACCGTCCTAGAAAACCGTCAATGACGATCTTTCGTTTTTATTCGTCCGAACTAAGAGACATGGGAGGCGGCGAGAATGCTGGCTAGCGATAAGATCTCCCGAAGGCGTTTGGTGTTGTCCACATGCTCCAACTAGGAACGGATGTGGAAAAGAAAAAGAAGACAAATATGCATTAGAAAGTGGCGAATTTCAAATAGAGCTGAGAGTGCAGCTTGGATTAGCAATCAATCTGATGATCGGAGGTTAAAACCAAATGTTACGTATAAAACTCATGCATAATTTATATATATTCATAAAGCCCACAGAAAAGATGGATCGACGACATCGCCTCTATTGCTGGTAAAACATGGATGATAAAAGCGGAGGATAGGAAGGGATGGAGTCGTTTGGAAGATGCTACCATCCAGCAGTGGAGAGGATAAGACTGAAGAAGAAGAAAAAGATCATTCATATTATTTTTTTCGATTCAAATTGTGGTACTCTGACTTACAAGAGCACAAAACAACAAAGTTAAATTAAATTTGGGTGTTTGACTTTAACTTCACTTAAAACTGTCATACGTAATTGATCGGATTGGTAAAACCATAGATACCGAGTCGCAGTTAATTAGACGGCCAACTGTGAAGCTGTCGTCGCGGGTTCAATTCACGCCAGTTGTAAGAAAAAAATCAAAGATACCTATTTTTTTCTGAGTTGGTCTAGATGTTGTCGTATATTTTTAATAATGTCCTCTTTTTTCCACTTACTTACAAGCCTTTATAATAGAGACTTTGTCGGTTATTTCTTTTTTTAAATGCTTTTAATACATCTTAAAAGCCCTTTTTCACCATTATCGGCGGTGCATGCCATTCTAATCAACGGGTCGCAGACCTGACACGAAAAACTCTCAGAAGTTTGCAACTGGCATAAAAGACTGGAAGCTTCATATTATTTGTAGACGCCATCTGCTCTAATTCGAAGGAGGGATGCAATTTTTGACTGTGTTTTTCATTGTAAAATATACTCGTATGTCTCACTTTAAATAATGGAATAATAAAAACGATTTTATCTTTATCATTGTATATAATCGGATGTATTCACGGTATATGTATTTCAGATACCGGTATTTATACTGACGTTAATTCTACTCAAGGACTTACTTCTCATATGTAGCTTTACTTCGAATGAGGTAATTTTAAATGCCACAGTGCCTAAAAATATTTTTATTTATCCGAATTAAATTCATCGGTCTAACGGTCAGCATGTTTGCCTACCATACAAGAGGTCTCGTATTTTATTTTCCATATGATTGGAGTAAAATACTTTTTTTTTTAAGATTTTCTTTTATTGAAACATTTCATAGTTCCGAAACTAAGACTGCAACCTGAAGTGAAGCATTGACTATCTTCCCTTCATACAACAATAATGGTTGATGAATCATTACAATATCCTATTCACCATTATGTACGAAAAGGAAACAATGATAAAATTTGTCATTTTTTTGCAATTTAACGGTTTAATTTTATTCATCAGGTTTGAATAAGAGTTTGATGATGATTATATTGTTGAAATCTAAAGTTTTTGAAAATTTGAAAAAAAAGTTTTTGAAAAAAAACTTGAAGAAAAAAATTATTTATAATATAATATACATCTTCATTTTTGTATTTTAATAATTCCTTTCTAGTTCTTTTTGCGTGCATTGAAGAACTGTTACATATAAGTTATCTGAATAACCTAACAACACATTAAATAACGTTAAAAATAAACAAATTGACTCAAAAAATCTATGCCTATTATTACATTGCGGATTTTATTTTATTAATTTCTTTGGGATAGATCTTTCGGCTTTTTTGTAGATCTCTTCGCCATTTACACATAAAAATTGATCGGCATGGATTAGCTCAAAATCTTACATGTCGATCGTGAATATATTGTATATCATTATTTAATTGCCCTTGTTTGTCTTTGCTACAGAGTTTTATGTTTGGTTTCCTGTACATACGTTGCTTTATGCTACTTTATTTTCATATATTTTATAAATAAATAAATAACAATTTTTTCAATATACTTGTAAAGTTTATAACAATAAAAACGACTAGTTTTGGGCGTTTTGAAGTGACTTTGTACTTATAATAAGTTTCGGCTTTAGTTTCGGCGGAAACTAAAAACAGATGCCAAAATTCGGGTTCGGCAGAAAATCTTGTTTCTGTTTTGTAATGAGTACCGACTACCCGGAAATAATGATACGGAAAATGGAGGACAAGAGGCGAAACCAGAAGAAAAAAATCTTTGTTTCATAATATGCACACGAGAGCAGATTCCCATAAGGGAAGAAAACAATGCTCAAGTAGATTCTCAAGCCATTCTCTTTGCTTTGCATTTTGTTTTTAAAATAAACATGCTTATTTTTTTATCATAAAAATAAAATTCCACACAGACTTGTTATTTTTATTTTTATTTTACGACCTAAACCAATTTCAACAGTTATATAAAGAAACACATATATAAGAAGCTGAATAAAAATAATATAAAATTTGTAGCAAAGACAAACAAGGACAATGACATGAAAGTATTCAATTTGTTCATAAACACGATCAACATAATATAACGACTTCAAGCCAACCCACGCCAATCCATCTTCATTCCACACTTTGTTAATGGCGAAGAGATTTATCCCAGAGCATTCCAAGTTGTGTGACGAATTGACTCATATACATATTCTGAACTATAGGACATAAAAATAAAAGTTTCGCTTAAAAGATTTGATTAATAATATGCAGGCTTTTTAATATATTTCGTATGCTGATATTCATACACAAAATATGTACATGTGTTTTTCTTGTTATTTTTCTTTTTATATTTCCATGTTGTTATATTGATTTTTTTATTTTGTATAACTTTACATTGTGATATTTTACATTATAATAAATAAATAAATAACATTTTTGACTTCTAGTGACACGGTTGGGAACATGAGACGAAATATATTGCAACAGCGGAGGGATATCACTTAAAGCATTAAGCATTTTGAAAATGTCCATCTCAGTTCTACGTTTCTCTAATGAAGACAGATTGAAAGATTGCTCCATTTCAAAATATAAATAATTACCGCTTTGCAATCCGAGCAACCGCAACATTTCTTAGAAAACGGTTTTGGTTTTTTTTAAACTTTGAATTTATTTACAAAGTACGAACTTATTAAATTAAACGATAACTTCATCTCGAGCTAAATGTTAAAGAGTTATGAATTTGCAGGGAATCTACAATTGGTGAAAAAAAAAATGTTTTGTTTTACATGGCAGTTAGGTGTTGAGTAGTGCATATGGGCATTACGAGTGTCGTTAATATTTTTTTTAAACCTTCACTTTTATATATTAGGCTTGAAATCTTCCTCGATCATTCTACAATTTTTAATTTTTCTGGAAAATCTTATCATGCTGCTGTAAATATTAAATCGAATAAAAAAATCCAAAGCAAATAAAATATTTTGCAGTGATTTTGTACTTTTTGGTTCAATTATCTAAGTTGTTTGCTTATTTTAATTTGTTGCAACTGAGATGGAAAACACTTTTAATAAGAAAATACTGAAGTCTAGCCATTTACAGGGCTTACGACCTGTCATTGGCTCTATTAAGCGGCCACTTTACACACTGTGTAACATTCACCATTCTGCCTACGTTTCAATATCCACATTTCCTCAACTCTGCCAGCTGTTGACTTTTGTGAAGTAGAAACCTTAATCATGTGGGTGAGATTCATCCGGCTGAATCAATCCACCTACTAGGCAACGCCTGAAAATATTTTTTTAATTTTTATACTTCGCCTTATAATAGTTTGCACACATTTGGACATACCCTAAACATTATTGTTTGCTTATCAATCAATAAAATTCGTACAAAAAAACGTAAATAATTATATTCACCAATAATCGTATAAAATTTGCTTTACGAAATAAATAATCTGAAGTTTTTTTGTTACTTTTATGACATAATATTGTATTTTTATCTATTGGTTTTATCAATTTTTCCTTCGTTGGCTAGTAATTCAATCCAAGGCTGGCAACTGTAATGTTTTCGTATTGAGAGCGTTTGGCGCTATGTTACGTCAAAAGAGCATAAAATATTCACGATGAAAAAACACAAAATGTTATGATTGAGACGATATCCATCCAAATTTCCGAATCCTGTCAAATTCCTGAAATATGACCAAGTAAGCACTTTTGTTTACTAACATAGATTCATGTTGCGTGTGTTATTATTGCTTTAAAGCGAGAACGAAGGTAGGCAGGAAAATGAAAATCTCAGTTTAAAAAACATGAAGACAAAATACACAAATACTTAAATAAATTGACAGATATTTCAACAAATTATGAGAATTATTTGAGTAAGGAATATGGAAGCATGGGCATTCACAGATTTCAGAAATTCCCATTAGCTGATTTGATAATGATATTTATTTATGTATTTTTTTTCATTTTATATACTTTTTCATGAACCAGATGGATTTATCAACAATATTTTGTGATTGTCCAAATTTTTGTAGAAAAAGACTGGATTCAACTCCCTGGGGAGCTGATAATATTAACATATTACATCAGAGATGAAAAATACTTTTGAATAGTAATAAAGAAGTTAAGGCATCTACAGGGCTTATGATCAGCTTTGAGCAGCTTATGAGCAGCTTTATTTCAATATTTTAATTTTAATTAATGTAACATTGTCCACATTCACAACTGAAAACGGCAAAATATCACTTTAGACCATTTGTGGTCTTACAAATTTTACATGTTAAGGGATGATATGTTTCCTAGCTAACTGTATCTTCCAAGCTTGATGACAGTTGTCACCGGAAGTTGATGTTTCTGTTTTTGATTTCCTCGTTCCAAGGTAAAATCGCCTCGCCGCATCGCGCCGCACACAAACAATTATTTTAATGTATGACCTGATTAGGACACGTTCGCATCCGAAGCGGATAATTCTGCTGGCATAAACAAAAAGCCAAATCATATTTTGAAATATGATACTTTTTAGTATTTATCATTTTTTTGCAAAATGTCAAAAACTGTTAATAGTCATAAGTAAAAACACAGTATATCAATTGTTTCTAAAGCATAAAACCAGTGTGTCATATCTACACTGAGTTTTTGCTTATGGATTTCTAAATATTGGGTTATTTATACTAATAAAAATACTTATATACGAGTAGTTTTATTCCACTTTTATTTAAAATATTTTACCAGTGACCGGATTTCGTCGTGACTGACATCGTCAGACTGGTAGGAGACTAAACAAATTTCTATGTTATATACAAGTGCAAGCAGAAGTTTTAAATCATGATTTTATATAATTATGGAAATAAAACAGTTCAAATTAAAACCATTTAAGTATAAGGTAATAATAATTGTATGAATATAAGTTTTATTTGAATGTATATAATGAAAACTGGTGTAAATGTCAGTAGAAAAACTTAATATATTGTGTTTTTACCTAAAAAAAATTGTACCATTTTTCGCATAATATCAAATGGTTCGAAATTTCTGGTAGAACAATCGTCATCATGCCCTTGCGGCACCGAATGGTGTATAAGGCACTGCATTGGTACACCAATCGCAGCGTGTCTTGTTTAATTTTGTTAGATGAAAGCAAGTGGTCATGTGAAAAGTCGGAATAATCGACGTGCGTGCATGAGAAGATGTATGAATGTGAAGGAAGCAAAGGAAGTGTGCCAGGACAGAGTGGTGTGGCGTTCTATCCTCTCTGCCTACCCCTCCGGGGAAATGGCGTGATGGTTAGTTAGTTTAGTTAGTTAGATGAAAGCAAGATGATTAGTTTTACGCTTCAGTTACCAGTCTAGGGACTAGGAGATATTTTAGTGTCAAAACAGCCTTTAAAATCAATATTTTAGATTAACCATGCCGGGAATCAAACCCGAGACCTCTTGTATGATTCGCAAAATAATGATTCCGTCTACCGCGCTATTGTCCTTCTCTCCGCAAATTGTCCTCCGTTCCTCCACAGTTCGTTTTGATTAGTCAATCGGAGTGTCGTTGACTTGCGTTTCGTCGTTTACCATGGCTTCCAAAAAAAAAATGTTGTGTGATCGTAAGTGGATAAACTAAAAATTATAGAGCAATCAGGTCAAGGAGTTACGAGTTAACAGTTGGCTGAGATGTACACATAGTAACAAATTATAATAGACCCTTTTTCGGAAAAAAACAAATTATCCAAATGGGGTCCGGTCCCAATTGATTCAGATAATTTAAGTTCTACAATTCAAAATACAAAGTGTTTTTTGTTTGTGGATTTTGTGATACCTTTTTCCAAATTTGCTCAAGTTAAAAAATTACACCATCGGCTAATAGCGACACGTCTTTTGATTTCACTTTTGCATTTTCCATTACATTTGATTCTCATTTCAGATAAATTATTTTACATTACATTTTTTTTTGCACCACAACAGGCCAGGAGGCCTAATTACAGTGGTGAATTACATTACAGAGCACCCAGGCTTGAGAAAAATCACATTTTAATTTTTGTGTTCTCACCGGGAATCGAACCCGGAACCTTCCGTGTGTGAGTCAAGTGTCTTGACCACTACACCACGGAGGCCGCCTTATGTGAATTCAAATGCCCGCTATCCACTCGTATCTGTTATAACTCTCTGTCAGCTGCCCTTTAAGAAAAGTTACCCAAATTATTACTCAGGAATAAAATCCCTATGCAGATTAATGAGAGGAAGAAGGATATATGGAGAGGGTAACACGTCACTTCCCCCGCCCTCTTGGATTCCTTTAAGTCGCTTATATTTTGAAAAATATAAGTCCGTAATCGTTATATTTGTTTTTGTATTGTTAAATAGACTCTTTAGTCGGTTTCGCTTTCTTTTCGGACGCGATAAAAAAACTTGTTTGCTTATTGAGAAAAATCAAAATAACTAGTAAATCTTGAAAAGCATTTGTAATACCCTTATTGTTTATTGAGAATTATTTTACAGTACGTAATCACAAAAAAACCTTTCTTTGTAATTTAATTCGTGAAAAATAAAAGTAGTTTTGTACGAAAAAACAAGAAATTGAGTCGTGTATACCAAATACATTTTTTCTTTATTTAACTTTTTTAAAAAACTGACTTCCGCTTAGCAAGAAAGTACATACAAGTAACACACACATAGTACAGTGTTAGCTCGTATTTTAAATTACTTGGTTTTTCGTTCTAGCACCGGGTTGTCTTGAAAAAAACTTATGTTCAGTACAAGTTTACATAGACGCAAAAGAAAAGTATAAATTTTGACATGTTTTTTTTTAATTATTATTTCTTTCAAACTGATATAAAAAGATAATGAGTACAATAAACCCTGGATGTGTGTTGTAACAATATAACAACATTTCGCAAATTCTGTCAAAATGTAAATTAAGTCTCACGGCTCTCTTGTGAGTTTGCTTCCTTTTCCTAACGCGCGCCATTCGAGTAAATAATCTGCCTACTCGCTTCATAATGTACAAAATAAGAACCTATTATTTATGTAGTTTAAGTCGTTCTATGAATCACTACGTGAAAGCAGCTAAACTAACGGAAACTCTTTGTCCTGATCCCCTCAAATTCTCTTAGCATTATTTATTTAGATTTACACGGTTTTTTAGGACCCGACCACGAAACTTCAGAGTAACATTCCTCACAGCAAGTTTTAAAAAAAAATCCTAATAAAATTTTTCGAACTATTTTTTTTTTTAATATTTTTTTTTTACCATCCCAAAATGGAGTTAGTCTTTAATTTCTTGGTCGAGCATTCCTTCTGCAAACCCCTATAGTTGGATAATTTATACAGCGCAATTTTTTGACAATATCACCTTAAGGGCACTACCTCTCCCCGACAAAAAAACATTGAGATAAAAACGTATTTGACCAACGAAGCGATACGCACGAGACGCGGACAAAAGAAGTGGCTGGGTAGGGGAGGGGTAGGGGTTTGTGGAGGGACTGCTTCTCCGAGAAATTAAGGATTCACTACATTTTGAGATTATAAAAAAAATCATTCAAAAGGTTTTTTATAAGCTTACCATGAGGAATGTTCGTATGAAGTTCGCGGTCTGGCCCCGAAAAACGTGTAAACGAGTACTGATGTACACAAATAAAATAGGTTTTAATTAATACACACGAAGTTAAATTATTTTCACTTTAAGATCATAATCCCCACTCTCAAACCACCGCATTATAAACGTGTATCTCGATCATGCGTCACGTAAAGGTAAGGTGATCACCAGTCTTACGCTTCAGCTGAAAATCCAGGGACTGTGAAATATTGCAGTGTTAAACCACCTTTTTTTTATTTATTGGGGATATCAACAGTTATACATGTAAAAAAAACAAATAATTTATTATACAAAGAATAAAACCAATGACAGATATCCACAGAAATACATGAAATACTAGTACAATACATGCTAGTGTGAGTGTAAGTGTGTGAGAGAGTAGGTGAGTGGGTGTTATAATTGAATGGCTGCTTTGTTTATTCGGAAATTCTTGCAATGATGAACAGACTTTAGCTGGAAATAACTTAACCCAAAGTTAATTTTAAAACATTATTTTTTACAAAGCAAGCAGAATAACCGCTAAGTATTTAAGTTTAGGTTTATGTAGAGTTCTGTACTGATCTTCGTATAAAACCGCGCAGTTTTGCATTCAGACAGGTGCCATTAAATTGATAACCGCCAAGGATTTCTGTTGTTTCAGATGAAGTGTGTATGTATTTGGCCGTAATTACCGCGCAGGTCTGACGTCATACTGCCATTCTACCAATGGCACCTTGCTACAAGCAACCTAAATGTCGGCGCTTATGTAGTAATACTCACGAAAAACAGCCCGGTTTACTACCTACTGCGTATTCCGATGGAAAGATTTTTTTTCCTTTATTGGGGCCTTTACCAAAACATGAATACATCCGAAAAGTTACGTGCATTTACATATTTAATAAACTTATGAGCAACAAAACCAGAAAGGACAATAAAGAACAAAACGCACATAAGTATTAAAATAATGCATTATATAAATTTGATCTTGAACGTAAAACGAAATAATAAAAAAAACAAATTGTCTTGAGCAATTCAAATAAAAACACTTGCCGTGTGCCGTGAACTTATTTTATTGATTTATTTTACAGAAACAAACAGTCAACAATGATATAATAACAGACAGACCAGTGAATTTTGTATAATAGATTAGATTTACTTCTATCTAATTTTTTTTTAAATTATTTATATTTTATGTTAGCTTATATAAAAACAAATCGGCTTTGTGGTGCAATGGTTGGCCCATTTGCCTGCCTGATTTCTGACGGTGGAAATGAAATATTTATTTAAAAGAGTGTTTTCACACTAGAATATTTCATAGTCCCTGGACTGGTACCTGAAGCGTAAGACTGATCACCTTACCTTCATGTTACAAAATTGATTGAGATATGCTGCGATTGGTGTACCAATCCAGTGCCGTATGCACCATTAGGTGCGGAAACGGAATGATGATGAATGATAATTAAAACACATAAATACGCTTACTTCAATAACATATCTTTCTACATCATCTCACAGTAAACAAAACATTCATTTTTTAATTCATTCAAACTCTTTTCATTCTTCATAAATTCAGAAATGTCTTTATACATGTTTAAACTTTAACACATAATGCAATTTTTTAATTCTGTGTTTTTATTTATTTACTTTTTGTATCCTCATTTCTAGTAATGTATTTATGAAAATGTTTATTCCACATAATCTTATTAATAGAGTATTAGGGCATTCGGTTGTTTAAAAAATTATGTATAAAATTAAGCATATTATACGTCAGTCCCTTTTTTAGTATCTAAGTTCTTCTTGCATTTATTATTTTTATTTTTTATTATTTTGTACCTACCGTTCTTTAGCACTATTCTCATAACTCTATTTTGAAGTACTTTCATTTTAAATAATGTTAGTGTATATTAGTATTTAACCACTTACTGACTTTTTATGTCTACCGGTATCAAAACGTACCCGTCTCTTCGTCAGGACACTCACTACACCAACATACAAATGCTAAAAAACATGATCACATTTTCCGTCATCGTAGTATACATAGTATTCACAAAAAATACATAAATTACATGCAGAGCTTTTTTTTAAAAAGACATATTAGCGTTCTTATAATTTAGCCAAATATTTTAATTTTGGTGATCATTTTCAACGAGTTGTAAATTACTTAATATTAGAAAATGTAAATCAAGTTGAGGTAAAGTGGGATTCAAACCTCGGACCTCTGATCCGTGGGTCCACAACACTAGCCACGGGACAGCAACCCGATTAATATAATTGTTTAAAGGGGATGCAAACACCACCATGTCAGAACATGCACTAAAATTAGGTTTATAATATTTAGCCTTATGTCGCAGGATTTGTGGGGGAGTTTTTAGGAAGAGGAAGGGCTAAGTGTTTTTTTTTATAAAGGAGTTGCATTATTTGTTACATTGCTTATAATATACACGATTTATATTTCAAAGAGAGGATTGTTCTGCTATGATATTACTTTATTTTAGCTAAACTGTTGGGATCAGAAAGAATATTCTAATGTGGACCAATCAGGAACTTCTCAGCATTTGCTCGTGTGGAGAGGACACCACTTAAAAATCTTCAAGTGAAGCCGGCCTGTTGACATTTGTCAACAGGCCTTCCGTTCCACTAGAAGAGTGTTCGGCGTTTTGTTCCCTACTTTGGTTTATTTTACCAATTGCCTGCTGAGCTTTTTGTTGTTATAGAAAGCCATTTTGGTTTTCGTGGGGTTCCATATTCTTGCTGAAATTTCAAAGTAAATAGTTTTATGAGGGCTACTCATAAGTGGTTGAACGTTACACAAATAGTTATTTTATTCAAATCTTTTAATTTATTTAAACTTTTAATTTATTAAAGCTAAAAATAATACTGAAGAGTATCAACCTATATGAGGGTACTATTTGCAAACCTGGCAAAATCCATCTTTCTCTATTTTGAGCAAATTGCAATAAACTGATACTATACTTAACTTCTACTTTTTTTTTAAACTTCAAATTTTTATTATAATCAATAAATATTTTACTGTGGTGACATAAGCATAATTATGTCAAGAAACTGTAGTGAAATAATAAATTAAAATTATACATTCCAACTTCACGGTACTCAAGTAGAGGTTGCCATGTTTGCAACAAACCTGACAATTTAAAAGTCAAGTTATTAAAAAAAAAACGTATTTTTAACTGAAAATGTTATTACGAGTATTATTCTAAAAAATTGTATTCCTAATAAGGTTTAATGTGTCTTTTTTTTAGATTTTGTATTTTGCCGGGTTTGCAAGTAGTACCCTCCATACGTGAAATAATTAAAGTTTTATATATGAGTTCTGCAGTATTTCTATCTAATTTATTCCTCAATTTATACTCAATTTGTTTTTACTCTGAGGTATTTACAAAAATATTTTTGAATTCTGTGTCCGGGCGCACAAAGAATGCACACAAGTATGTCAAAGGACCAGAACCCTTAAATTGATGACTAGTCTCAGGTAAAAAAATAAAATAAACGGAAAACGAGTGGAGATAAGTTCACCTCATTGTGTAGAGGTTACCTCGTTCGCCCATCTTTCTTGAGGTTCTGAGTTCGATTCCTGGCAGGGTGGACTTTCATTCAACAAAAAATATTTGCATACACTGCAATCGGAGTGCCGATGCAGTCCCCTATGCACCCCTAGATGCGGATAGAGGGAAATGATGAAGACGATCATGTTTTTTTTTTTTTAATTTTTATTTTGTCTTTACTCGTAATTATGTCCCGTGTGACACATTTATATCATATTATTTTCTTAATAGACTATTAAACACAGCCATTTTTTTTTTAAGAAATAGGTTATCAACACAATGATTTTTTAAGGTTTTGTGTTTTTGAAATTACTTTGCGTCTGACGTCTTAAGCTCTCTTCCTCTTCTTCTACATGAGTTCTGCTGATTGGTCAGTTGATTTACTGTTAGCCGGAAATCAATCGCAACTCTCTTCTTTTTAGTTGATTTGGAAGAACTAGTGAAGTCACGCAAAGATGTTCGTTTTAAAAAAAATTATACGTTTTCAAGAAACTTCGCCTTACAATTTAATGCTCTAATTTTTACGGCGCGTAATAATATTTTTTTAGATCCAATTTTTCGTACTGCTGAACTTCCTCGTAGCATCTTTGTAGTTTTTATACGCTTCCATTATCTTTTTTCACTACTTTTTAAATGCATTTTTAAAGAAAAACGGGATCTTGTTACAGATTTTTATAGTACCTTTAGTACTTTTTTTATAAAAAAGGAAATTTTAGCATTTTCATGATAATAAAATCAACCCTAATACTTCCAATAAGGGAGTATTTTCTTCCGCCAATCTCGTGGACTCATATACTGTGGCATCTGTGACTCTTGATTACATCTGTCCACCTCATTTGTTAACGTCTTATTCCTCGTCTACCATCAAAAGTCCGATGCGTTATCTGTCGCTCTGGACTCGAGCCTTCTTCATTATTGCTTTTTCAATGCTATATTGCTGTGCTCATTCCCTTGTGTGATGGATTGGTAGAAGAGCGGTGGGTTTGAAACGATTGAAAAAGGATACGTTCGGGTATATTTACAAATATTCGACGCTTTATCCATTTGAGATACTTCGGTATCACTCGAGCGCTCGTTATCAATTAGCATCGTTTAATCTCGTAAGGCCACAAAATTTACCCTGAGTAGCGTCTGCTAACGTATCTCAACATATACATTGTTTTCACTGTAGTATCTTGGCTAAGCCATAAACGTATTATTTTTTTCAAAAACGTTTGTTTCGATTATGACTGGGGTGGATAACCGACCGGTATCTCTGTCCGATTTGTCTGTTTTTCATATAGCAACTTTAAATAGATTCCGAGACATCGCGAATCGATACCCCGTCTGGTATTTACGAATATGCGTCGTGGTGCGGTGGCCTCTTGATGTTGTTACTGTCATACGCCACAGAAAAAATGTCAGGTCTAAATGCCATAGCTTGCGGGGGAGTTACAGTGTGGCATTGGGAAGCAGCGGTGTTTCAACTCATTTCCTTACTCACGAACATACGACACACGCTGTCCACTGCGGTGCAGTAAACAATGGCAACTGCTGCACTAAACTGCTTAGAAAGCCACCAAGTAAAGTACATATTAATTTGTCCGTTTGTTCACGTTTTTATCATAAATACAATTTTATGTTCACTTTGTCCAGCTAACAAGGTGCATACCCCGTTCCAAGCTAGACAATAGGAAATATTACGTTTTTTTTAAAACATTTTTTCTATCCTGTAAAAAATTTTTTTGCTAATTATTAGTAACATAAAAAATATTTTTAAATTTGTAATTTCGAATTCCCGCGAAAACGGTGATTCCATTGGCCACGCCTCTAATACGTCACGATTCATGTTAATTTGTTCCTGCAATTGAAATTTGTGTAGAACAATTTCATAAATCTTGACGTCACAACAACCTAGGCTAAACACGTCGCGTTTATCTATTAACATTTTTTTATTGAACTTATTTTTTACATTTATGTATAAATACACTTCTCTACAATATCTATATTGATTTTTAAAATTCAATTGATTATTTTATTCCAATTTGCAGACAATACTGCCCTTGTAATATGCCATTCAAATATAAAAACTACCCAAAAAATGCTTCAAGAAGGTTGTTCAAATCTCATTAAATGGACGCATGACTATGGCTTAGTAATAAATTCTAAAAAAACTAAAATTGTTCATGTATCCTCACCATATATTACTAAATGTGAATTCGAAATAGAAACACAAACTCGTATAAATTTTTGCTTTCATTCAAATTTAAATATAGAATCAGATATGTAAATGTAATTGTCCTATTATAGATGTTGTAAATTATCATAAATATTTAGGATTTATTATTGATTCTAAATTTAGCTGGGCTGTTCATATTGATGGAATCTGCGACAGATAAAGGTACTGGCTTATGGTGATTTATGAAATTAAAAGCATACTACCTTTCAAAACGTTAAGATACTTATATACCTCGCTCATTGAATCCATTATATCTTACGGAGTGCGTGTCTGGGGTCTCACCTTCCAGTCTCATCTGGATAAAATTTATGATATTCAGGTGAGACTGTTGAGGGGGATTGTACCGGATAGCATAATCCGTGAGGCAAAACATATGGGCGAAGGTGTATATTTTTAATTCTGTAATTTCCTGCCGTTAAAACAACTTTGTGACTACAAATTGATTGTAGATCACTTTGTTAATCCGGGATATAAAAAAAGAGTTTCCCACACTCACAACACTAGATTAAAAAATAAGGGCTCCCTGTCTGTTCCCCGAATTACAAATTACTTCGGAGAGCGAACATTAAATTGCGTTGTTCCAAGATTGTTCAATGATCTCCTACAAACCATCATTAACATGAAAAATCTTCAAATGAAAAAAAAAGAACTGAAGAAATATCTTCTAGATACTTTATAGTGCCTGTTTATAAATAAATCTGTAAAATATAAATAAAATAAACCTGTCATAAAATTAAAAAAATGTGTCCCACCGAAAAGTCTTTAGACTTAGTGGGTAACAAATTCTTAAATGCATTTTTAAATTATAAAATAAACGCTGCTCTGCAGCACTGAAACTGAAACTGAAATCCATTTCATATATTTTTATCGATAATCGTAGTATGTGATATTTCCCTTTTACATTTAAATACATGATAATAGTTTACAAGTTAATAGAAAGCACAGACTAATAAAATACAAACTGACTGGCATACACATTTTAATACATATACATACACACATATATACACATATATATATTTATATATACATACATACATACATACACAAAACATAGACAATTTATATAACAATATAAAATAATATATTTGCTAACATTTATAAAATGTATGAGTACTATTTACACATTTTTATAACGATTAATTGATGTCACAATAGGTCTTTATCTTACTATTCGTTACCAATTCTCGTACAAAACGTTTAGAACTCTTAACGTTACGAACTCTATTATGCAAACATGCTACTTCTGGAATTCAAACTTATGGTTGGATCGTGAAAAAACGATTTAGCAAATCTATAAAGTAACAATTTCCGTTTGCGAATGGGTGAGTGAGGCCTCTTTCCCTTTTTACCTTTTTCGTAAACTTTAACTGAGGGATAAAACATTGATAACTGAGAGAAACAACATACTATTATGACATCTACTCAATTTTAAATAACGTTTATCCTTATTATTTTCTTTTTTAACAAAATTTTGATCTGTTAAAAACTGTCGGCCCCGTGGTGTAATGGTCAGCGCATTTCCTGCCATGCAAGAGGTCTCGGGTTCGATCCTCGACATGGTTATTATTAAATATTTATAAGGCGGCCTCCGTGGTGTAGTGGTCAAGACGCTTGATTCACGCACGGTGGGTTCCGGGTTCGATTCCCGGTGAGAACACAAAAATTAAAATGTGATTTTTCTCAAGCCTGGGTGCTCTGTGATGTAATTCACCACTGTAATTAGGCCTCCTGGCCTGTTGTGGTGAAAAAAAAAATGTAAAAAAATGTAATGTTAATGTAAATATTGATTTTAAGGGTTTTTCTAGATTTTCACACTAGAATATTTTATAGTCCCTGGACTGGTACTTGAAGCATAAGGCTAATCATCTTACCTTCATCTAACAAAAATAGCTAATATAAAATTTAGCTAAATGTCCCAGCTGCCTTAGTGAAAATTGTACGAAAAAATGCAAACGGGTAAATCATAGAAAAATGTGTATCGTGTGCAATATAAAGCATATATTACCATATTCGAGTGGCGTGTAGTAAAAGAATAACCTGTTTCTTTATTAATAGGTATGTCATTTCACCTGCATACTCTAGTGACAAAATGCATTATAAATTAAAACTGTCCCTACCTTTTTGTTAATACAAAGACTGATGCCCTTCACTGTAATGTATGGAATTTTACCATCACATTTTTTTATTTTTTATTTATTTACAATTTTAAAAAACCCGTTTGGGTTACATTAGAAATTTAATATTGTCTAGTCATTTTATGTCTCGTCTAGTCTAGTTAGTTCAGTCATCATGTGCTTTTTCAGATTGATTTTAAATTTGTCTCCATTAAAAGTTTTCAAGTAGTAAAGTAGGTCGTTGTAGTGTTTAAGTCCATTATGTAGTATTTTTTACTGTCCTGTGTTTGTCTTTGCTTCTTCAATATGATAGTGTTTTTGTTGTCTGGTGTTATATTTATGTATGTCAGCATTTTTGACTAATATTATGTCGTCGTCTTGTATGTTTCCCAGTGTTATTTTGTGCACAATTTTTAAGGTCTCAATTTTAGTCAAGTAGTTTATGTCAAACTGGTGTGTTTTTTTGTACAGTTCAGTCGTAGAGGTCAGGTAGGGTAGGTTGTATGTTAGTTTAAGAATTTTATTTTGTTGTCTTTGTATTCTTGTTATGTCTGTCTTGTTACCAGTTCCCCAAAAGGCGATCATGTAACTCAATTTACAATCAAACCGCAATACGGTTGCGCGGCGCGGCACTGCCCGGCAACACGCAATATTTTTTTCACTAATTTGGATGAAACCAATGAGGTACTTCAGCCCTACGGGAAATTGGATACAAAAAATGTTTTCTTGCGCGCTTTAAAAATTAGAGCATTAAATTGAAAAACGAAGTTTCTTGAAAATGTACGAAAAAAGTAAGAAACAATATTTCAATAAAAATCCACTACTTTGAACGGCGTCAGAGAAGAACCTCTGACGTTAAACGCGGAGTTAAATCAGAAATACAAAACATTCAAAAATCATAGCGCTGACAATACGATATATAAAAATAAAAAAAATTCGGCTAAGTTTAGTAAATTACTAACAAAAAAATACCTTGAATAACGCTTAACTTCCATATTGTACTAGAGCTGCACGACACTGCGCTGCGCGGCGCGGCGAAGTTGCCTCCGGAAGAATGTTTTGACGTGACGCTTAGTGCCAAGGACGTCAGTGTGGTATAATATGCTATACTTCACAGCAAGTCACTAGTCAATCTGCATTCGACGTTAATATCTATTCACTTCTAAATGTTTATGAATTTTTCTTCCGACATCCAGAAGTAGGTAAGTATGGAATCTCTCGGGATCTATTTTAAGGTGTGATTTTTTTGTGTTCAGGGGGATAAAGATTACATTTGTGCGTCTGAAATAGAACCAGAACCTTTATTTTTTTGTTCATTTGTATTGATTAATTTAGTTTATAAATTTAAGAGTAACATTTTTTTTTTTTTTAAAAAGCAATACTTCTTATATAAATAATATTTAAATTTTCAGACCATTTCCTAAAAGTCGTAAATAACTTCTGCTGGAAAAATAAAGGTCAATTTGTATTAGAGTGGAATTTGAACCTGGGACCTTTAGTCTATAAGTCCATAATACAACCTCAGGACCACAACACGGTTCCCCGGATTTTTATAAATATTTAAAGCACTAACTTCGTGGTCAAACATTTTTTAAAAATTTATCAAATATCTGTATATAACCACTTACAAACTTTTGCATGTCTACCGGTTTCGAGATGTGCCCGTCTCTTCATCAGGACACCAATTAAACCAACATGCAAAACCCACTATATAGAAGGTGTACACGTATGCATGTTAGTTTGATTGGTGGCTTCTCACAATGCAAAGACACTAATTATATCTTCATCAGAGCCGTCTATAACGTTTGACACACAAAATGCAAATAGTAGACATCTTTGTTGCAATTATTTTTTTTTTCATATTCCTAACCATGTCACTAGAAGTCAAAATCTGCTATTTATCAAATCTTCAAAGAACAACTTTTGTTTTTATGCCCCAATATCCAGAATGTATAGATTAGTCAATTTGTCAAGCAACATGGAATTCTTTGGGCTAGATCTTCCAGCTTTACGTAGATCTCTTCATCACTTAAACGGTGTGGGATGAAAATAGATTAGCATGGTTTAGCTTAAAGTCTTATATATTTATCGTGTTTATGTATATATTGTAATGAGCCTTACTTATAAATCGGGTATAAAGTTAAGCTTGGGAATAGTGGTAGGATAATGATGGTATATAAAAAAGTAATACTTATAATTCTAGCATAGAGTTAAACTCGGTTTAAATCTGGGATAGCGATCATAGAAACTTACACCTTCACATTATGTGGTATAACCTTAGAGTATGATATATATACTCTAAGGGTATATATATATACGCTGTAATAAGCACGTGATATGTCCAAAAATCATATTTTTCGGTAGTAAAAATAGATAGTTTATCAGATTTTTTTTCAATTTAAAACAATTTTGAAGTCGTGCGACCTTATTTATGTGATTTTTATTAATTTGTTGTAATAATTTCTTAAATGTTATAGGTTTGTATGTATTTGAAATAAATTTGATAAAAAAAGAGACTCGAATAAACTAAAGAATTTGTTTTTACCTTCTCTTATTCTTCCTAATTTTGATTTCTTTTTCCAACTGTTTGCTCCGTGTTTTCCATTTTACTGACAGTGGTATTAACTCTCAACTCAACTCTCACTGACAGTGGTCTCGATTTGACTTTGACGTTTGTTTGTTGTTTTTATAAAAACTACTGCGCACGCGCACATATCAATGTTGACTGTTTAAAAAAATAAGCATGAAATTCCCGGTGAATTGTTATGCCAGGTAATAAATATTTTTAAAAGTAAGCTTTTTTTTATCGGTTATAAATAGTTAAATCGGGAGAAGTTATTTCTTAATGCTAACCTGGTATAAGGAAATCTTATAAGTAAAGCCCATATTGTATATCATTATTTTATTGCCCTTGTTCTCCTTGTTACATAGTTTTATTTTATTTTTGTTCATTTTCTTGTACATATATTTACTCACGTAACTTTTGTAATTGGCTTTGGTCGTTTGTGAAATAAATAATGACGCGTTTTGCCGCGCTACTGCAGTTAATGTGCGTTCAGTAAGTGATGTAAAGTGCATCGCCGCTAAAGTGCCCCGCCGCCGTAGTGCAGTGTGACCTTTAATTTTCAGAGAATTCACGGTTTGCCAAAGTTTCAGTATATTCGTACACCGCTTACGCGTTCTCTCAAAATATTCATTCATCACCTTTTGAAAACCTTTCATTCTGAATCAATCAATAATAATGCATTTTCACTTGATGCCAGACCTCGAACCCTGGATTACTAACCAAATAAAATGAACACAAGCTGTCTTAACATATCACCACCTTACCAAAAGTCATTTCATGCTAATTTGTGTACTTTAGCCCCTGAAACAATATGAATATTTTATTCAATAGAGTTAGACAAATAAATCGGCTACTAAAAACAAATTATAATCATAACGAATATCATCAAAGAATAATCATTTTTTTGTAATACGACTAATAGTTTTCTACTTTGGGAATTTAGATATTTTCTACATGCTTTAGATATTTAACATTGTTTATATAATTGCCACTAAATAATTAGTTATATATATAGAGAAATATATATATGTAATGTCATGTTTAAATGTAATTTTACATTTATTAATTTTTATAAATATATATGTCCATCGGGCATTTACAAAGACGGTATACATTAAGTGACAGAAAAAAATATACATTATATCACATACCAAAAGCACTAAGTGTAAACGTAAGTTGTATCCGCTTTATTTCCGAACATAAAAATAAGCACTCAAAGTCAAACAAAATTGTAAATATCATTCATAAGAAAATTTTCTTGTTCTCTTCATTTAGAAAAAAATGACAAAACTTATGTTATTCTCCTTCATTATTTTAAAGAAAATTATGGAATTATTCATAGCGTCTTCAACGAACACCGCATATATTGCGAGCATTTTTGGCAACTGTATACTTCCGATTGAACAGAAGAAGGAGAAGTTGAAAATGCTCACTTTTGTCTACGTGCATTATAAATTAAATTAATTCATCTGACATAAAAACCTTCAAAATATTTCGTAGAGTTGAAAATTTCCATCGAATGACCTATAACATTTATTAGGCAAATGTAAAATAAGACATTAAATAATATTTTAGTAATTAAGTAACATGAAAACAGTTCAATATTAAACTATGGCCTATCAAAAGATAACCGGGTGAAGAATTTGACTATCCTGGCAATACTAACAAAATGTCCGCCTCGTTTTATTTAAAAATCTGACCAACGGAAAATAATCGAATTCTTAAATAATGTTATTTGTGAATTCGCTAATTGCACATGAAATGTGATCCCATTATTATTAATTAAATTATTCATAATAAGAAAAAAAATATTAATAACTAATCAAACAATATTTATTTTGGTCCATTCCTGTTTAGCTTCGAAAATATTCATTTCAAATTATCACCCTTTTGGGGAAAAAGAGACTTTATTTATTAGCTCCACGTGTAGTTTTTAGTAAACATGGAAAAAGTAAAATAGGAAAGAATTTATAAGTTACGTAAACCGTGACGAAGAAGCTTGTTTGCTTTGAAACCGGTCGGTGGAAAATAAAAAAAGGGTGGTTAAAAACAAAGCTGTTTTATTTATTTTATTGTAATGAATAACCACAAAATTAGTGCTTCAAATATACAATTTAAAAAAAACATTTCTATGACGAAGGTGGACTTGGATGTTTTATGCACATATAAAATAGCTTATTTTAATCATTTCTACATTTTTAACTTCAAAGCAGCAAAAAGTGGACTCCCGTGTTTTAACCTTAAAGGTTCAGATATTAAATGCAAAATTATGGCGTAACAGTTTCTTAAAGTAATCAGTTCCCTCTTAGCATCGTATTCTTAACATATCCAAATTAAATCCATGAATAAGAATAGTACTTTTTGTACAACTTTTATTAAAATTACGTATTTTGCGCACGATTGCAGTATTCAATATTGCTACATTCATTTCGATAAAATACTGTAAAGGTCACGTAATGTGGGATTTAAAGTAAATTTCATCCAGATTTTTAACGATGCCTCCATTTTTTCTTTGATGCATATGAAATTTATAGTATATATTCCATGTGTATTTCTAATATACCAGCTTTTACCTCCGTCTTTGCTCGGGTGGTATTAGAAAAAAAATAGTTAGAAAATTAATTAGGTTTCTCAATTACCAATAAGAATTTTCTCGGCGGAATGATGTTGATATAATACTTGTATCAATATTGCTATAAAAAATACGACAATCCGTTAGTCTATGATAACGTGGCATCATTATTTGTCGACAAAAAAAACCAAACTAGCCAATAGATAAAGCACGTCGATTATAGATTTAAAGAAAAAAAATCTAATTAATTATTTTTGAAATTCCATTTTACTGCCTCCAGATTTTCAAATATTTTTTTCAACTGTCCTTTTTTTAATTCGTTACGAATAATGAATATCCTATTTTTGTTCTCACATTTCCGGCTATTCCCAAGCTAAAATTATGGCAATCAGTCGCTCCGTTGAGACGTGAAGTGAACACAAACAAGCAAACAAATACTTATAACAGGGATGGAGAATACATTAAATAAGGGAATATGGAAGTCTAGACATTTACAGGGCTTATGACCTGTCATTGGCTAGTTTAAGTGGCCACTTTACACACTGTGTAACATTCACCATTTTGCCTATGTTTGAACATCCATATTTCTTCAATTCTAATTTGTTAATCTTAATGACTCCCGAGGGGGCGAAATCCAGTCTTTTGTCTATGAACATTTGGATAAACTCAAATATTGTAATGAAACCAACTGGTCCAAGAAGAAGTTTAAAATTTGTAAAATCGTTTTCAGGCGTTGCTTGGTATGTGAAATAATTCAGTCAGATGAATCTCTTCACAACAATAAAGGTTTCAGCTCTTTTACTTCACTAAAATCAACAAATAGAAGAATTGAAAAAATATGGATGTTCAAACATAAGCAAAATGGTGAATGTTACACAGTGTGTAAAGTGGCCACTTAAACCAGCCAATGACAGGTCATAAGCCCTGTAAATGCCTAGACTTCCATATTCCCTTATTTAAGGTATTCTCCATCCCTGTTGTAATTTGTTAATCTTAATGAGTCCCGAGGGGGTGATATCCAGTCTTTTGTCTACGAACATCAACTCAAATATTGTAAATACACACTTATAATGTTAAATTTTACTTACAATGTTAAATTAACGCCCAAAGTAATTTAAGATGAATATATTTTTATTATTATCATAGAATACTCTTAAAAGACATTGAAGGTTAGTTCAGGTCTTGCAAATGTAATTTGAAAAGAATGAATTAAATGAATAAAAACAAAACACAATATAAAAATTAAAAAACAGGAATTTGTTAAATTATTAATAAAATGCCTGATTGATTATTTTTTATAAAACGGGATTGAATTATTTTTAAAGGGGCAGGGTACATAACAGACTTCAATCCTCACTGTATTGATCTACAAGCCACTGAATGCCGGTAACTGGTTAATTTCATAAATAATAATTAGTATTATAATGAGGACTGTGAATCAATGAATCAAATCTAATTATTCCATGTGGGACACGAAGATCAATAACACTTAAAAATTCAGATCAATATTCATTCAAATTAGATTATTTTATATTTAAAAGGGAAATAAGTTAAACTTTTGACATGGATTCAAAGCACAGTGCTTTTTTTACAGTTTTATAAAACAAAAAAAGAAGATTGTGCCGAATTATTTTTTTGTCCATTTAATGAACGCAGCCTCTTTCAAAGGTAGGTATAGTCTTGTACGTATATTATCTTCGAAGAAATAGCTGGCTAGTTGCTTTACCGTAATCAATCAACAGATAGACTACGAAAGCTCTTGATTTTCGTCAAAAGCTCGACAAGAGAAGGATGAGCTTGGGCGTAATTAGGAAAATTAAGCAAAGTTTCAAAATGCTCCTTCCTGTCTCAACCATCTTTTGGGATCGATTTTCCGGAGTATTCCCTGAAATTATTACTGCGTGCTAAGAAAATAGAAACGTCCCATGTTTTCCACTCGTGTGTACACAAGAGAAAATCTGCCACATTTGGATTTATGTTCCTTTTCAAAAGATAAAGTAATTTAGTGTGGAATGCGTTAAATCTCTCGGGTTGTATTAATAATGACAGTTGAAGAAAACTTACTCCTTGTAATTGAAACGTGTTTGACTGGAGTTTGCTGAATTAGTCTAATAAAATAAATGATACAGATTTCGCCCAAATAAAGTGCTACTGGTTGGGAAAACAAATTTTCGTTTAAGGCTATTTTATTTTCCCTCAGTACCTGAATCGTGTGTCACTGCCCATTGAATAAGAATTTGAATATATCTTCTTTGTCGTCCCACAGGACACCGGAGGGTTATCTCTGAATTGTTATTTAAATGGACATTCCAAACAAATATTTTATTGTTTCGAAAACAGCATTATTGTTTTTTTTATATTTTCCTATTTCAACGTGCCTACAACATATAGGTTCATTGACGTATTTTTTTTTAACAAAATTTCCACATTGTTTCCATCATTACCTACTTCTTCAGCTATACTTTTTTTGAAATTTCCTAGACACTTTTATTGAGGCTTAGGTTGACATTTTAAAAATAGAATTTACTCTAACAGATCTTATATAAAACAAACCGTAAGTTTTCTGTAGCGTAAAAGGTATATTAACTTCTGTCACTCTTCTGTACTCTCTTTTATTCTTTCTTTTTAAAATTTCGTTGTACTAAATAACACTTCTTTCTATGGTATTTATTAATTCAACTTAATTATTTGTATTTTATGACGACAAAATTCATAATTCCAGCGATCGTACATTTATGTGCCTTAGACCTTACATAATGCATACTGGACGCATTAAATTATTTTCACAATTATAACAGTCAAATAAAAATATATATTAATGAATAGAAAACTTTTACCACCCAGTTACTGTTATTTGTAATAAGAATGTGTATTTTGGCAACAAGTCTTTGAATTATTATTTGTGTAAGTAAGTATGCTATGTCTATTTACTATATAACGTAAAAATAACTGTTCTTTGTAAAAAAAAAACCCCCTTCGCAATGAATTTTTCAGTATGTATTATAAACAAATCTCAATATTAGATTTACATAATGCAACTGAAAAATATAAATATGTATGTTTTCTTTAATTCTAATGTTTGATTAATAGGTAGATGTGTTATAACTTAATAATCCCGTTAAATTTCTGTTAATTCATTAGAACTTTTTGTTTATCAGCAACTTATTGCTAAGCAGCACTAAATTGTCATGCGAATTGTATCTTATTTTGATATTTTTAAATATGATAGTTGTTTAGTATACAACAGCATTTATTTTTATTATTCCTGACCAATTACCTTTCTTTCCAGTCCTTCTCTTGACCCATCGTTATGGTACCAACATTACATGAAGATAAAAGATATTTGAAATTAGAAGATTTGCATTTGTAACAAAACAATACAATATTTTGACATTACATTACATTGCATAAAAATTATTGGAATTGTCGCGCGTCGTTGTAAAAGTCGTTACATAATCAAAGTGCATTTCATCATCTAGTGCCCAAAGTTGAAGAATATTCACATCGTATCAAAAGCGGGTGCATATTCCGTGTTCTTTTCATTTCTTCAAATACTTGACGTTTTTTCGGTACAGTCCGCTTTTTGTTAACATTTGGTCCTTTGAGCCGGATTATGTTTAACATATAACAGCATTCATCGATATTATTCCTGGCCGATTACCTTTCTTTGAATATCTTCTATCTTGATAAAAGGTAGGTACCATAAGGATGGGTCAAGGGAAGGATTAGAAAGAAACGTAATTGACCAGGAATAATATCGATAAATGCTGTTATATACTAAACAATGGTCAAGACCAATTATGTTAAAAAATGGCAAAACATGGAATGCATTTAAAAAAAAAAAAAAAAAATGTGCTCTGATGGGATGTGAAAAACCAGAATTTAAGTTTGCAAGCCTAATTTTAGTGTCAATAGACATATTGAATATTTGTTTATACGGGTTTTTTTTAATTGTAGACAAAATTCTGGAAAATTCTATGATTTTTAAATAAATATATATATATATATATATATACATACATATAAATAAATAAAAATACTAGTGTATTTCAAGATGGCTACAAAAAAATACATATTACATGATTTTGAGTCATCTTACAATGGAATTCTTCCATTGGAAAACATATGTTCGTATTATTATTTTGTATCGACCTTAACGAATATCAAACCTGGGTTCTCATGTTCACCTTGTTGGATATTAACCATTAGAATCTCATACACGGTAGCCGACTACGCTTTCCAAAACACCACGAAGCGAAGTATTTAACAGTTAATTTATTATAAAAGCCTTCGGTGTTCTCACATTGTTTTTTTTAACTAATTTCAATCATGAAAGTGTTCTTAAAATACCAACATATCTTTCAAAAATATAATTGAATAATCATAAAACTTCGAAGAAATTTTAAATGATCTAACCTTATTTCTTAGCTAAAAAATTTAATACACTCGTACTGTGTGTATTCTGAACAAAACAACAACGAAAAAGACTTCCCGAGTTTATGGTTACTTTTTACATTAAAAAAGATCCAGAATGCGCATGCATGGAGCATCATCTTCAACCTCTTATAAATATGAACTCTGAATGTGTGACATTCAAACTGTTTTACATATACTTTTTATCCCATTTAAATCCTTTGAGACAAGCTTTTCGTCAGCTTTATGACAGTGGATCCACAGGATCTCAAAATATTCAATAGATAACAGCACGTCCGGTTATATTCCCACTCGATTTGAGAATATTTCATTCCAATCCGAATGTCAATACACTTCCGACAAGCCGATGATAGAATTTTCGTAAGGAAATTGAAAATAAATCTGCCAATTTCATATAAAGTTTTTTGAACTTTGGTTTTTGCAATTAACGTTCAAATAGAATTGGAGAAAATTGATACTAAAAACCCATATGTAGGCACGTGTCATTTCAAACGACTACATTTTGCAAATTGAAAATCTCCAGTATAATTTTGGTAAAGTAAATGATAAATGATAAATGGTTTAATCTATTGAAGATGACCCGCGAAGAGTTTTTTCAATTGATTGAAGAAGATAATATTAAAAATAGCCGCTAGGGACTGCAATGCATGGAGATGCAAGGGTTCACTATAAACAAATCCCTATTTTAGAAACGGGGAAAAAATCATATTTTTTAAAACATAAAATAAATGCACAAATATAAATTAATGGACAAATGTAAATCGCGTCTCACATGCAACGCTATGCAAACAATTTTATGTTTATCCATTGTCAAAGTTTATTTACGACCAGCAAGTAATTGTGTCTTGAACAGTTAACACCGAGAAGTAACTTACTCTCTACACTAACTGACACTCAAGCGACACAACTCTGCCCTAGATCTTTGTTTAACTACACCAACAACGTAACTACACCCTTGCTTTGACTTGCCCTTAACTGTTTTCTAACACACAAAGACTAGTCCATTCATTTGCGAAATTAATAATTTTATTAATAAATACTATCACTACCGGTCACTTTAGAGTTTTTATATTAAATTGAAACTGGTATATTCATTTACACTTAATATAATAACAAATATTTGCACTGGCATTATTATATTGCAACGTTGGTTTGTTAAGGGTAGAAAACCGCAACTCACTTGCTACTCTGTCAAAATCATATTATTAAAAGTTTCTAAAAAAAACACCAAGTTGATAGGTAAGCAAGCATTTATAGGTACGGATTTCACAAAAGCTTTCGATAAGATCTCACATAAAATTGTATTTAAAAAACTTCACTCTCTAGGTATAAACGACTCATTGCATAAATGGTTTGCAAGTTATTTGACAAACAGATAATTATTCATCAAAATAAAATCATATGCATCTCGTGCCATCCCCGCTGCTAGTGGTCTGCCACAGGGAAGCTATTTAAGGCCAGTATTATCATAGTTTATATTAATGATATTGTTGAATGTTTTATTTATGTCAAATTTTTACTTTTTACTGACAACATTGAGATCTTCAAGGAAAGAACAGATGAAAATGACATTTCAATCAAATTCAAATAGATTAAATAACTGGTGTATCTCTAATAAATTGTTTTTGTTTTCTAATGATGATAAATGTAAATTATTATCTTTTTGTGAAAATAAATCTCCAATTTTATTTCCGTATTCAATAAACAACATTCAACTGGTAAAAGTCACAGAGATTTGAGATCTTATTGTCATATTTGAAGAAAAAATCGACATCAAAGGCCACATCAACCGCATTACTTCTAAAAGTATAAAAACTTTAGGTTGCATTCTTAAAACTATAAAAGATTTTAAATCAATTTAAATAATAAAACTTTTGTTTTTATCATTGAGTACAGCTCTGCTATATGGTAACCTTTTTACAAAATTCACATAAATAATGTTGAAAGAGTTCAACGAAAATTTTTGAGATTCATTAATTTCAAATTATTTATTTCCTATAGTACATATAAACTATACGTTTTTGTTAAATTCTTTGAATTAACCTACGGTGGAGGATTGCAGGACAATAACAGACTGATAGAGAACTATTAGAACTCTCACTTTCCTTCAATCATCCTTTACCGCTCCTTATCAATTTCCTTCTTTTCCTTTCCACTATCTCCTTGTTTTGTCCATATTTATCTTATTTTAATAAATAGTATATTTACTATTTATATAGTTTAAACTTCAAGCCGTCGTCGCTTTATTACAGTATTATTTAGTAAATACGTATAATTGGATGGCAGGCCCTACTATGTATACATTTTATACAGTTTTTTTTTTTAATATTCATTTAACCTGTACATCTGTTTGTATTAGAAATGAATAAAATAATATAAATTAGAACTCCCGGATTCAATGAATATTAACATACCAACACGTAGAACTAGACAAAATACTCTATATTATTGTCACCTTTCTCAAACCAACTATCTTTGTCACTCACCTATACCGCGTATACGAGTATACAGACTAGAAAATGAATGATCCTTTCATATCGACATTTTTACTTGAGCCTGTGAATTAAAATCATCTCTTTATTAATATTTTTATGATATTCTATACTATAGAATCTATAGTAACGATTAACGATTAATTTTCAAAAACTTATTATACCAATGATCTGCTGTTAACTCATAATATACCGACATTTTTATATCTTTTGTTTACTGACATTCATATTTTTCTTGTTATTTTTATATTTGTTTTTATACATCGAAGTTTAAGTTTTGTTTTTAATTGTTGTATAACTGAAACTGGCTGACTACACAACCTAAGATGTGCAACAGCCAGCCCTTGTAAAACTCTGTATGTAGTGATCGTATTATTTTATGTTTATATTAGAGTACTCAATTGTAAAGCACCACCCAATTCATTTTTTATAGTTACTTTAAAAACAATTAAATTTCTTTTAAAGTAATTACGGCGATTTTTTTTAAGTCTGGCTGACTACACAATCTAATATATGAATTTTGCAAACAGCCACATCTAATATTGAATGAAACCTCATACAAACTCTGAATGTGTGAGAGGACATTCATTTTCATGACACTTTGACATCATGGAATTTTCAGAAGGTGATTATTACACTTTTTTGTATAAAGTGGCCTGGCAGTTTTAAACAGAACATAAAATTTACCTTCCTGAACTTGATGACACCAATAATTATTTTTTTCAAATTGTAGATTAGCTACTTTTTTCATAACTACGTTTTATTGACGTCGAGCCATTCAAACAATTATTTCTCATACGTATATTAAGATAATTTTTCATAATTTAAAGATGTGTGCTGCTTTAAATTTATGTAATCCAAAAAAATCATTGAAATCATAAGGATTATCGTCACGCGGGAAACAGTCTTCATTTCTTTCTTTTTACTCTTGAAGGAAAATTCTTACAGCTATGCGGCCGGTTTAGAATTATGTCATTTCAAAGGTGATCTCATACTTCTTCAGAAATGAGATGCGTCAACTAGAGTATCTACGAAATAACGTTTCCCGTAGGACAAATACGTGTAGAATAACTTCAAGAAATCCCCAAGAAAAAGGTAGCTTTTTTCCCTAATTAGGCAATTTACTTACGTCCCGTGTCAAAACGGACGAAAATACAGTTTGGTATGTGGAATAGAACCAGAACATTGTACGACTGCTTTCAACTCGATTACCACTTTCTGGTTAAAATCTTAAAAAGGAAATCAAGTTCAATAAGTCCGACCAGGCTCTTAAGAACTAAGCTGGAGGAAGGGATCTAATTTACGGGAACCCGTATAGATCTACACAGGTCGCAGTGACGTCAGAACCTTATTGAGAACTGACCCCGATTTTTCAGGATTAATAAAAGTAAATAAATCCACCTCGTAGTTTAGTGGGTGGCGCGTTGGCTTACCGCGCTTGAGGTCCTGGGTTCAATTTCTTTGTATTCCTGAAAGAAAACATAAAATATTTTGTCAAATACCGCAAAACTTCATGGTCCCTAAATTGGCATCTAATGCGTAAAACTGACATTATTCCGTCGTGCAATAATCATGGGTAATGAGATTCGCCGCTTCTAGTTTACCAAAACAGTGATCTATGCACCATCGGGTGGGAATAAGGGAATGATGATATGATGACGTTACATACATAGAGTAAAACATTTAAATTTATAGTACACTTCATACCGATTGATACATTAGTACTGCAACTAATTAGATATGCATCTGTCAATTATAATTATTGTCTAACCTTTTGTGTCCAATTCAGATCTGAATACATATGATATACAATTCCATATATTTGCAACCCTACGTTAATAGACTTAGAGTTAATTATGTGATCCCACTTATGGTAATGTTTGCTAATTGATTTAAATAATTCAAAAGGCGTAATATAGTTCTTATAATTCTAAGAGGTACATAATTCTTAATTTCAACTTTTAATTTTAACTTTTAATTTAAATTTTAAATTTTTATTTTTATTTGAACTTTTTTTTTTTTTTTAAGAAATATTTGCGTTCTTATGATTTACCCAAATATTTAATTTTGAGGGCCATTTTCAACGAGTTGTAAATAACTCACTATTAGAAAATAGAATCAAGTTGGGGTAGAGTGGGATTCGAACCACGGACCTTGGGTCCGTGAGTCCGAGACATTAGCCACGGGACCACAACCTATTTAATTCTAATTTTAACTTTTACTTTTGGTTTTGATTTTAACATTTAATTTCAACCCTTAATTTATACTTATTCATATATTTGTACATGTACTGCCTGCATCTAATTAATTATTGTTGGTTGTGTATTTTTACTAAGAAATATAAATGTTCATGGAAGCAGAAAGAAAGGGAGGAAAGTAAAGTTGGAGCTCTACAATGTCTTCTCCCTTTAATGTGTTTTCAATTTTTAGAATTAAATTACTTTTTCCGCTCTCCTCCTGCATTCATAATAAATAAGAGTGAAATCTGTGATTAGTCTTACTTTTTTAATTGTTCTTTTGTACCTTGTGTTTATATAAAAACTGTATGATTTCCTTAATAAATTAATAATAACACAATTTGAAAAATATTAATTAGGTAATAAATAACAATGACATTAACTAGCAGTTCACAATGGAGTTCTTGTGCGAACTCCAATGTACGGGAGCGAATTATGGAATCGGAAAAAAAAATGAAAGTAGGTTGAGTGCGGTTGAAATGCGATCCCTCAGGCGAATATGTGGTAAAACCATGTACGATAGGTGCATAAATCTCGAGATCCGTGAACTGTGTAAGGCTGAGACATGCATTATCGACAAAATCAAGAAAGGGGTGCTGCGATGGTTTGGACATGTAGTGCAAATGGACAGCGAAATAACAGCTAAAAGGATCTACGATGCGAATGTTGATGGATGTAGAAAACAAGGAAGACCAAGAAAGACATGGCACGATCAAGTCTATCAAATACTCGAAGATGGACTATCAAGAGTAGGAATAATCGGCGTGCGTGCATGAGAAGATGTATGAATGTAGAGGAAGCGAGGTATATATGCAAAGACAGAGTGATATGGCATTCTATTCTCTCTACCTACCCCTACGGAGAAACGTCGTGACGGCTTGTTAGTTTGTTAAATCAGGAATTTTCATAAAGTTTATATTTGAAGCACTAACTTTGTGGTTATTCATTATAATAAAATAAATAAAACGACTTTGTTTTTAACCACTAATTTTTATTTTTCAGTTTATTTTTTAATTACGTAAACCTTGATAAAGAAGCTTGTTTGCTTTGAAACCGGTCGGTGAAAAATAAAAATTAGTTGTCAAAAACAAACCTTTTTCATTTATTTCATTATCAAGAACTTTCATTTAAAAAATAGAATCTATAAAACCGAGTTGTGGTCTCATGGCCAAAATTCCGAGGTCGAACCCCGGTAAACTACAACTTAATTCCCATTTTCTAAAAGGAAGTTATTACAACTCCTTAAAAATGACCCCTAATTTAAAATGTTTTCTTTGAAACAGATAACTCTTTAATACTTTTAAACCTGGTGGTATTGTAAACTTTTCACCATAATATAATATGTTTATTATCTAGATTGTGACGCATGCTGACAGTTAAAATTTAGGAAGGTAAACAAAATTTTATATTATAATAATATTTCATACATTTTTCATAATATATTTCATAAATAAGGCGATGAGGAATATACTAAAAAATATATGTTCTCGAATGTATAAATAATGCACAAAGAAATTTGCTCGCTCAGCAAAGCAACAAATAAAATATAATTTAGAAATGTTTATACATAAAATAATTAAGGGGGTAGATAAAATAAAAGAAATAATACAATTTAACCAATAATGTTATGCATTTGAAACTAGAGATAAAAAAAGATAGGAATACCAATGAGGAGAAAAACAGAGTCTCAAAACTCATTTTACATGGGATTGAAGTTGTATGTTGCGTTATTTGGAAAAAAAAGTCCTTGAGAAATTTTGATATATAATAGTTTTATATACTCGTAAGTTCTATAAATGTTACTAACAAACTTAATAAAGCATAAATAATTTTTTTTAAATATATTTCAAAAAGTCAGAATTCTTCTTCTCGCAATACTATCTTTCCGTATACATTTTTTAAATAAATCTTATGTTAGAAGTGCTGTGCAACTAAAATCCTTCAAGAGCTTACAAGTTCAACCACTTGAGATTGCCAATCGAATTTAGCCATAATTGAACCGTAAGAACCAGGAGGTTCTTTTTTTCTGACTCACCTGAAACCTACGGATCCTGTATTTTTCAGGAGACCTTACATTTCCGAAACACTCCTGTCGTACTACAGTATGTGGACAGCTTAAAAAGGTGTCGATACGCGTTAGTATAATATGTACCATTTAAATTTTTGACACTGACAACTTTGTGTATTTTATCCTAATCTCATCGGTGCATTAGAATGAGCATCAAACTCTGAATAAAAGTCTCATAACTAATTTTTTTCCAATGGGTTTTAAGCAAAAAAGTCATTTAGTGGATGGCATATTTCAACATTTATTTATATATTACAGATTTTATATGATAATATTTTAAACAAACAATTTAAAATTCGCCACTTAAAACGTATTTAAACATGCCTACCATATATTCGTATTCTCTACATCAACTTAAATCTTATTTTAAGTATTTCTCGTTAAAATATTTTTTAATTCATTGTTTATGTTATTGTATTTGGAAGCTAGTACAGGAAACTTATTAAACAAATTGAAAGCTACGTGTTGCGAGGGTTAAGTACCAATATTCATTGATTTCACAGGTCCAATTGAATTTGATTCCGATGAATGGCGACTCTAATGAAAGCGACTTGATATTGCTGTGCATTGAGTAGAAAAATTACATTGAGGATAGTGCTAGTGATCTCGTAGTATATATAGGAAAACATGCTAAAGGGCATAATTTTCGTTTCAGAAAATACTATTTTTTCCCTTACATACAATAGTGACATCATTTTTAGAAACTTTAGGTAAAACTGTGATTAAATCGCAATCATGGTCAAAAACGCCATTTCTGGTATGGTAAATCCATACATTTGCTTTTCTAATATTCTGTATGCGAGAGGTATCTCTAAACTACAGTATGTCCAAAAACCTGACTTTTCAGGAGAGACAAATTAGCATTATTTTATACTTTGAACATCTTTTTTTTTTAAATGAGAGGCCTTTAAGAAAAAAATGATCATAAAACTTAGACAGTGCCGTGTGTTTTCTTGCGGTCAATAGTTTTTTATTTGATGCGCAAATTACTTTGGCCCAGTCGTCCCGCGTTCAATTTCTACCTTCTCAAGCCTAATCCAGACTATTTGTCTCTAATTTTGAATATAATATGCAATTTCAAGGAATTCTCGCACGCAAACTATTTTTGCAAAGCTTCATTCTGATTGTTCGGTCAGCAACATGCACTCCTGTCGTCTCCATGATGCCGTTATGTATTTTGATATTCGAACACGGTCCTATAGAGCCAAACGGCAGACTCTTCAAACTTTGGATTTCTTCCGGTTCTTATGGCAGTTTTCGAAAACCGAGATTTTTTTGTATTTTATAAATTTGTCACGATCATAAGGTTTTTCCACAGATAAAAGTAATATAAACCCAAGTACTAAATGAACAATATAAAATTCGAAAAATACAGTTTAAAGAAATAAAAGATAAGACAGTGTTTAGAAATATGGTTGGTAAAGAAAAATACAAAGAAGCTGTTAAAGATAGTTATTTTTTTAGACAAAAAAAATAAAAATTCAGAAAAACAAATAAAATACAAACATAATATATGTTACATAAAAAAACACAGTTTAAAGCAGCTAGGTACATAACATTATAATACAACATAAACAAAATATTAATTTCTATTTAATATAAAACATGTACATTTATTTTTAAAATTTACACAGCATCGATGTTGCTAACATATTGGTTGACAAGTACATGCATCCTTACTACTGGTGAATTCTCGCATTAATTATTCGATAATTAACCACACTAGAATACTGTATGACATCGGGTGACTCGACCGGGCACTCGCACATCAATTAAATTTATGAGTTGAGAGCAACCGAACATTGATGTTATTTTTTTTTTTAAAGGCAGTCATATAATTTTCGTCCGTTTTCTAATGTTTGTATTATGAATTATAATTTAAGTATATGTTATTTATGTATTCAATCGGTATTTAAAATTAATAAAATGTAAAAATTTATGCTCTGAGATGACAGAAAAATAATGAATTATCCAAATAAATTAAAACTTTTGAAATAAAAACAATACACCGAGTACAGTATCCAATTAACAATAATCTTATTTTATGACATTCAAAATACTTACTGGTGGTGAAATAATGCAACAAAAAACATTTATTTATTTATTTATATTAAAGAAACAAACAGTCGACAATGATATAAAAACTTTTTTTTTAAATACAGTATAAAGACAGATCAGCAAAGTTTCTAAATAAAAATCATACATATAATTAAATTGTGTTCCAACAAGAGGATGTGTTTATATGTATTGGTGTAGGAGTAGGTGTTCAGTAGTGTGCATCATTGAATAGTAAGTGGGATCGTATCGCAGCCAGAAATAATAAGTCTTAATTTATTTTTAAATAAATTAAGGGGTATGTAAAATATTTCAAAAAAAGAAAAAAAAACATTATAGTTAGAGCAAGAACGATAGAGGAAAGAGTGTTGTGCATAGTTAGTGCTACAGACTGGCAGATGGAATAAATACTTATCTCTTGTCACGCAAAGGGGACATTGAGATTTATTTTGGAGAGTAGGTTAAAAGAGTCAACTTTATTATTTAATAATTTATGTAAATAGCATAATTCAGCTACAGTGCGTCTATTTTCAATGGTAAAAATCCATTTTGTTTGGCAGATTGGCTGTAAGTACAAAGCGTTTTATTGTTTTTATAATCATTTATGATGAATTGATGTACTAATTTTTACAATTATAACTTTTACATTTTTAACGTTTCTACCTCTCTAATGGAACAAGATGTAAGAACATATTTCCGTGCTAATTTCAACCTTTCTTATAAGCCATCATTATATATATTATTAGTCAAACACCTGGATTCGCTCTTAATACAACCAAATTAGAGATTTTGACTAATCTTGTCATGCCAAATTTTCATTGCGGGACCCCGAGCCATTCAAACTTGCTGAATTAACGCATCTGACGCCACCTGTGCGCACTTAGGTATGGGTAAACTAAATTTGTATATTTAGTACGCACTTATTTTCACAATAGTTTATACAATCGTACACCTGCGTATAAAAACAAATGTAAAATTCAATAGAGCGACTAATACTTCTATCATTCCTTTACATTTTACATGTAAAAAATACATCTCGAAAAGATTTGATGGATGAGTGATTTGACGATTTAGCGAATGCTAGATTCTGCGCCTTTGCCTTACTATTTTCTTCTTCATTTATTTTCAGCTTATTTTATCATACATTTTGCATAAAAGACATTTTTATTTTTTCTTTCGTGGATTTATATCTTAACCCTTTCACTGCCAGCATCATTCCTCAGGTATACGAAGAAAAATAATCATATCTCGTTATTTTCTTAACCAATCTGCCTAATTTTTTGCATGCATCTAGTGAAAAAATTATATGGTCTTTACAAAACAATACAATTTTTATGTTTGTAGCCCACGCTTGTTCTGGCGTTTGTGTTATATAAATATTGTTTTCTCAATAAGTTTATCATTCAAAAAAGTTCACAATAATAAGGTTTTTTTATTTTTGTATTCACATTTATGTTTAATTTTTTAAAAATCTTATTTTTTTATTTGTTTTATGTTTTTTACCATTTTTTTAATAAAGAAATATAAAACAGTAGTATAAACCTTTTGTACTCTGTATCTTTATTTCACCCCCCCCTGAGTCCTAATGTCATTCCTGAAGTACATGTTTATTTTTTATGCATGCTTTAAAAAAAAAAAAAATGAAATTTCTTGATAAAATAATTCTATTATAAATTTATAAATGCAACAAATTTTTTTTTTTGATCTGGTACTGAAAGGGTTGAGGGTCTTTACCGAAGGAACGCCATTCTTGTAAATATATAATGCGTACATTTACATTATTTATAATTCAAGTCAGTAGCGTGGTTTCTAGTTCGAAACCTGACGAGGTTGACTAAAGTATTTATTAAAAACCGTATTTTCGAACAAAAATATTCACCTTACCTTCAGGCAAAAATGATCGATAAATATTACGTGTGGTGTAGCAACTCAATGCAGTTTTAAGTTTTCGATGCGGATAAGAAAATTATGATAAGGAAAGTGTTAAAAAAACTATATTCTTATTAAATATTCAAATGTTTATAGACAAGTACTGGATTTTCTCCCTAGTTTATCAACATGGGAATTATCTATCAATTAATGCGCACTGCAACCAAAATATGTAGAGGTTTAAGTTATACGGAATGCTGTTTCCATATCCAACGATTATAATATCCATGACCAAACCGTTATATGCTTATTAGGTACTCCACGCGGTATTTTTGAGGCACCCTGATATTAAAGCAGCCTTGTTTATTAGCTTCAGAGTTTCATTATACAAATCACCTATACTACTGATGTCGACTCCGAAATGCTTCAATAGGGAAACATTACATACTACGAATACCGATCAAAATATATTAAATTAATTTAGAATAATTCATTGTATTTTTAAAATCAATATGGACATTGTAGAGAAATGTTTTCATACATAAAAATAACATTTTAATGTTAGTATATGACCTTCTCTGTCTACTAAATAACTCTTTAAACAAACTAAGCTATTGAGTTTTTCAACTGACATTTCTTGGTGGAACTGCATTTTAATAATAATAATAAAAATACGTTTGTAGTTTTATTCCACTTTTATTTATATTTTTTGAATATTTTTTTTACCAGTGACCGTAAGTTTCGTCGTAACCGACATCGTCAGACCCAGTCTGAGTATAAACTGAATATAAACTAATATAAACTGAGTAAAAACAGTACAAATTTAGCAATGTAATATTACTGAACTCTTTAAACTAGAATCATTAAAATTTATATTTAAATAATCCAGTGATGTAATTGTTGACGAAGAACTAAAACTTGAAAAAAATTGTAGTAAACATGAACACAATACGAGAATATCAGAAAAATATCATATACATCCTTCTAAAACGAGACAAGGACAGTCGAGACTAATACACCAGAGACTGAAATTATACAATAAATTACCATACAAAACTAAACAAAAGACTTAGGTAAACTTTTCAAAAGATGTAAAAATATCATTGTCAACAACGGAGTGTGAATAAAAAATTAAATATTACTTTTGTTAAATGAATATAATAATCTGTAAGGGTTATGAAATATTTTTTCTAATAAAAATGTAAATAAGAAATTTAACGAAAATACGTTGCCAGAAAAACGCGACGTGTTTGGCCTTGATTGTTGTGACGTCAAGATTAGTGATAATGTTTTAAACAAATTTTAATAGCCAGTAACAAATAAATATGAACCATAACGTATTAGAGGCGTAGCCAATGGAATGACCGTGTTTGCGGTAGTTAAAAATTTCAACTAAAAAATATTTGACATGCTACTAATAATTAGTAAATTTTTTTTCACTGGACAGTATTTCATAGTCTTTTTTTACATTGAAAACTTATTTTTTTAAAAGTGATATTTCCCTATTCTTTCATTTGCTAGTCTATGGTTTTATTATCCCCAACCAGTTTCCATCTCACCGGGATTTTACTTTTTTATTTTAGTCAAACGAGACTATACAAAACATGTGTTAGACCGATAGCCATCTACGGAAAAGAGGCAAGGGCAGACACTTCCGGGACAAAATCTCGGCTGAAAAGTTCCGAGATGCGAACTCTCCGATCCATAACAGGAAACACGCTGCGAGACCGCATGAGAAACGCTGATATTCGGAGCACGTGCGGTACGGAAGATATTGTAAGATTGGGAAGACAATGAAGGCGGTACTGGGATGAACATTTCAACAGAATGGCGGAGGACAGACTTCCACATATCGCGCTTCGAGGAAACCCCGGAGGAAGAAGACTCCCAGGCGAGGTGGCGCGATAGCTGGCAGTCGGCGTCCCAAGAGGAAACAGCCACACAAACAAGGACGAAGATGGAGAAAAATAACTAAACCGTTGTGAAGACTTTTGATATTTTCAATAGAACCTAAATCAGCCAGACTATCTTAAAAGTTTACCTTCGGAAATTGAATTAGCGATATTTGGAATTTATATACATTTTCATGTTGAAAGATATGGAGAACTTTTATAAGAAGAGAATGTGGAAGTGTAGGAATGAACAGGGCTTATGACATGTTATTTGCTGGTTTAATTGTTTCACCAATATATGTTTCATTAATTTTACTTCAAAAAATCAACTTGGGAAGAAGTACACAGACATTTCCTTTACACATTTCATCAACGGAAATGTAACTTATTTTACTCTCTAATATAAAAAAAAATATTTTACATAATAGCCCAGATTATAAAAAAGAAAACTCAATAAATTAAACTATTTTACTTGTGCCGAAAAATTGTTGAATAGGGTAATATCACATACTACGAATTCTGATAAAAATATATCAAATAGATTTAGAATAATTAATTGTATTTTCAAAATCAACATGGGTTTTGTGGAGAAATGTATTAATACATAAATTTAGAAAATATTTTTTTTAATACGTAGCTAAAAAAACGCGATATGTTTGGCCTTGGTGGTTGTGACGTCGAGATTTGTGACAATGTTCTAAACAAATTTGAATAGTCAGGAAGAAATAATCATGAATTGTGACGTATGAGGGGCGTGGCCAATGAACTGAGCGTTTTTGCGAGAATTCAAAATTACAAATTAAAAAATATTGTTTACCCTACTAATAATTAGCAAAATGTTTTTTTTATTAGACAGTATTTCATAAACCTTTCTTACGTATAAAAATGTTTTTAAAAAAGTGATATTTCATTATCGTTCAAATTTAAATTATGATATTGTTTCAATTTTTTTATTTCACAAACATCAATTGACATAGGCAGAATAAATATTTCACAGATATTTTAAATCATCCAACAACACGCTATAAGCCATGTGAGTGCCTAGACTTCTAAGTACTCTCATCAAAAAGCTTCTCCATTTAAGTTAAAATGTGAATATATCCAAATCTTTTTGAACTTATAGATGGAATAAATACAGACGTTTTAAGATAGGCTGAAAAATCAGTACTACACCGGGTGTGATGTGATAACTCAAGCCAGCTGTTGACAGATCTTAAGTCCTGTAAATTACTGGACTTCTATATAACTTTCTTACACATGAGTATGAGGACTCGCTTAGAATTAGTTAAATTCATAAGTATCAATAGTAAACGTCCATTTACGTGAATGCATATATATATATCAATGACATGTACATATTTCATTTTGAGGTATTGAGTTGTATATAAGGTATATGGTACAAGTACTAGAAAATACCCTTCAAACCAAACTGTACAGTAAACAATATATAATACAATATAAGGTTCTCTTTGCCTGTCGCCATATCTCCACAATGAAACTTCATCTTGGGTAGTTTACCGTTTAGATTTGATTATTGGACTCCCTTCTCTACATTATCTGATCTGGCTATCTCTTTGAGGTTGATTCACAGTGGTGAGGCACAAAATTAGAATCTATTTAGTCTACAATACACTCTAACGTTATTTAACGTTGATGCGTATTTATAACATAAATATTTTTAACTTTTAGACAAAACGTATTTTCGTATATTGTATATTTGTGTACATAAGTGACCTAGTTGCTATAAGCAATATTTTCAAATCAAACAATAACAAATTACTGTGAGTTAGTCAAGATAAGAACATATCTTTTTTTTTTCTTTTTTTATTTCAGCTGTTTGTTAGTGAGCAGATGGAGCTTGTATATATGAGACGTATTTTTTTGAAATACTTATTTCTATGATTATTGTGGATAATTTATGTAGTGCCGTTTTTGTGAAAATTACCTCTAGAGCGTTGTACAGTAAATATCCCAATTCGTATTGCAGCTACATAGCACATAGACGGTTGGAATCCTAGTCCTTTGTTTCCAACTATAATTTAATTTAATAACAGATGAAAGATAGAAGCTACATTACTACATGGCTACAAAGGCCGTGAATGGTATGAAACCTAGCCCCTCTACATTATTTAATCATTTAATTTTGGTAATTCTAATTATTTTTCCAATATCGTTCACAAATACGAGCTGGATTACAAAACATTCTGCAGCTACAAAGTGAATAAACGGTTTGAATTTTAAACCATATTTATGAATTTTAAGATTGAAATAATTTGATACTTTTTAATTTAACAATAATTTAAGGAAAGTATATACATGGAGCAGAGTACTGAGTTAGTCAAGTAATAAAAAGTAAATAACTAAATAATTCAATTACTGATTTCACATATTAAAAAAAATTATATATTTTTATTATACTTCTATAATATTTCATATGATAAGGAAAGGAAAACATAGGATATGGGATCAGATAAGGAGTTTGCAAGGAGACAGAAAGACGATAAAGGAATAAAAAAACACGACGTTTTCTTTATTTAACTTTAATTTACACAATATACATATTTAGAGATTGAGACATTTTTTAAGAAGGGAATATGAAAGGTAAGAAGACATTTGAAGGGATTATAAACTTTTGACGGGTTGTTCAAGTAAACCCGTGACATACTGCGTAATATTTACCTTCGTTTCTTAGTTTAAATATATTTTATTACCACGTGCAACGTGGCTCGGCACGGCAGAGTTGCCTCTGGAAGAATAATTTGATGCTCCGCGACGGGACGCGCATTGCCGCGAGCGCCAGTGCTGGATAGTGCGCTGCACGTCACTGCACGTCACTAGTCGATCCGGATTTTTTTTCTTCTTATTTATTTATCGAAAGCATACAAAAGTAAGCATATTAATTATGAAGTCCTACTAAACTGCATAAAATGCAGGTCGTCAGCAGGTCCTTATAGATGACTTCTTATAAATATACATAATCTTATCTCTTAAATTCTATAAACAAATCAAAACTCTTATAACTATGGAAAAAAGAAAAATATGTACATCGAAAATAAAAAATTGTCCAAATAAAAAAAAAAGCTCAAAAAAAATCGATATAATAAAACCACGTTCTAAAAGCCAGATTCTCAGCAGACGTCTTTCTCTTGAGCCAGATAAGTTTTTTTGATTTTTTATATTTAATAGGAGCATATTTTACATTTTTGGTTTATTGTACTCTAGTGTTCTTTTTCCGTATTTATTATTGAATTATTTGTCGTTAATATCTATTTTCTTATGTTTTTTTACGTTATCCTCTACCATCAACAATAATTCTTTTAACTTTTTTTCCGACATCCTTAAAAAGGTAAGTATGAAATCTCTCGGGAGCTATTTTAAAATATAGTTTTGTCTATGTCCCAGCGAATGAAGATTACAGTTCTGTGTGTGAAATGGAATCAGAACCCTGGGCGAGTGTTTTTGATTCGATGGCTACGCTCAGGTGAAAACCCTAAAACAGGAAATCGAGTGCATTCGGAGTTAAGAATCAGTTTCCAATGCACCGTCGGAGCGGATAAGGAATTTATGATTTTGTGTGTAATGTTATCCTTCTTCGTTGCGTGATTTGAGAATTTCACGAACAAATTTTCTCGCAATTCAAAGGTACTGTGACAATGTCTTCGCCAAAGTCGTCTATATTGTACGCCACCAAGAATGCAAATGGTTAATATAATGACGCGTACTGCCGCACTATTGCAGTAGTAGTGCGATTGAGTGGAGTGAAGCTAAATTCCGCTGACGTCGCCGAGCGTCGCTTCAGTGCTGTTTGACCTTTACTTCCTTATTTAATTTAGAAGTAAATCTACACGACCATAGTAAGTGTGATTGAAATTATGCAAAAATATGATAAATATTCCTTCAATTATCTTGAGATATTTTATGGAAACTAATTATGAAAATTAAAAAATACGAAAAAGTTAAATCAATATTACAAGCGCCAATATTACTGTAGATGAAATTATGTAATGTATAGCCCATTTCAAATGTGTCGAGCCAGACGACTCAGCCTAGTAAAATTATGGTGGGTGGATAATTATTATTTTCAGATTTCGTATTATTTCTTTAGTTTGCCAGTGACGATCTCGGCCCGTGTGAATTTTTTCTGTGGTTTAACAGCTGTTTTGTATCTAAAGTGCACTCTAGAAGACTGAACTACTGAACACGTGCAAATCACGAACCCACTATCACGTTCACGCTCATTTCACAGGTTTCACACCATCGCAAAAATCCACTCGACATGATTAAATAACATGGGGTAAGTAGATTTATATTTCTGTGGCTTAAATCTATAAGGGCCAATGGCGTAAACACAACAATATAGAAGAGTAATTTTTCAACCATTTTGTGATGTTATAATAATCTGTTTAACGTTTTTGATGGCAAATCTCAATTAAAAACATTACCATATATATATTGTTTGTTTACAAAATAGATAAACAAATACCAATATGTTTTTTAATTGACATCGACGCTCTACAAAATGTTGATAAGAATAAATCGAATCTAATCTAATATTAGCCCCTATTGCATATATACCATTACAATAATCTACTCTAGACACTACAAACGCATTTATTAATTGACGGGCGGCATCAAGTTCCTCGAGTGTTTTATTTTAACGGACCTAATATTAGCCCCTATAAATCTAAGCCACCGATTTATTCTACAAAAATGTGTTTTTTTTAATATATATATATATATTTGGATAATTTATAAAGCGCAATTTTGGTGAAAATTACCCTAAAGGCGCTGTACAATAAATAAATGTTTTTCTTTTTTTAATATTAAGTTCACAGAATGTTTAAATGTTTTTATTTTCTTTTTTAATATTAATTTCACAGAATGTTTAAATGTTTTTCCTTTCTTTTTTAATATTAAGTTCACAGATTGTTTGAATGTTTTTATTTTCTTCTTTAATATTAAGTTCACAGATTGTTTAAATGTTTTCTTTCCTTTTTTAATATTAAGTTCATAGATTGTTAAAATTTGTTAAAATTTTTATTGTTTAAATGTATACTATGTATTGTTACAAGAAATGTACTATTTTTTTTATGTACCGTCCCAAATGAGTTTTCTCGTACAACTCCTGGGAATATAATATCATGATATTCATGTCTTATATGTTTTATTAATAAATAAAAAAATAAAAAAATAAAAAATATCCCAGCATATCTTGCGGCTACAGAGCGCATTAACGGTTGGGATTCTAGTTCCTCGTCTCCAATTATGGTATATTACAATTACAATATATAGGAGGTAGATTACAGCACGTCTTGCAGCTACAGAGCGCATGTACAATAAAAAATCAAGCCCCTATTTACATTTTTATTTAACAGTGAAGTTTAGAGTATTAGAGATATTTTAAAAAATGAAATAAGAAATAAATTTATAAAAATAAAAGTTAGATTACAAGTCCGACAACTGCTGAGTGCATGCATAGTTGGAATTATTTTATTTAATGCCAGCCAAAAGCACTAACCGTTTTATAGGATTTTTAGCAGCTGACTAAAGTTTAATGAAATGTAAAATAATATAATATATTTAATGTCAATCTACCCTAATTTTACCGCGCCGTGTGGATTTGGACGATACTTGTGAAATAAGCCATTCTCTGTCGGATATCACGCGCTGATTTGTTTAACCTCTAAGAATAGACACATTATAGAATTATTCAATTGTATTTGAGCAGGAAGCCAGAAGAGTAGTCAATATTTCACTAGATCAAGTGTGTACATGATAATCTAATCCTATGAATGCGTTTTCGGTAAATCACAAATATACATTTTGCGAGGTAGTAACGTTATGCGAAATATTAGTTCGCTATGTACACTGACTTAATTGTCTGCATCCGGGCGGATGAAGGATACAGTTATGTGTAAAATAGAATAATCCAAAGATGCTATTCTGAATCTTCTCTACCCCCTAGAAAGTGATAAATTTGATAATTTCTTTTTTTCCGTTCGTTTACACTTTGCTTCACATATGGCCACACTAATTAAACGCCAAATCAATTTGAAAGCGTAAAATTAAACATGGTGATTGTCATTTAAAACATTATTGCGATCTTAAGCATTACTCAAAACACTTTATTAAGTTGAATCGCCCAAACCTTATAAGTTTTTTTGCATTTTTTAAAAAAGTTTTCCGTTTTTAAGTTTTAAACATAATTTTATGTTTTACCATTAGCGTGGCCATTATATAAAGCAAAATGTTGTCACGCGCAAAAAAAAAACCCCTTAATTAACCTCTCTCTAAGGGGCAGAGAAGATTTAGAATACCACCCTTGAGCGAGTGTTTTAAATAGATGGCTACTCTCAGGTAAAAACACTAAAACGTCCGCCTTGCGGTGTAGTGGTTGGCACGTTTGATTACCATGCTTGAGGTCTAAGGTTTTACTCCTGGGAAGGTTGAGATAAAATATATAAATATTTTAGTCTGAACCATTTATTCCATAATCATGCATGAGCCACCGCTTACGTCAAGGTACATCAATTTTATCAAATTACAGTGAAAGGATTGTTAGTTGGTACTACGTTTGACAACTTCAACACCAAGGGTTAGAAAGGTGACGCCACTTCCCCTTGCTCGAAAAGGACGGTATGAAATATTTTGTTACTGAAGTTGATACAAGTAAAATCATTTTTTGCTACCATTGATGTTTGCAATATGGTCCGACATACCGAAATTAGCTCTACATATAGTTTACAAAACTCAGAGCGAAAGGGGCAGTGAAAGTAGTGAAAATTGAAATTTTGGAAAAGTAGTAAGTAGAGAGAGATCTTCTACTTATTTATTTCACTGCTCTCGACTGGTACCTAAGGCGTAAGACAAATGATAGATTTAACGCGAATATAAAAATAATTTAACTTGAAATTTATGCACCATCGGGTGCGGATAAAGGTTTAATGATGATGATATATGCATACGAAAAAAAACATTATGCCTACACTGGTTACATTTAAGATTTAGCAAATATTGTATTCCCCTAAAAAAAAAATTAAAATGATATTGCAAATTACGATGCTCATCCAAACAAACGACCATCTAGGGGTAATAATCCATTGTCTTATCTTTACTTTTCTACAGGGAGTTTTCTATTTCTCTGACTATTGGAAAATGCATATCCGTGCCTGTCAGCAATTTGATATCAGTAATTCTGATGTTCTGATATTTATTGTTTGCATACAGGAAATGTGTTATTAAATTTCTGCAATGTCCTTGAGACTATAGTAGGTTACATGAAAGTGGGTATTTGTTTCCGGGTGAGTCCCACATATTTACTTGTTTGTATACAGATTATGATGTAAATTATATTTAAATTCGGCGAAAACCTTCATACCAGATTGGCAATCGAAAACCATCAACAATGTTTTGAGTGTGTACAAATGTTTGTACACAGGTTGGATCTCCTCTTCAGGAAACTATTTAGATTTAAATTTGTTGCAACAGAGAGAGAAAACATTTTTGAGAAGGGAATATGGATGTCTAAGTATTTACACGGCTTATGACCTGTCATTAGCTGGTATAAGTAGCTACTTTAATTTGGGCATCCTCAAAACTGATATAAGGAGAAGTATAAGAATTAAAAAAATATGTTCAAGTTGCCTAATAGCTCAATTAGTTCAGCCGAAGGAATCTCACCCACATGATAAAGGTTTCAGCTCTTCAACTTTACAAAAATCAACAGATGGAAATGTTGAGAAAATGTTAATATTTAAACATGGACAGAATGGTAAATGTTACACGGTGTGTAAAGTGGCCACTTAAATCAGCCAATGACAGGTCATAAGCCTCGTAAATGCCTAGACATTCATATTCCTCTCTCAAAAATGTTATCCCTCTCTGTTGCAACAAATTAAGATTAAAATAGTATCCCGAGGAGGAGATCCAGCCTGTTTACAAACATTTTACATATTAAAAAAATTGTTAATGGTTTGTGATTGCCAATTTAGTATGAAGTTATTCGCCGAATTTACATCATTATACTACAACTACTACCATCACGCTATTTCCCCGTAGGGGTAGGCAGAGAGAATGGACCGCCACACACGTCTATCCTGGCATACATTCCTAGCTTCTTCCACATTCATACATCTTGTCATACATGCCCTTCGGTTCTGTCTGCTTTTGACATGACCAGACTTGAGATTGTGGTTTATATGATCATGCCACGTCTTCCTTGGTCGTTCTTGTCTCACGTTACATTCATTTTCGACATATATACTTGTTTTACCATTCTTTCGTCGTCCATTCGTTCTACGTGACCAAACCAACTCAGAGATTCTTTTTATTCTTATCAATTATAATTATAATAATAAAAATACTTTATAGTTTTATTCCACTTTTATTTATAATTATTTTAAAACTTTTTTACAAGTGACCGGTTTTCGTCGTGACCGACATCGTCAGACAGAATTTAAATAATAATTATAAATAAAAGTGGAATAAAAGTAAAAAGTATTTTTATTATTATAATTAAAATGCAGTTCCACTAAGAAATGTCAGTAGAAAAACTCAATATATTATCAATTATACTTGACTTAGATTCTAAAAAGGGTATCTAAAAAAGTACATCTGTGGGACTCGCCTGGAAACAAATGCCCACTTTTATGTGTAAATGTCTGGACATCCATATTCCTTCCTCAAAAATGTTTTCCCACTCTGTCACAGCAAATTTAGATTAAAAACCATATTTATTATCCTATCATAGAAATAATTGTTTTTTTAGTAACCACTGTATTCTGAAAAGAAAACAAACATGGTTTCTAATCTCCGCACATTCAATATAGAAAATGTGATTACGGGCTTGTAGAATGAAATTGTATTAAACCAATGAGAGTACAGCGCACAACTCTATTACGGTAACTCAGAATAACATTCCGTTTCCTAGCTAAATAAATGTATTACTAATTTGGGATACTGTTGCAACCACTGAATAGATAATACACTATATCTGTGGTCGCAACCTAACTATTCAACCCGTCAAAGCGCCATACGTACTCATATGTTCAGGATTATTACTACCCTTACAGGGGACTGTAGATTGAATTACTAGAATTAACTTTTCTGAAAATTGCATATGTAGATTTTGCAGTCTAGATAATTAAATACCTATCCACATTGTATTTGAATGTAATGCTTTATAAATATATATTTGGATAATTTATAAAGCGCCATTTTTATGAAAATCACCTCAAGGGCACTGTACAATAAATAAACATCCCAGCACGTCTTGCAGCCACAGAACGCATGGACGATTGGGATTCTAGTTCCTCGTCTCTAATTATAAAATATTACAATTATGATATAAAGGAGCTAGATTACAGCACATCTTGCAGCTATAAAACGCATGGACATTAAGTAATCTAGCCCATATTTGCATTTTTTAAATATTTTATGTAACAATGAAGTTTAGAGTTTAAGTGTTGTTTTCAAAAACAAACTAATTTTTTTAAAATCAAAGTAGAAGTTAGATTGCAACAAGTTTTGCAGCCACTGAGTGCATGGACGGTTGGAATTCTAGACCCTATTTACTAAATTAAGGTATTTAATAGTTGATAACAGTTACCTATTGAAGTGGATATATATAACTATTATTGTGGATAATGTATATAGCGCCATTTTTTTGAAAATCACCTTAAGGGCGCTTTACAATATCCAAACACGTCTTGCAGCTACATAGCGCATTGACGGTTAGGATTCAAGTTCCTCGTTTAAAATTTTAAATAAATTTAATAATAATGCTTTATACCACAAAAGAATCGGCTTTCTCGGTGGACCATAGGTTAAACCGAGTTATGCAACAGCCCTCGCCTCAGAATATTTCTTTTATCTACTTAATAATACTTCATTGCAGTGTTACTCGTGTCAAAATTTGTATGCGAAAAAAAATATTTTTTTCTTTACCGACGCGACGCTTTAAAATAATCGTGGAAATTACATAAAAAATATATAAAGTGATTATTTATACATCTAGCAGGTACTTGATTGTACATACCAGCTAACTCACATGTAACTTTAGTCAGGAATTGTAAAGTTATTACGTACGTCACTAAATTAATTTTGAAGGCATAAATCATGGTTAAGGACTTAGGGGCGGATTAATAAGTTTCTCATCCGGAATTTGCTATCAGAACGCTTAAAGTTGTAGGATTTCGGAGCAAGTATTTCCGTTTTGGAGACTAGCTTTTCGGCTTCTTTATTACCACGGGGATCAAGTCACCAACTGTTCCTTAAGTTTGCCTTAAATCGATCATTAATAATGACTGTCACAAAAATATGTTTTTTTTTTATGTGCGAAATCCTGATAAAAGTAATGAAATATCAAAATATGAAGTTATCGGGTTGTGGTCCCGTGGCTAGTGTCTTGGACTCACGGACCAAAGGTCGGTGGTTTGAATCCCACTCTACCCCAACTTGATTCCATTTTTTAATAGTGAGTTATTTACAACGCGTTGAAAATGGCCCTCAAAATTAAATATTTGGGCAAATCATAAGAACGCAAATATTTAGTTTTTATTTAAAAAAATATTTTTTTTTTAATTGAAGAATAAAAAACAAAGGTTGATTTAAGCTTCATAGTTGTCTCTTCTTCACACTTGCGAGCTCTTGCCGTCCTAGAAGGCCGTTGACGTCGATCTTTTGGCTTCCTTCGACTAAGGTACGCGGGATCGAAACTAAGGTAAGCGGGATTGACATGGGCGAATGCTGGTTGACGATAAGGTCACTGGAAACGTCTGGTGATGTCCATATACTCCCCTTAGGAGCGGATGTAGAAACGGTAGGAAGGAAAATGCGATCTTTCAGGTCTCAGGTACATTAAAAATAACAGTGTGTACCGCACAAATAGTTTTAAGATACATACAGACAAAATTTTAAAATAGAGGAATTAATAAACGGGAGAGAAAGTACAGAAATGATGTGAATAGGTACAAGAATAAAAACATGGCACAGATACGATACATACAGTACGAGTCGATTGTCCAGAAAAGTCTATCTCGAAGTGAACGATAACGCCCTCTTGTGGGCGCTGAAGGCCTTTAGGGGGGCGGTAGAAGGCCCAGAGAAAATTAGTTGGTAGTTTAGGTGGTCTAGAGGGGCGATGGCTGAATTAAAAAATGCCAAAAACAGTATTTTTCTCTCATTTCAAAATAAAAATATTTTTTTAACGATTTTTTTAACCCCTTTACTAGCAATCAAATTCTAAGATGATTTGTTTAATTTAATGATAGTAACAAACTCGGTTAAGTCCATGTAATTCATTATTCACTTTATGTATAAGTTTTAAATTCTATTTTTATTTATTTTAATGTAAATAATTTTTCATATGATTAAGTATGCATTTTAATTGTTATTTTGAAAAACCTCCTTTAAAATAAAAATTTGAACTCATAAATAGGATATGGCAAGTCTAAAAATAAAAATTTCAATAATTGTTAAGATGTGCAACAGATGGAGAATTTTAACATTTAGAGGGCTTTACAAAATTTTTCATTCTCAAAGTGAAGGGAGGAGGGGGAAGTTTAAGAACCTATGGCATAGAGCTAGTGCCTTTGCTTGATTATTGGTCAATGAAATAAACCGGACTAGCATTGATCAAAGCCAATAGATAGTCAAAGACCATTCAAATTGTATGTGATTACAGTGTTTGTAAAAGCAACGTGTCCAATCATTAATCTATAAACATAGAAAATTTGGAGACAACCAAAAGGCTTTCACAATTTATAATTTTAATTAGAATAACGTTAATAAAATAAAACAATCAAAATAGAAGTATTCACAATAAAATGAAACGTACTTAACACATTATACAAAATACAATTAGAAATATGCAATATAATTATTATTTTTTTACAGTCTATGTAGTAGTGGGCACAAATAACATAACTTTATTTTTGTGTTATACCTGTGTTTAGATTAAGCTTTAGTATTGTTTGTGGCGTATTTGTGCGAGTTCTGTAAATCCTAGGAATTCCATACTAAAAAGCCAAATAACTGAACCGCAAAACAATGGAATCCTAATATTTTAAATACAAATCCTTTTAAATGGCCATTGGCTAGATGCGGTAAGATTCTTGTCACTTTTTAAGAAACGCCTGATAACACTTTTTGTTTAAATTATTTTTTTTAGACAAGTCTGTTTAATCCGCAATACGTTGAGTATTCCCACATTTTTGTAGATAAAACTGTTTTTTACTGAAAAAACATTGGAAAAAATAGAAATATTAATACAGATACCGATGTGTTTTCCAGATACCCTTTGAAATATGTTTGTTTATGTAATAATATTTAATTTTTATTTTTGCTATTATTTAGTTATGCACGTGCTTCCACATTTCATTTTGTTGTATCCTAACTCAACACAGGGCCCTTGGCCTCATAGAGTTTAGGATACATTATTTTTATATTTCATGTAGTATCTATGAATTTGTATGAACAAATAAAATAAAATAAATTAATTAAAATAAAATAAAATAAAATTCAGGCAGAATGGTGATCAACATGGGCGAATCGTTCAAATATGCGATTATGCGAAGCTTACCATTTTAGTTGAATTTCGGTAATTATGTTTTACTTAGTTATATTTATGAGAAAATAAATAAAACGATGTTTATTTATTTTGAATAACCGTCATCATTTATACCTTCCTCCAAAAATAAACATTAACATCTTTAAAACGCGTCCAGCGCCCAACCTGTTCCCAGTAAACAAAGAAACTAGCAGATTATTTTAGCTTATTTCTTCATACAAAAATAAACTCTTAAAAAACTCCACTTACTATTGTTCTCTCCTTAAGTAAGCTTGCAGATTACACATATTATTTGAAGATTGTCTATTTGAAAAATAGTGTTTCAAACATGATTTCCTAATGAATGTTTTTTTTTATATGATGCAGTAGACATTATATTACATAGGACGTATAGCGCTTGACGTGACTCTTTTGGCATTATTAATTTATAGAAGAAATCGACTAGAACGATGATTTTCATAGAACCACAGAAAACGTACCCATTTATATTATTACTTGTATTTATCTATATAAAGGAACAAATTTATGAAAAAAAAAATGTAGATTGCTCATAAAAAAAATCACCGTTGGTCACTGGTGATTACTTAGCCTCGTGAAAACCTAGACTTCTATATTCCTTTTTCATTAATTATCTCCGTTTCTGTTGTATTGAATTCAAAATATTAAAGCTTCTCAATTATATCCTAGATATACTCGTATAAATTCTGACGAAGTAAACTCAATAAAAAACGGTTTTATTTGTCGATTACCATAATTTCCTTCTTTTTTTCGAAACACATACCCATAGAACTTCAGTTCTAAAGTTATTTTGTCGAAAAGTTGCGGATCCCAGAGAATGAATATTTTATTGAATAAAGTTCTGGTCTAACCCTACCAAATATTGAATTAGTACTACCATTCTCTGTGATGTGCATTTCAAGGTAACGGATACTATTGACTCCGACAATTGGATGTATATCACGTGATTACACGCAAGGCACTATGCCAATAAGGACAGCAGTTGCTCGTGACATGGCATTCTTTCTCATCAAAAATTTATTTGTAAAAATAAAAATAGGTTTGTTGGCAAAAGTTGGCAATAAACGTTTACGCTGTTCTACATCTGCACTTTTTAAACCTGCAAATAATAGTCTCTAATAGTAGTAGAAAAATAAATCTCTTAAAAATTTGTTAAGAATGTATACTGTTAATGGCGTTTACTAATCACTACTTGTAAGGGTCTGCCATCCGATTTAGGGTAATATTGATGAAAATCTGGCCAAAAACCTTGAAAAACCAGATACGAAATTCAGTATTCGGTATCTGGTATCCGGCCAGATTACTACCTAGATTTGCAAAAATAATGTTTTCTATTATATAACATTTTTATAAAAATAAATTTTACTGTTACTAAAAACTCACTTTTTGCTTTTTTATCAAACTGGCATTATTATATAAACTAAGATCAGCAACGTATTATTTCTCTTCGTCTTGATCTGTTGATAAATTTTGGTAAAAATCTGCTACTCTTGGGACGTTGAGATTCAACTGTCCCTCCATCTTTTAAACGAGCTTTTTAATGACCAGATGAAATTTCACTAGCTGCAATGTGAAGATTCTGGAGATGTTCATTCTATTTAGATATTTCCAAAATTTTCATCTTCTGCTCTATCTGTATGTCTTATTTCATCATTGCGGATTCCATCTCTGAGTGTTTTCCCTGCGATTGCTTTTAAAATGTTTTTTTTCCAATTTTCTAAGGAGATTTTTTATCCTGGTTATGTCAGCTCTTATTTCTACCCTATATGTCAACCTAACACCTGTCTTGTTTATCCTTAATTTATTTTCCATTTGCATATGTTTATAACTCCAAATAATATTAGGAAGACATTTAGACGTGGCGGAGGCTACATTAGTATGTTCCTTAACTTTGAAGTACAGATCACTGTTGCTCTAGATCTCTTCACCTACGTACTTGAATGTCATAAGTATAGTGAAGTATTGACACTCGTTGACGTTAGGTATCACTAACAGGCTAGCCATGTGACGTGGAAGTGATCGTAGCCACCTGTAACTTAGCAATCGGCAAACGGCCGAAGGTTGATTACTCCCGAGCGCTCAGATTCAGACCTTCCGAGTTATAAGAAGTATTCTTTATGATAAACTATTATTTCTACATCAACAGTGTTTGATTTTCTGACTATCAAGTTATTTCACTGATGAGTTGCTTGGATATTGTTCGGCTCTTTGTTTTGATCATACAAAACCGTTGGGATAGTAGGTGGAATATAATATTTGTATATTATTTTATCATGTAAAGCATTTTTTGCTGGTCATCCTCCAATTTTGCTATTATGGCTGCATCATCGGTATAGCATATAAAACAAATGACTTTATCACCCGTCCTGTGGATAATCTCAGACCTACCTTTTCTTCTACGATCTCGTCCATGATTGAATTAAACCGGAAAGAGCACAGACTGTCCTCTTTCTTAATGCCACTGTCTACGAGAATTCTCTTAGGTAATTCACCGTCCACCTTTATCTTTGTTTAGCTATTGGAGCGGGGTAAATTGTGAGGATATATGGTGACAAGGAATTTTGATAAGTAGGTATTTCAACATTGTTTTCCCGTCACTGTCTTGAAGATGTCTCCCCAATGCTATGCAAAAAAGACAACTAAAATAGACAAAATCGATGATTCGTTGTCCCATTTAATGTGCCAAAATCCAGGATGAAAATACGGAAATTAAAGATAAAACATTTTTAAGTATACTAACATTGTTTGCTTCATAGTTCTTTTCAAAACAAAAAAAACAGATTCGGTTTTCTTAAATAAAATCATTGACCAATTAGTACACAAAGACGCACTCTGAGCCCTTTAAAATTATGACACTTAACTCATGCCCAACCTTAACGCCAATGCAATGCCTATAAGCACACACAAACGCACTCTGAGCCCTTCAAAATTATGACACCTAGTGCATGCCCAACCTTAACACCAATTTATTATTTATTTAAAATGCAAATGCCTAGTTGTGCATGAAAGCGTGCAAAAAATGTTAGAATAGACGTGAAAAAGATGGTGTGAGTTTTCGTCGATAAGTACAAACCTAGGTACTTGTTTATGATTGAATACTAAATCTAAAAAAACATATTAAAAAAATAAATTAGTAGGTACCTAAGTATTTGTTCATGTTTGCATTCAAAAACTTTAAAAAATATATTTTCAAATTAAGAATTTTTTCGCAAATGTCAAACTCTGCTCTTATACCAACAGGGATGCACTTTATGTAGGAATGCGATTTTTTAAATGTATTTAGTGTCAGTTAATATTATTTTTTAATTACTGAAAATCCATTAAAAAGAAATAAATGGGTAGAAATTATAAGGAGTTTAAGGAAAGAATTTTGGTTGGGATCTATAAAAAGCGAAAGTTTGTTTGTAATCATTCAAAACAAAATTTTTTTTTTTTATACAAAATAAAAACAAAATCTTTCCGTTTTTTGTATGTGCATTTTCGTGGAATGCAGCTCTGGTAAACGATAAATAAAACATTTAGGTTCACAACTTTTTTTCTACTTATCAGATTGAAGAATCTATAAATAAACCTCTGACAAATATCATCATTTTGCGGAAAATCACTCGTAAATCGGTCCAGTGGTTATTTAGTTTATCGATGACATATTATTTACGAACTAAGGATTATCATATATATAGATAGATTGCAATTATAATCAAAAATTAATTTTTCAGAAAAGCGTTTGAAATAAAAATAATCAAATTATTATTCGAATTGGCTTTTTACCCACAATAATTTGGATAATTTAGCAATTTCACAAAACAATTTATCCGTTATGGATTGACTTGAAGGGTACAATTCTTTATCTGCTAATTTAAATTTTCAGATAAATTTCAAGACAAAGTTAAAATTATTTAATATATAATAATTATATAAACAGGTTTCATACAATCTGTAATGTAATTATGAATTTATATGATCGGCAAATTTATTTTAAAATAAATAAAAGATAATGTAGTATAGTGAATACTTTTTGATTTTAAAATTCACCCAAAGACCGCAGAATCTAAATTTTAAAAATACTTGTCACAATTAAATTTTACTTTATTAAAATTTTTATATAATATATTGATTCCATGCAGACGTTCAGTTCAAAATTCATCATGATTGTTCGCGCAAAGATTGAGATTGTAAAATTAAAACTACTATCTTAAATGAGAAATAATTTATATGATTTGGTTATAAAATGTCCTGAATGAAAATCTCGCATCTTACTTTAAAGTAATGAGATTTCATGCTGGGTTGATCATTTGGCGATAAAAGAAAATGGATTACATATGTCACGGAGAGTCCTTTTGTGAAACGCGAAAATATGTCACGACATACCTACTCAAATTTATTCATCACAAAATGTATAATTCATAATTTACAAAAAATACTATATCATACTTCTCAAGCTTATCATTACATGCCTGATATTTCAAATTGTGGTAGAACATGAACTACCATTACTTGTAAAAAAAACGTATTCTCCCTTAAACTGGCCAACATATTACATTATGTCGAATTAGGTAAACAACGATATATTGTGGCGCATGACAAAGAAAACCCCTAAGATTTTCTTCGGAATAAATTATTTAGTATAAAATTGGATTAAGCAAAATATTATGATTTAATTAAAGATGTTGTGTTTTCATACATTTCAAACAATTTGTTTTAAATCAATTAAAATAAGAATTCCAATTACATTACATTCGATTTCTAATCAAATTATAAAGTTTTTTTTTAAATATTTGCGTTCTTATTTACCCATATATTTTATTTTTAGGGCCATTTCCCACAAGTTATAAATAACTCACTATTCGTAAATGGGAACCAAGTTGTAGTAGAGTAAGGTTCAAACACTAGCCACGAGACCGCAACCCAATTTACATAAGTTTCAGAAAACATTTATAAAATTTATGCAAAATGCAACTCGTCGGGTTTTTTTTTATTTATTACAAAATGCTTTTTTTTTTCTGTACGTCCAAACTTTGGATACTAAATAAAACATTAAATCTTCTTCGTCACCCTTTCAAAACTCGCTGTATAATAAAATCATTATGATTAACTGAAACTGAAATTCTTATGAAATTTTTCATTGAATTAGATGATAAAAATTTATAACAATCAATCAAAACACATTTTCAATCAATTTATATTTATAGTCCAGTAATAAAAAGGCTTTATTTTAGGATAGAAGGCGTAAAAATCATTTTTATGGGGTCATTACAGTTTTACCGGAAATATATATTTTAGTGAGCTTATGTACATATTACCTACGTTATCTGTATAATTTCTTCATTTTATTGGCGTAAAACTTTAAATATTTATTTTTTTAAAACTCAAATACCGTATATTATTGATGTTCTAATCCATTTGTTATACAATCTGTCAAGCGAGTTAACTGTCAACAGTTATAATATATATTTTTTGAACATTTTCATTAAATTGCAAAATTATCCCCGTGTTGCCAATGGTGAGCGCCTTTTTTTATTTCACGGCGGTCATTGTGTTTATTTATAAAACAAATTCGACAAAATCATGGTTATCAGTAAATTTCTACAGTTATTACAATCATGGTAATTAATCAATTGTAATTATCATAAATATAATATCAAAAAGTTATACATGGCTTTGTAATTCATTTATGTATAAGTTTATATATAATTCTTCTGTACGTGTGATGTCACTGAACTCCTCCTTAACGGCTTAACCGATTTACGTGCGGTTTTTAGAAAAATATAGATCTTTGCGCTTTGCGTGTTCGTAGATATCTTCAATTTAAAATGTTAAAAATAAATTAGGAGCATAAGTGTTTTATTCGTCGATCTACCAGCGTTATATTCGAGGAGAATAGATCTACAAAACAATTGTAAGGATGTTATTTTTTTGTGTGTAAATTTTTTTTTTAATGTTCACAAACAGTATTCGTTTTTTGTGGATCTCAATCAGATTATTTCGTAAGATTCCTTATACCTTATTTCTAGCCATTTATTTCTGTTTACTGGAGCTTTGGTAAGACTAAAATAATATTAACTGAAATTCAATACATTTTTGAAATTTGTATTCCTACATAAGTGCACCCCTGTTGGTGAAAAGAGCGGAACTCGACATTGGCAAAAATGATTTCATATTGACAAAAATATTAATTTATTGTTTTGGAATTCAACCATAAACAAGTACCTAGGTACCTAATTAAATTCAATATTGGAATGTTAAAAAATTTCAGTTTTAGGATACAATCATAAACAAATACCTAGGTACCTACTTATCAAAGAAATGTCTTTTTCCAATATAATAGCAGGCAAAACAACGTTCGGGCAGGACAACGTCTGTCGGGTCCGTTAGTAGAAGTATATATTATATGGTATACAGTAAAATGGAAATCAAAGATATAAAATCTACACGTATTTATTATTTGATTGAATACACCAACAAGCTACAAAAAGAGGCTTGGTGGGATTTTAGTTTTAGTAAAAATATAACAAGTGAAATTTTTTTCAAATTGTAAAAATGTATAATTATGCTATTAAATAAATAAAAAATAAAAAAATAAATAAATAAAAATAGAGATACTTTCCTGTGGCCTTTTTTAAAGCAGGTATGTTACCAATGCAAATTGTACAAAAATATACAGAATTTAATATTCTTGGGATAGCTACTGGTAATAATCGTTCGCTAAAATCATTAATTAAAGATTTACAAATTCTGCATTTTTAACTTGACTGCAGTAAAATTGCTTTAGGGTCTCAGGTTCGATTTAAGGTAAAATTCAAAAGTAATGTTTATATCAAAGTATTGTGTAGTATTTTATATACCCAGATATGGATGTGTAATCACAGGCACAATGATAAATGTTATGCAATGTGTAACATAACTAGCCAAAGACAGATTGTAATTGTGTCTCATTTATTTACTATTAATGGCATATTTTCTAATCTATTTTTATGATTCAATTTTTATTTTTATTACTTGCATGTTTTCTAATTTATATTTATATTGATTTTTTCTAATGTTATTATTATTCTTTGAATTTACTAAGCATCATTTAATGAAATTAAAAATTAAAAAAAACACATGAAAAAAATAAGGTCCTTCCTAAACACAGGAATTTCCTAGCTAGTCGGGACCTGAAACAAATAAACTCTGTACATTTTAAAACTGTGAAATACTAAATAAATAAATAAAATAAATAAATAAATAAATTCCTTTAAATCTCTAAACATTCACAACGGTTGTAATAATATGTATAAAAATGTTATAGATCATAGCATAAAATTAATAGTATCGTTACATGATTATTTTCGGCATACAGATAATAGTCCCAAAACTTATATATTTCTTATTTTTAATGTTTGTAGCACTAACTTTGTAGTTTATTGTTTTATTTTAAAGGAATAATTAAAATGACTTTATTTTATGTACCACTTTATTAAAAATCACAAATTATGTTTACAAAGTAATTTTATTTATACCTTTAAAATTTAACACATAATATATCAGTTAATCGAAAGAATGTTTTTTTTTTACATTGATTAAAATAATATTCAAATCACTGAATTTGTGACTCGAATGTCTGCCAAAACCAGTCGGCGATTAAATTCATGATTTTAAACAAAAAAAATCAAATAATACATATCCATATCCATACTAATCCGCACTTTATAATATTATAAATGTGGCAGTGTGTTTGGCTGTTAGTTTGTATTCCCTTCACATCGCAAAGAAGCAACCGATCAACGATTTCTTCCAAAAAAATAGCTGGAGACCTGAGAAGTGAAATAAGCTAGTTTTCAAATCGTAAAATATATTACTCCCTCGGGAAAACTCTTAATGGGAAAAAGGATTCTTAAACGAAAATGAAGTATTTAAACAAAATGCCTGATGTTGCGACGTTGTCATATACTAACGGATCATCGTTTTATTTGTATAGCAAATGGTAGAAAATTAGCTATCGCCAAGGCTACTTTTTATCTCGATAAAAAAAATTCTATAGGGGAAATTCCTATTTTTAAACGAGAAAACTAATGAATTACCTAATTAATTTATGTCCAATACCACGCGAGTAAAGTTGCGGGTTAAATCTAGTATATACGATATTAATTCTATACATAATAAATTCTTCTTCTGGTTTCCCGGGATTGATGTAGGTGTTCGTGTGCACCACTGTTTTAAAAATACCTATGCAGTATGCCGAAGATTTTCGTGTTACTTTTTATCAATTATAATGAACACGAACCGTGTAGATTATTAAAAGCAATGTATGTATGATATGTAGCGACCGGATTGACAGCCGGTACAGATATAGGCTTGCCATATTACAAAACAGCCCTGTATTTTGGAAAGGCCAATTATTATTGATGAATAGCTGCATTGCATTTTATAGGGAATAACCACACGCCACATTGATAGGTACATCACTTCATTCGTTCCGGCTCACTTTACGATCAGCCATTAAATTTGAGCCGATTGTCCCTTTTTATTTATTTTCCTGCCACTGGAAAGAAATTTTATTTACTAAGCAAAAATAATGTTTTAGGAAAAAAAATGCTAAACTAGTATTGTAACGTTGAAAAAATACAGTTTTTCGCTATTTACGCAGTTTAGAAGTTTCACAATATTTTATTAATAATTCTTATTTGTGAGGAAGTATTTTAAGTATTAATATAATTGAATTTCTAGTATATCACTTTAAATACTCTCCTGATTAAAAAAAAACAGTTATAAAACTATGTTTTCCAGCTAAAATACTAATTAGGCTGTTACATTGATAAGTATAATAGTTAACATATTACAACAGAGATGAAGAACATTTAAGAGGAGGTAATATAGAAGTCTAGGCATCTACAGGGTTTATGACCTGTCATTGGCTGGTTTAAGTGGCCACTTTACGCACTGTGTAACATTCACCATTCTGTTCATATTTGAACATCTATATTCCTTCAATTCTTTCATCTGTTGATGTTTGTGAAGTTAAAGAGCTGAAACCTTTATTTATGCGGGTGAGATTCATCTAATTGAATTATTCCACCTGCTTACTAGGCAATGCCTGAAAATGTTATTTTTTCAATTTCTATACTTTTTCATGGACCAGGTGGATTTATCAACAATATTTTGAGTCTGTCCAAATCCCTGTAGACAAGGACTGTACTTGACTTCAAATATGGGCAGAATGGTTAATGTTACACAGTGTGTTAAGTGGCCACTTAAACCAGCCAAGGACAGTCATAAGCCCTGTAGATGCCTAGACTTCTATATTACCTTCTCTTAAATGTTCTTCATCTCTGTTGTAATATGTTAATATAAACAGCTCCCCGGGGAGTTGAATCCAATCCTTGTCTACAGAGATTTGGACAGACTCAAAATATTGTTAAGTATAATAGTGTTAAACGTCATGTAAGTGCATAATCGGTTTTAGACTTTGAAAATAAAAAACTTGGGCTTTTTTAATATCTATTACAGTAAATTCCAATTTATGCAAACTCCAGCCTTTCGGATCGCCAAATATCAGAATCGCTGTCAGGAAATAAAAAAGAAAAGAAAAGAAAAGGAAAGAGTTATTGTCAAAATGTTATCGTCAAAGCAATTAACTTTGCCGGACATGTTTAAGTATGTTTTTAATGTGATTCCAATTAGCTGTTTTATTTCTAAAGCATTTTTTTTTTAAATGCGTTTTCTTTAAAAACATTACCTTTATTTAATTGTTTACCTTATTATCCGTATTTTTGTATATTCAGATAACATCTGGCGCTCATAAATTAATCCATTGAGAAGGGCGATTTTTTCCTGGTATTTCTACTTTCTACCTTAATAATATATTTCTTTAAAACTGTGTAACGTACTTATATGGATATTATATTACATACATGTTATAACCTTGTGGGCACTAAGAATGATCAAATAAATAAATAAGTATTATTCATTTTTATATAATAAATGCTTACGTTCTAAAAGACATATAAAATATTTAAAAACAGACTTTGTATCAAGGCGACCGTTGATTGCAATGGCGTATTATCAATATCGTAATTTTATACTACAAAACTAAAAATATATAGGTACAGTGCAACGGTGTGCTCAAAAAAGATTGATACACAAATTCAATTTAAATATTGGATACATTTGTCCAAAAAATGCATTTTCAAGCCTGCGATCCTTCCTTCACAAAACCTTTTTTTTGTAAATTATCTAGACTGGCAAATCAACTATTCCTTTTCATAAATATTCTAAGTTATAAGTTCACTTCATATAAAATAAATAAATATAAATAAACCTTATTTGTTTCAAATATTTAGAGTTGCGGATTTCACGAAAACAAGTGACAATTAAAACAACATGACGCGTCGATGATGAAGTCTTGAAAAAATGTTATTTGGGCCCGCTTTTTCAATGATCTTGAATTACCTCGTTGAAGTCCTGGGTCATCTGGTTGGAATTTGTATGAGGTTCAGCGATGGATGTTGCAGCACCAAGCCATAACCTCAACGTCAGCAGCTTCTCGGAAGACATCAGAAGTCTAAGACGGTGCAATGTAATTTCAGCGCTGAAAAGAGATTTCCAGTCATGATCTCTTCAAAATAAATCCATGAGATTACTAAACAAAAGTGGTTCGTGCCACAATTTTACATTGAAATAATGGGCAAAATATATTCGAATATGAAAATATGTACTTGTTTAAAATATGTATAAAATAATACAAAAGGGGCTCTGTAAATATCAACCAAAGATTAATGAGAAGTCTAGAGATAGTAGATTATGATAGATAAAATAAATAAAAATTACTTACACCACAAGGCAGCCCCTTTCTGAAAATTTCTCCTAGCGAGCGGAACGTTTTGTTCACATCCTGTCACCGAAAGAAAACCTTAGATTAACCAATTCGTAGAAAGGCATTCGGCAAAGAAAAAAAAAGTCCGGAGATTGGTCGCCTGATTATATTCTCTGAGGCGGTCATAATATTTTCATCACAACCACTGAACAGGTAGTTACAAAAGTATCATGTTATTGATTAATTTAAAAAATTTTTTTTGGTTTTGAAAATGAGATTTTATAATCTCTTAGTTTTTCGCTATAATACGGGTCTAAGTGCTTTTATGAAAATTAAATGTAAATAACAAAGAGTAAAATAGTATTAATGCGGGCGGCGTCTTGTCACAAATTGTTAAGATTAATCATTCAGTTTTCTCCGACACACGTCAAGAACTGTCATTATCGTCATGAAGATCTTGTGCGATACTTGATAAAAAAATGTTTGAAGGGTTTGAGTTAGTAGGCACTGGTTAAATCTTGTAATCCTCCTATATAGGTGTTCCCTTTAATGTGTTGGAACATAAATTAGCCTTCGGTAGCGCGTGAAGCTCTACTCTCGCGAACCTTCCGTCCACTTCTCAGCGGCCCTTACAATAAGTACGTAGTTTGATCAGAGCATGTATCACGTCCACGGCCGATCCATTCACGGGTAGAAAGCCCGTATATTACATAACATGACATGTAACATATATTACCTACGCTCGTAAAAACATACATTGTCAATACATCATACTTTCATTTTTCATATATACAGTAATATTCGATAAATGTACAAATGTGCCTAAATAATATACGTATTTATTTACTCGCATTCTTTTAACGTGTTTTTGTGTATTAGGTGTTAGCATAAGTTATGTCCGTTTTTTTTTTATTTAAAAATACGCACCTAAAGTCAAACGAACTAGCAAAGATTATAAGTTATTCAAAACAAAATTTTCTGCTGTACATGATAGTGTATTTGCTTTTACGTTAAACACATTATTTTATCATATTACAAGCCTTAAAAATGGATTGTTAAGGAAACGAAAGTTATCATTTTTGACACCTCCTTTTTTTCGCGTTCAGTCGAGGGAAGAAAGCTGCTACAGCTACTCGTGAATTTGCACAGCGTACTGTGAAGATACTATGAACTATTAACTAATTTAATTATTTTTTTTTGTTTTGTCCTCTTGTTTTTTTCGTTTGGAAAAAAGCGGACACGACTTAAGTTAACATCCAATATTTAGAAAACATTTTTAACAAGATGCTTTTTTAGAAGCGCCAGTATCCAAATACTCATTTTACTACATTTTATACAAAACAATCACTTAAATTCAAAATTATCGTAATTCTCTGTATTCTGTAATTCTATATTTTATTCTATTTATTTTGACATAAACAGCATAAATTACCTTTAACATATATACTAAAAGCAAATATGAAGATAAAAAATACAGATGTACATGTAATATTTACATACATATATAAATACATAATAAAAATGATAAAATTGTGCATAACTACGAGGGTTGCTACTTAAGTTTTGAGATTTGGAAATACCAATCTGACATTGTCATTGTAAAGTTTGACATGTTTAACAGAAAACGTACTTAAAACGTAATATCATATGAGTGATAATATCAACACAAATATTATTTGTATTGTATACACATACTTACTAAATACTTTTAAAAAAAAATTTTTTTTTTTAAATTTAACTTAATCGTGAAAATTTTTGTACGACGATTTCTCATGACTTTCGACGTGAATCAAACCAACAACCGTCTACTGATTAACTCGTTGTGACTTTTGATAATGAAGCATCATTTTGATTCACCGTGTTTTTCTAGTTTTTTTAATTCAATTGTGATCGCATTTCGTTACAGGACGAATTTCGTGAAGGTCGTCCAAAATCGGCTGTTGTGCCAGAAAAAAACAATGGTTTGCTTAAACTGATATTGCAAGATCGTCTTGTGACATACCGTAAAATTAAAGCATGCTTGGGCATTATTTTTACTTGCATACATTTAATATTGCATAAAAATTTGATCATTAAAAATATTTGTTCGCGTTGGATACCGCATATTTTGACAAACGCTCAAAAAAAAGGCTCGTTTTGATTTGTGCCAACAAATGTGTAAAATTCAATCGCGGAGGTTTAAAATACGTCTATAAGATTGTGACAGACGATAAATTATGAATCTATGCAGATGAACCCGAAACTAAACAACAATCGACTGTATGGGTCTTTCAAGATGAGCCAAATCAAAAAAAAGTTGTTCACGCACGAAGTACTTCGAAGCAAATGGTCGCCTATTTTTCGGAATAACTGGACATGCCGCCACCGTTTCATTAGAATAACGCAGAACGGTCAATTTTAGATGGTACAAATACCATTTGTTTTTTAGAAGTGTAAAAAAATAAGGGAAACCAATTGCAGAAGACGAATCATTCTCCACCACGACAATGAAAGCTGTCCCATACCAGCTAAAACAAAGCATCGATTTTTTCTGGCACAACAACCTACTTTGGACGACCTTCATGAAATTTGACCTGTAACGAAGTGCGACCACGATTGAATCTTTGAGCATTCAAAACATCGAATTCGTGTGTCATCCGCCGTACAGTCCTGATTTGACACCCAATGTTTTTTTCTTATTCCCGCATATCAAAAATGAATTGCGAGGTCAACGCTTTTCAACGCCTGAAGAAACGGTTAATATGTTCAAATCACATGTTTTGGAGGAACCTCAATTTGATTGAAGAAAATGCTTCAAAAATAGGTTCAAACACATGCAAAAGTGTATTGATCTTGAAAGAGAATATTTTGAAAAACAATAAAGTCATTTTCGATTATAAATATTTATTTTTACTTATCTATCTCAAAACTTAAGTAGCAACTCTCGTATAGCAACAGTAATAAGTGAATACACACAAGTCGCCTAAAATATCAACGAAATAAAAACATAATTATGAAGAAAAAAAAAGGAAAACATTTTTACGAATAGAGAAAAGTTTAAGAATTGTATTGCGAGAGAAAAAATAAATCAGACTCGTTTTTTAACTATCAAGTCCAAGAACCAAATATCAGCCTTATCATTTTACTGAATACCATATCTGTGAATTTTAGGGATAGGTAAGTGCATATGATAGTTGGTCCTAGAACTTGAAGAACAAAAAGGAGATCTGTAGCGAGTATGTCGACTAGAAACACGGAAAGACACCAACTCCGGCAAATCTGGACTGTCAATGAGTCAATTGATCACTTTATAAAGTAATATAATAATTAAAGACATGTTTATGTAACAAATGGAATTGTATTGACAAATATTAACAAATTGTACATTTTTTAAAGTAAATTACTCAATAAAATAAAATGAAATAATAAATAAACCAGTATCAGCATATAATATAGCACTAGAAACATCATATATTCTTCTAATTGGTCTGACTCGGATAGGTTTCATCGCGATATTTCGTTTTTTTTTCATAATTCCTTCAATATACATGCTAAAAAAAGTTAATTCGTTTAAAAGGTAATCTTATGTAAATAAATATCTTAATATTTATGTTAAAGAGACTTAAAAAAACTCAGTAATGATGTTAATGTTTCCATTAATATTTAAGTCAAAATGTTTGTGATATTAAAATATTCAACAAAAGCTTTCAGTATATAAAAATAACAAATATGAACATTTGAAAATACGCGTAAGTACATTTAATGCGAACAGTAAATTTAATAAATTTTATTATTTACAGTTACATAATTTTCGTAAAATATAATACTTACCTAATTCTTTTATAAATAACGTTCGCTAATGTAAATCGCAACTCTTCTACCATAATTTTACTAAAATGTATGCACAATATGTGTATGTCATGTAAAATAATTTGCTGAGAATTTCAACCCCGAATTGTATTTCAATAAATTATATAATACTCGTAGTACAATTCCGCACGGATTGTACGAAAGTGGTCTTTGTTTTGTTTCTTGCTTAAATATCTTGAAGTGCCAGATTAGCTTTTAATTAAATAAGAATATATTTGTTGTTAATTGTCTTAACTCTATAAACCACTATCACTATAGTTTAATAATAAAAATAATAGTCTTTCCTCCATAAAATACACATATTATTACAAAAAAGAAAAACATTAAGTATTCAAACATATTTAAACCGATAAACTATCCAATAATAGTTTGTCAATGAGTGCTCAGATATTGGTTTCAATTAAAATTAAAATTAAGATCAAATACTCCAGGCATAATATTGTACACATATTAAATAATGGACATATTTTTTTTTATGCTTTAAAAAATAATAATAAGAAGATGGACAAAAAGAAATGGAAAAACTCAACAAAACCAAATGAAATGGTTTAAAATATTTGCTAAAAAGTAGAAAAGTAGACGAAAAAAACCAATAAAATTAAAGAATAAACATTTTATTGAATATATTTGAAATATAAAAAGATAAAAAAATTAGTGGGTGCTCATAAATGTAACTTAAGTAAGATTTTTTTTTAAATAGAACAAAATAAAACAAAAATTAAAAATACCTAATGAAATTAAAATCTAAAATATGTAAATAAAATAAGAAAGAAAGAAAAGAAATGGTTTAAAAAAATGTATTTCATGAGAGATTTGTTTACGTAAATAATAAATCAGTATGGAAACGTTCAGTCCACTAACCACTTTCGTAATAAAAACATAATTCGATATTTATTTTTGCTTTGTCTATTACAATACTTCCTAAAAAACATGATATTTGATGGACATGAACACTAACTGTCTTCTTTTTAAACAACCATTACAATAGAGAAACACAATTAAAAAACTGTTTTGATTTGTTTGGTCGTCTTTGGCCGAGTCTAAGATTGTTTGTTTATGCTATTTGAGACCACCCATGTGCTACAAAGCTGCAAGACGTGTTGTACCTAAACTTGCTCCTATCTGTTACTTATCTGTTCTTCACTGTCATGCTAGGAAATTTGAAAAACGTGATTGTACTGACCATGTGTATTTGATTGATCACAAAACTGCAGGGAGGGGTACAATAAAAGCTTTTGAAGTTGTAATGTTATGTAATTTTCGCAGTTTGATCGTTAAGAAATATTAAATTTTCATTTAATTAGTTTTTTTTAAATTGATAGTAAATGTGAGAAACTGAAAAAAGAAACAAGATTTTATGATTAGTTTTGGGAAAGAGGTGGGTGTTTTTGTTGTATACGTTACTTAATTGTTTTGTGTCAATTAACATCATGTAGTGTTGCTTTCTTATTGTGTTCGTTCTTACCTTTATTGTTGCAATTGTTGAATAAATTTTATCTACTATCTACTATTAATCCTTTTACTGTAACTAAGTAAGAGATAGGTACTAAACCTTTCAATAAGCTACATAGTTGCATAATTATTGAATTAATATTTTGGCGACTTGCACGAATGGCGTCGGTAAAGCTTAAGCGGTATTTAAAAATAAATTTCAGTTAGATGAGGTATTTTTTTTTTTTTGGCAAATAAGGTGACGTTTAGTTTTTCAAATGTGGTGCTACAGGTTGATATTAACAATCTCCGCGGTAGACAGAGTCCAAAACGACGAATGATAAAAGATAACGAAGTACTGAAAACCATAAAGAAAAAATAACTTGAGTACTTTAAGCATGTGATGAGAGGTGAAAAATCTTACATTTCAAAAGACATTCTACAGGGAAGAATTGAAGGAAGACGCAGTACAGGTAGAAGGCGCATCTCTTAGCTAAAGAACTTGCGTGACTGGTTCCACTATCTTTGTTCAGGGTAGCTGCCAACAAAGTGAGAATTGCTACGATGATATCCAACCTCCATCGGGGAGAGGAAATATAAGGTTAATTTTGTATCAAATACCGCAATATTTATATCGAAATATCAAAGTGAATAATTTCAATTTTTGTAACCGTATGCATCTAGCTATGGGTTGGAATGACAATATCTTACACAAGCCTTTTGTCAAAAATGCCAGACTCACGGTGATAGGGACAATGCTAGCAGTAGTCAAATTCAATTAAATCGCGGTTCATGAAATTAAAAATGGAAATTATAACTTGATTTTCAACAAGAAAAATGAAGTATGAGCGTAATCGACATGAAGGCCCTCGGTCATGAGAACGGATTCGGGTATGTGAAGTAAGATGCTCTTACATACTTTCACTATTATTTCAATTAACAATAATTTACTTTAATTGCAAACGGGGAAATAAAAAATCCCAGCTGACTTGCGCACTTTATACTAAATAAAAAATACCTGCTGTAATAAAAATGCCGAGTAAATGAAATTTAAATGTTTATTTTTACAAAGTCGGCGTATGAAAAATAACACGATAATGAGATTACCATTATACTTTTACTATACGCTTCTGTAAAATTAAATCTAAATTATAATGTTTTTTTCCTTTAAATAGCATTAACATTCTATGTGCGGTAATTTATATGTGGTAAGACCCAACACTTAATTTGAGCTTTGCGTTTTAAATTCACAATTAAAAATTAAAAGTTTGCTAACGTAAATTAATTCATAACACGCAACCATAACACTTTCCCGGTATATTAAATTTTAAGAAATTAAGGGATAAATTTTAATACTTTTCATACCTCACGATGGCATTAAAGGTGCATACATCAGGAAATCGTTTATTACGTTCTTCAAGTTGAACACGGTATCATTTTTACATCACCTTTAATTTGTGTTTTGTCATTTTTTCCAACCCACGATACAAAAAAAAGATATGTGTGGTATCTATGAAAGAGCATTGGAAAATAAATGTAAATAGTACATACTTTTAAAAATATTATTTTATCAATAAAGACACATTCCGTAAAAACGCGTGCGGACTCCTCAAGAACGAAGAACCTGCTAAGAACATCAGAGATGAGGGTCCTTAGATCGATTACCGGAAATACTCTGCGCGACCGGGTCAGAAATGACTGTTTACGTGAAATATGGAAAATCAGAGATATAGAACACGGAAACAAAACTCGTAAAAGATTCTGGAAAGACCACATAAATAGAATGAGCTGCGATAAGCTGGTATATATAGCAGCCAAAGAATTGCCTTCTGGACGGCGCCCACCTGGAATACCCCCTAAACTATGGAAGGATAGTTGGGCCTTATCATCTGAGACTTAGAGCCGGTTTTATAAACATCCGTTGTTTAACTTGATACCATTTTTCACTAATATTTGGTCAATGCGATAAATGCGTTTTATATACGTTCGTAGCGTAACGAGTCGTTAAATCTATGGTTAAATGGTTACTGACCGATTTCGGCCGGTTAAATGCATTACGATCCGTTATTTTCGGCGCCGCTGCCGTATTTGACATGACAGTTGTTTTATCACATTGTTATTTGATCAAATCTCCGGCTAATTAACACGTGGATAGTCATTATTTTGGGAACTAGTTTAATTACCAGTTTTATATGTTTTTCACTCGGCGTGGTGCTATAAAATCAACTTAAGTCTGATGGATAAATATATTCAGCAGTTAAAAAAAAAACTTTTTGAAAACATAGTTTATTGATATAAACGTAAACAATATATTGAGTTTGTCCAAATTTTTGTTGACATTGACTGGATTCAACTCCCTGGGGAGCTGTTTATATTAACATATTTCACAGATGAAAGAATTGAAGGAATATAGATGTTTAAATATGGGCAGAATTGTGAATATTACGCAGTGTGTAAAGTGGCCACTTAAACCAGCCATTGACAGGTCATAAGCCCTGTAGATGCCTGGACTTCAATATTACCTTCTTTTTAATGTTCTTCATCTCTGTTGTAATATATTAATATTAGTGTACAGAAAAATAACAGATAATATTAAACAACCATCGTTATCTGCTGTTTTCCTGCCCCCTTTTAATAATTTTAACTTTAATTCATAGTACTCTCAATTCATGTTTTTTTTTTGTGTAAAAATTTCGTTCAAAACTGTCAAGTATTTGTATTTGATGTATTTTTTAATTCAGAGAATACCAATGCGCACCGCTCGCGTTTGACAGAAAGAGCTTAGATAAAAAGTTTTTTCATGGACAATTGACAAAAAAATATCGAAGCTGCGACTTAAATTTTAATTTCTATGAATGCTTACCGGTGACTATCCGTTAACAAAAATGGTTTATAAAAATGGAAAAAACGAATTGTCAGATCTACAAGAAGACAAAGAAGAAGAAGAAGAATAATGTATTGTTTTTCTTTTTATAATTTATGTTCCTTTTTATGTTGCTCTCGGGTAAATCTTTGTCTTGGGTCTGTAACGAAAAATGTCAGATATTTTTTTTTTTAAATTGCCAATATTTTTGTAGGGTGTCGATGTTAATTGAATATATATGTGGTAGTTTTTTTTTCGATTGGTACTCGTTTCAAAAACCTCAAACAGTTCATTAAAATGCCACAAAATAGATTGAAAAGTAATCTCCATTAATATTGCGATTAACGACATTAGCCCATTTAGACCCAAGCCACAGAAATATCCAGAATGAGAAAATCGAGTGGAAGTAAATCCGCCTCACAGTGTAGTGGTTGTCGCATTCGCTTGTCATTTTTAAGGTCCCAGATTCGATTTTTGGGATGGTTGATAAGAAGTTTGGATTAAAAAGGTGGTTCTGCACACAATATTTTGTCTTTCTGAAATGGCGCCCGAAACGTGAGGCTGATCACTTTACCTTCATGTTACGTATTATAATCGATATACGCTGCATTGAATGTACTGATACAGTGGCATATGCATCATTTGGTGGAGTAACTAGTTTGATGATGATATTTTTATGTTTTTATTGTATTCAATATTATGTTAACATTATGTAAATATTTCATTATTATTTGTTAATTATTTCGGACGGTCTTTCTTGATCGATATGAAAAGTACTTAATTTATTTATGTATAATAATTTATCGAAGAATTTTTGCTAACTGGTTTTAATAATCACTTGTAACATTTACCATTCATCCCATGTTAAAAAATGTTTTCCTCATTTCTTTAAACTGTTAATTTATGTGGAGTAAAGAGCTAAAACATTTATTGATGTAGATAAAAAAAATTCTGCTTAATCCTACAACGCAAATATTATATTTTGTGCATTTATGAACAATTTTTATTTTAAAATAAATAAATCTAAAAAATAAAAACACATTTAAAAAGTTTTTGTTCTCTTTTTATAATAAAAATAATGTTTAATAAAATGAAAAAAATGTATTCGAAGATCATGTTCTTTTAAAGATAAATATTTTGTATTTATTTGAACTATAAACAAAGGAGGTAAGCCTTCAAAGGTTTTGATCGAAGAAAATTAGGAGCCTGAGAGAACTTTTTAAAGCATAAAATCACATTAACCTCACGAGAGGTAAATATTTTGTTGTACTCAAGAGAACAAAAATGATAAAGCATAAAATATTATCACATTTGACATTTAAATCATTCAAATATGAATTAGGTAAATATGTTGAGTATGTTCAAATCTATGTAGACTAATACTGGAACATAATCAGATAATTAGCTCTAGATTTCTATATGTCTCAATAATCTTTTTACCTCTGTTATGTTATCAGATCTTTCAATACTATTTCGTTCGTCTCTTTTGGGATATAGCTCTGTAAATAAGATGACATAAAGTTCTGCAACGTATTTTGCTTTATTTTTAATCACTTAATCGAAGAATTGTGCTTACAATTTATCAATCTCAACTTATAAGAAATAAAACGTTTTTTTTTATTAATTCATTTAATTCATAGTACATATTTTAAAATTCACGTTATAAATTTTAATAAATAATACTCACTGGAAAAATAAAAACAACATTATTTTTTCTACGAATTTCTCTGGGTGCTTCGCCCCTCTCAAAGCATCCAATGGCAAGACATTAATTTCCATCAAAAAAATACTTTATATTTTTATTTTGTAATGAATTAAATTAGTAATTATTTATACGACCTAAGAAAATTTCAACAGTAATATGAAGAAATATATGCACAAGAAACTAAACATAAATATAAAAAAACTAGCATCTAGAGTAAAGACAAACAAGGGCAATAAAGTAATAGTATACAATGTATTTAAAAACATAATCAACATATACGACTTCGAGCTAATCCATACCAATTCATCTACATCCCACCCTGAGTTAATGACAAATAGATCTACGAAAAGCCAGAAGAGCTTTCTCAAAGAATTCCAAGCTGTGTGAAGAATTTACTAATCTGCACATTCTGGACATTGTTGGGAAAAATAAACAAAAATTGCTCTTTGAAAATTTGATAAATAGCAGATTTTGACTTCTGGTGACACGGTTGTGGTACATGAAAAGAAATTGATTGCAACAGAGGTGGGACATTACTTTAAGTATTTTGAAAATGCATATAAGGTTCGCCTCAGTTCTACGTTTCTCCAATGAAGATTTATTTTGTTGTTATGATTATTTTCAATAATTCACACCGCGCCATTATTGTTAAAATCAACTTGAAAGTTCTATACAATAAACACTCCACGATTTCATGCAGCTACAGAGCACATGGGCGATTAGAATTCTAATTCCCTGTTTATACAATTGCAAACAAGGTGCAAACACCGCTTGATGACAACACGTCTTGCAGCTACAGAGCACATTTACGGTAAAAATTCTTGTCCCCATTTACATAATATATTTAAAACTGAGTTGTGGTACCGTGGTAGCGTTGTGGACTCACGGATCAAAGGTCCGAAATTCATTTCCCACACCACCAACACTCGATTCCTACTTTTCTTGAACAAGTGTTGAACTAAATTAACGTTTTCTAGGATATACGGCTTGAAAATTAATATATCTAGATGAATAATAATAACTTCAACTTATTTTTATAACAAGAGAAACTTTTGAGTTTTGCTGTAATACATACGTTTTTTGGTTATTATTGTTAGAAATTTCTCCTTTGTTTAGTGTTTTTACTTGTGATAAATATAATTCAGTGTCTGTTATTTAATGAAAATATTTGTTTAATTAACAATTTAATTAAAATTTCGTTTTGGTGCTTTTAAAATTGAAAATAGTCCTACCGTAAATAAATAAGCGTTTGAAGATGATTGGAAGAAAGAAACTTAAGCTATTAACTGAAAGATCTTACTATAAGGTCTTAAATATATTATTTAATACATTTTCTTATCCTTTTGAAGTCAATAATGCTTTTTATGCTCTACTAAAATAATAAACCCTTTTGGTAAGATTAAGAATGTTCTAAAACATGTGTGGGTGTGACGTTTTCACAAAAGCATTTATATTTTACATACTTAATAATATATTATTTAGATTACCTTTGCGTAATACAGATACTTAAAAGTACAATAATTGTATGTTATTTATATAGTTTATAGAAAACTTTTGTTGTGATGTAAACCTGTGATTTGGTACTTAAATATTTAAGTTTAATTAATTACAAAGAAATCCTTTTTTTCATTAGATTTTTCTAGGGGTTTATCAGTTTTCATTATTTTATTGGGATTATTCATAACCCTATGAAACTATATTTTACGGAAAAAAATATTCCCAATTCATTCACCTACAATGATATATTTAATCACAACCGACATACCTGAGTAACACATCGTTTTCTTATTCAATTATGAATGTGTACAAATATTTACAAAATTCAGTAACATTATTGAATATTTAGATCCATTTTATGGATATGATGAAAGAGGTTGGTTTGAAGCGTTGCCATTATAAATTTACATTCAAACGAGTCATCGCATATCAGAGTTCAGTCAAATGCTCATTCTAATTTCCGACAAACTTGTCAATTCAATGCCAGTTCTATTTTAGTTTATTTGTTATCAATTTTAACATACAAGCTAGCGTTTCGAATCAACAGTTAACATTTCGTTTTTTTTTTTATCTTTTCCATTTATCTCAATAACTCAAGAACCCGTAAGTCATATAAAAATAATAGAATCATCTTTTTTTTGTCGAAGGCTTTTTGTGAGTTGATTTTGTTATTGATATGTTTAAGCGATATGTATTTGAATTACGTGTTTAAGTACTTACTGTGGAAAAAATATATATACGGCTTAGTGCCCTATCAAATTCATTCATAAATAATTTTTATTTAAAACATACATGCCCAGATCTTTTTTTTATTACAGATTTAACACCAATTGGGCTTTTATAATACAATGTTACTTTTTTAAAAAAAGCTGCAATCAATAATTGATGCCAGTCATGTCTCCTACATAGTAAAGGTTATAACGTAAATTTATTATTTATTAAAAAAATAATAATGATAATGATTGAAAATACATAATATGAGTCTGCAATTTAATTCAAAAGTTCAAGTTATTTCAATTTTCAGTAATTTATTTTCTTGACCGGAATCTTTTGGACGCAAACCATATATTCATAATATTAATCACTCTATCTCGTACTTATTTTATACTGTTACTTGGGTTTAACTCTTGTGTGGCTGTGATGTCACACTAGTCGACATAGGACACAAGACTTGATATATCTCTCTTATTTTTTAAAATGATGAACTCGTATTTTTTGTAATCTTCAAATTGACATTTTCACACCGGATTTAGAAAGTAAAATTTGTACCACTATGCTGGATACAAAAAATATTTATTCTTACCATGCAAAGAATGCATTTTCGCTAATTCAGCCACACATCGTCATAAGAGAAAGCACAAAGATAGATCTCATAACAAGGAAGACAGAGACGCTGTTCTGTGGTAGGTGTTGTGTAAAACTGATTCAGTCTTCAGTCGGTTGATGACAGTAAAGGGAGACGCGTGCGCGTAACATGAGTGGCGTATTTGTGATTTTTAATTTTTGCTATAACAGGGCTAAATTATATGTTTGTTTGCTTAAATTATGGAAAACGGATTGTTAAACAGCTTGTCTCCATGTTTTTTTTTTCAATGTCCGAATTTTAGAATATTCCGCCTTTTACTAGTGGTAACACGATGTTACATCACCGCGCGCAAAGGGATTATTTATCACAGTTTTTTAAAATTTACCAGATTTTACATTTTTTATATATATATACAACTAATAATTTATTTATTTTTTTCTCTTTTGATCAAATTACACTGTTTTCTATAAACAGCATTTGAAATTTTCTGCCATTGATAATTATGCCATATAGTTTTACAATAAGTTGACTGTTCGAGTTTGGTGGAACTTCGTGCGTCATTTAGGATTTCTCGCCTCTGCGAGTCTCTACTCGGCTCGGTTGAAGTACGAAATATATGTTTTACTACTCTTTTTTGCGGAACAGCTTATATGAAATTCTATAAATATTGCGCCCGGAGTTTTTACGTAACTATTTCAAGAGTTAAACCCACGATTCTACGAGGGGTCTTCTTTTACTTGAAACGCGGACCTCTCGGTGGAAACCGCCAAGCCGGGATCAGAAGGAATGCGTCGTAAGCTAGCTAGATCCTTCTGTCTAGCCCACGCTGCGCGTTGGTTGACTTCTGTGTTTCGGCGCAACTGCAGAAGTCAATACGCGTTTGTCAACGGTAACGCAGGCTACAGGGTCGTTACTGCGAACTGATTCAAATTACCGAGGTGAATTTAAGTGCACCATTCACTATGTTTCCGGCACTCGCCATCCTTTCAATATCGTTCTCAGTCAGTATACTTAAATTCCTCTACCTGTTTCAATATAACCAGTGTAATTCACAGTGATTTCACATTTACCAACCATCGCATTCGATCTATCGATATTCATCAGCAAATTTCGATTTTTATTTCCATTTGAAATAAAATATTCCGTTGTTACCTGTTAGTTCTTTCTACCGGTTATCACCGATTTTGCATACAAAAAAATGTAAGTCATTGAGATATGTGTGGCGTGGGCACATTTTGTATGAATACACATTTCTTTAATTCGAGCTGAAGAACGTCCATAAAATATTTGTTCTTAAGTTTTTAAAACCAAATTAAATAAAAAAAATAATCATGTTTCCTCAAAATAATTCCCTATAAAATTATTTTATTGGATTTATTACAGGGGACGGATGGATGAATACAAAACTTTATTGCGTAAGAATGTGATAATGTAAAAGTACGCTCGAAGGACTTTCCGAAAATATTTTCAAGAATTGTACAGTCTGTTTTACGGCTGACACATTGGTATGTGACGTATTTTGTATTGGACTTGTAGTTGGAGAAAACTTTTCTAATTCACTAAGTTTTGGTATAAAGTATATTTCGTACCGGTGACGCAATAACAAAATGAGTTTACCTGATTTATTTAGAAACGAAATAGTACTTAAATGCTCATTATATTTATGTATATATACATTTTTTCAAACAATCTTTCAATAATAGTTCTGTGATATATTATTAAAAATATTAATACCATCAAAACTCTTTATTGCTTACTAGTTCGACCCCATCTAGAATACGCTTCTCCCATTTGGTCTCCATTCTACAGGACTCATATTGACCGTATCGAGTCTGTCCAACACCGTTTTCTAAGAAAAGTGGCATGGTTGCTTGGATTACAAAGGGGTAATTATTCTTATTTTGAAATAGAGCAATCTCTTAATCTGTCTTCATTGGAGAGACGTAGAACTGAGATGGACCTTATATGCATTTTCAAAATACTTAATGCTTTAAGTGATGTCCCATCTCTGTTGCAATCAATTTCTTTTCATGTTCCCAACCGTGACACCAGAAGTCAAAATCTGCTATTTATAAAATCTTCTAAGAGCAACTTTGGTTTTTATGCCCCAATGTCCAGAATGTGTAGATTAGTCAATTCATCACACGACTTGGAATTTTTTGGGATAGATCTTCCGGCTTTTCGTAGATCTCCTCGCGACTAAACAGTGTTGGATGAAATTGGATTGGCATGGTTTAGCTCAAAGTTTTTGGTGTTTCGTTTTTTTTAATATATTGTATACAATTATTGTTTTCCCTTGTTTGTCTTTGCTAAATAGTTTTATGTTCTTTTTGTTCAGTTTCTTGCATTTATGTTTCTTCATGTAACTGTTGTAATTAGCTTAGGCCGTATGTATATAATAAATAAATAAATATTGTAGAATTTTAAAAAATATTTATATGTACAGTTTTTATTTTTACAAACTTACAATTATTTCGGAAATCCATTTTTAATGAATGTGATACTTTTTTCCAAACAGAGAACTTTCATTATATCCCCTGTCTTTTTTAATTATTTTTCAAATTTGCCACGATTTATTGTATTTACTTCTTGAAAAAAAAAAACACTTTTTCAATTCAACCCCCAAACGCATTTTAAAAACACTTCGGACTTTTATCTGGGACTCGCACTCGAAAGAAACCAAGTGTTGTTTTTTCATCCCAAGTATCTTAACAGTGTTGATCTATGGATGTGAGTCGTGGCATCTCACCAAGCAAAAAACTAGAAAGCTTTGAAAATAAATGCTTGCAGTAAATTCTTAGTATCGTGTATTTTGCCTTTGTGCGGAACGATAAGATTAGAAGGAAAAATCCAGTCAGTGATAGGCGTAAATGCGAAAATGCGTAGTAGAAGTGACTACGTCACATACTGCGGATGCCACCGACTGCATTCAACTGGTTTTTTAAAAGTTGGATTATCCTGGGATGAAGCAAAGGAGCTGGCGCAGGACACGGTTGAGTAGATACGACTGGTATAAGCCACGTTCTCTACACAGGGAGTGAAGTGGAAAGAAGAAAAAAAAAACATTAAATTACTTTAACTAATACGACAAATTAATTAGCTTTAATTAAACAGATTTTTTTTTAAATTTCAAAACACACACAGTAACTTAAGTGATTTATAACATTAGTATACATATTAAATCCGTTAATAATAATCACTTTGTTTTATATATGACACGCGCGTATGCCTACCATCTAAGAGGTATCGGGTTCGATAAACGACATGGTTGATATGAAATATTTATTTAAAGGGGTGTTTTTAAACTAGAATATTTCATAGTCCCTGAACTTGTACCTGGAAGTGTAAGACTGATCATCTTACCTTTATAAAACAATTTTTTTATCATGATACGCTATAGTTGGTGTTTCAATGTAGTGTCCTATGTACCATAAACGCAGAAAGGGAATTATTATTTTTAAATATATATTTATGACTCAAACTTGTTATTAATTAACATATTACAACATAGATGGAGAACATTTTATAGAAGGGAATATGGAAGTCTAGGCGTGAATGATGAATATTACACAATATTTAAAGTGGCCACCTAAACCAGCCAATGACAGGACATAAGCCTTGTAAATGCCTAGACGTCTATATTCCCTTCACTAAAATGTTCTTCATCTCTGTTGTAATATTTTAATATTAACAGCTCCCTGGGGGGTTATATCCAGTTCTTGTCTACAAAAATTTGAACAAACTCAAAACGTTGTTGTTATTAATTGAATATTTACCATTTCAGAAATTTAACCTCGAAACAATCGATAGTATAAGTAATATATATTTTTTGTGCCTTAATTCGTTTTCAACATCTTTTTTTATTATAACAATGTCAGCATTTATTATAATTAAGTACATATTCATTCTTGCATTACAATAATACAATAATACCTTCGATAATATAAAAAAATAAAAATAAATATTTTATAAATAATGTTTGTTTTCTAGCTAGGTATAATAACATTTTCATGGCCAGCAATGATTCCTTAGCTATTTTTTTAACATTCAGAATATTTTTTTAAAGGTCTACACAAACACACAAAACATAAAAATAAGCAAATAAAATATTTTAACAGTATTGTGAAGAAATTGCATCTCACCATGTAATAAATAAGCCTTCGTGAGGCTTGATAAATTTGATTTGTGAACAATTTGCAATACGGGCATTTATTTATTCATATTTTTTGTCTTACAAACTATAATTAACAATAAATGGGAAACTTCGACGAATATTTCTAGTGCTTTATTAAGTTCTCAATACTCAAAGGTTCTTGGCTTACTTTGTGAAACCATTTGGTCCTTTATCTGCCACAATATTAGCATACCAACACGTAGAACTAGGAAAAATGCGTTATATTATTGTCACCTTTCTCAAAACAACTATTTGTCCCTCACCTGTAGCGCCCATAACGACTTGGGAATGAATACCTCTCATATTGACATTTTTAACTCGAATTTCTGTGAATTCAAAAAATTTCTAAATATATATTTTCGATGTTTGCAATATGAAAAAGCAATATGTTAAATAAAATATTAATAATAATCTGTATGTAATATGTTTATTTTTTGCGATAAAAACAATTGTTAAATAAATAAGCAAATAAAAAACGATTGTTTTTTTTTATTATTTTCATAAGTAATAAACAATAAGATTTCAGTAAATATATTTTTTTTTAATTTTTATGCACACTTTATATTCCAAATTATTATTGACCATATAAAAAAAATAAGGAAGAGAAGATTTAATTTCACGATGGCGTAGTAGAACAAGGGTTTGAAACTGCTGACGTATTTTAGTAAAAATATTTATTTTAGTCCACTCCTGTCTTGTTTGAAAGATCGTATCCATCTTACTCCACCCTTCATATTTACAAAGAACAACATGACAAAAAGACTTGATTTATTAGCTCCATATGTTTCGATGGTATATTTGTCAAACACTTTTAAAAATAAAAAAAAGAAAAGATTAATTAGTTAATTACACCTCGATAAAGACGTTTGTGTATCTTTAAAGCCGGTAGGTAGAAAAAAAAGTAATTTAAAACAAAGTGGTTTTCTGACCAGTTATTTTGCCAAATTGTGACTGCAAATATGACTATTTTTAATCAAAATACATTACTCGAAAGCTTTTCAAAAACTCCCTTTTACATACTAACTTTTATCAGCTAATGTTTAAATCAATAAACAGGAATTGAAATTCCAATATTAATGACATATTGTGGGCTGCTAAATTTTGCTTTCCAACCTTTTTTTTTAAATATTTATTTTATTTAGTTCTATGATTAACATAGTCTAATATATATTTACAACACAATATTTACATCAATACTTATTCTAACATTATTTATCACTATTATACACTTAATATCCTAATTTATAATATTAACTGTCTCATATGTATATTTTCATTAATTATATTCACTATTTACACTATATACTACCTAATATTTTTCACATATATACTTTTTACATTTAATTTTAAATATATTTACATTTATTTCATTTTTTATGCTTTCTGGCATTTCCTCAAATAGTTGTATTCCCTTGTACATAAGGCAGTTCTGGGACATTGCTTTTGATTTCTTTTCCAGTCTTATATTTTTAGATCCTCTTGTTGCATAGTTATGAAAGAGCTCATTATTTTTTAGTTTATTTTGAAAATATCTCGGAACTATTCCTTTAATAATATTGTTTATTTCATTAGCAACATTGAATTTGATTCTTTGATCAATTGTCATGATATCTAGAAGTTGAATCATTTTATGAAATTTTGTTCGTCTCCCACTTTTTAATATTATCCCCATCGCTTTGTTTTGTATTATTTAGAGTCTCTTTAGAGTCTCTTTAGATCTCCTTTATTACGTAAATATAAAATACTGGAGCAATAATCAATGTGGAGAACGATAACACTTTTAAATATCAGCAGAGAGGTTTTAATGTCTAATTTATTCCTTATCCTTCCTAACAGAAATACCTTCTTTGCGATTTTCTTACTCGTATAGTCTGCATTTTTTGAAAAAGATAATTTAGAGTCAATCCAAACTCCTAGATATTTTATGCTTTCAACATTCTCAAGAACTTTGCTCAAACCGCGTTTGGTGTTCAACTAATAACGTAAATCTAGAACGCGTCTTTAGTAAATATAAAACCGTCGTAATGGACTGAAAACGACTCTAAAAGAGCGAATGTTGAAATTATAAGAATGTTAGCTTTTAATTTACATTCGATATAAATTTAAAGTATGTAAATAAATTTTAAGTATACAATCAAATACGAGTAGAAACTCTCGACGTCAACATCTTACTAGACTCTGCAACATAAAAAAAATAGTTTCATGACGAAATTGTAAACCGCAATTATCCCCACTAACATCATTACACTTTTTATCATACTCTATCACGCACACACCCACCCATCCTGTTTTGAGGGTTTTGACATACCTATCTAGTAAACAAATCAAGACTCCGTTTGGAAAACAACTAAAATGACGTTTTTAATGAAGAATTATTCTCCTTACTTGTTGTTTTGATATGTTCGTTGTGTTGTATTTTGTTGCCTTTATAAAATAAAAATAAAAAAGTAATCTTATTTCATATATGAAGTATGTGCAATTTTTTCATGAAAATTTCGTTCCTTTGGGTAGTTTATATGTAAAAATGCTATTCGTATATTAGTAAATAAAAAACCGTGTTCATATCTAATTGACGAATGACACCTTCTGACCCGAAATTCCCTTTTGTTCATCTAAGACCTGAAAATATGAGGCTTCATCTTAAAAAGCTTTTCAAGTCAATTCAATCCCTTTAAACTCGGAACCGTTGACGTGTGAGAAGTAATTTTTAGTGTAATTCAAGATTAATCACGTGTAAATTTACATTAATATATCGTTACAACGCGTTATTTATTCAGATTAATAATACACCACCAGAAACCATTCTATGATTATCAATCACAAAGCTGGCTAAAGTTTACAGCAATACAACGGGCTGTAGGTACTCTGGTCGAGAACTTCAAGCGCAAACCAAAACCGTTCATTACACGTTTGTCAAACCTAAAATTTGTTGCGCTATTGTTCTATGCAATGTAGCGAAAGGGCATCTCTATAAGCAGGAGCAAATTATTACTCTGAGGTTATTTATATGTTGCTTGTCGATTTGAATAATCAATTTCTTTCAGTTTTTTTTTTTCGTAGTGAAAAATAAGTATTTGCGTTCTTATGATTTACCAAATATTTTATTTTCAGGGCCATTTTCAACGAGTTGTAAATAAAACACAATAAGAAAACGCTTTATTTATTATTATCTTAGAATAATTTATGATCTTCCAATATTAGCGGATATTCCAACAGAGACGATGAACCTTTTGAAAATATAACATGTAAATTTAGGCGTTTTATGAACTTTCAAAAGTTTATTGGCTTAACAATATTACAACAAAGAAAGAGATCATTTTAGACAAGCGAATAAGGAAGTCAAGCCATTAACAGGGCTTATGACCTGTCACTGGCTGATTTAGGGGACTACTGTACACACTGTGTAACGTTTACCTTTATGTATAACATTTGTTTGAACAACCATATTTCTTTAATTTTTCCTTCCAAAGTTAAATAGCTAAAACCGTTGTTGATGCGGGTAAGATTCATCTGACTGAATTGTTTTGCGTACATACTAGGCAATGCCTGAAACAATTTGAATACCTTCTTCTGGGCCAGTTGGTTTAATGAACAATATTTTAATTTTGGACAAATGTTTGTAGGCAAGGATTAGCGGAAGAATTTAAAAAAAATATCGGTATTTCAACATAAACAGGATGGTGAATGTTACAGTGTATAAAATAGCATTTTAAACCAGCCAATGATATTTCATAAGCCCTGTTAATGCCCAGACTACCATATTTAATTCTCTGAATTGTTTTCCCTCTATTTTAAAATGCTAATTTCTAGCGTCCCCCAGATGTATAGCTCCTGACTGGCACGCGAAGCGTAAGATTAATCATCTTACGTTTATGTAACAATTAATGACCCAATGCCGCCCCCTATGCACTATAAGCCCTTGTTCCAGATTCTATGACGTCACAATGATGTCCTATACGAGCCGGGTTATGGTTCCGTGGCTAGTGTAGAGGACTCATGTATTAAAGGGCCAAGGTCCGCACCCCGCTCAAACACAAATCGATTTCCATATTCTTATAGTGTGTCATTTACATCATCATCATTATTACCTTTCCGTACCTAATAGTGCATAGGGCACTGCATGGTCACTAATCGCAGCGTATCTTGATTAGGTTTGTAACATGAAAGTAAGATGATCAGTCTTACGCTTCAGTTAGCAGTCCGGGGACTTTAAAGTATTCTAGTGTGAAAACACACTCTTAAATAAATATCTATCACAGGCGGACAAGACAAGTTACTTACGACTCTTTGAAAATGGCCTCCAAAATTGAAATATTTTGGTAAATACAAAAAATAGTATGTCGTGGTTTGTATGTGTCATTGCGTGCTAGGTGACTCTAAATGACGTCACTGTTATCAACTATTATAAATATACAGTGATGCATTTGAACCAATCACGAAGCGCTTATATTTAATCCAATGAATTTTTATTGCTGTATTATGCACACGAAAAAACAAAATAAAAATAAGAATTCGAATGAAATCGTGTATCCTTTGTATTATTTTTAGTATAACTGCGTACTGTTGTCTAAATTAACATTCGGTTGTATTTCAACATTTTCCGTGTCCAGACGAAACAAGAAAATACATTTTTCTTCTTCGTAGTTTGTTTTTGTCAGGGCAGTCGTGATTACGTCACAAGAGCGCGGCGTTAAGATCCGCCTCTTTCCGCCTCTGCCTTCAATCGCCTTTGTCACCAAGTCTGTCCATCATGTTGGACTTCCTACGCGAGATCAAGTTCCCTCTTCTCGTCCTTGTACCGTATATTTTCCATGTTAACTCTTCGCCTAGTAACGTGGCCAAAGTACTTGAAGACACGGTTTTTCACCGTGGAAGAATGACGTTGTTCTATACGCAATCCTTGGATTATAGAAACACTAGCTTTTCCCCGCCGCTTTGCTCGCGTGGTATAAGAAAGAAATTAGTCAATTAAATAATAAAAATAAATATATGTAAATTATAATAAAAATCCTTATTTACCTTTATATCTTTTTTAAAATTTATTTTAAAATTTTTATTTATTTTAATCATTTTATTTATTTTACTTATTTTATTTATGTTTTTTATTGAATTGATTTAATGAATTTAATTAATTATCTTTTTTTTCTATATTTTGTTTTTTTTTTTTTTTAATTATTTATTTTGTTTATTATATTTATTTTATTTTACGCCCAAAGATCATTTACAAAAATTATACAGATAAGTACAAACACAGTTAGTAACTATTTTTAAAATAAACAACACTTTTTTTTGTTCACATGTAGAAATAAAAAAAGCATGCTGCAATGCAAAATATAAAGTGAAACTTTGCATAATAAAAAAGAAAAATAATTTAAGATATATGAAAAATGTTAGAATGAAAAAGCAAAATTGTAAACAACTTGTAAAGAATTTAAATAAAGAATAATTATTATTAAAATATATACGCATAAAAAAATTGTCTTAACAAAGTAATGTTAAAAACAAATAATATGATAATATGACATACACAATGCGATAATTAAAAAATAAATTAATATCTTAATAAAACAAAGGTATGTTGTATACACGCTTAACTAGCGGACTTATTGCCAATAGGAATTTCTTACAGTCTGTCTTACAAAAATAAATAATAAGTCCAACAATAAAAAGAGTAAAAAATTACAAATATATTTATAAAATAAGTTATGATGTCTATTGCTTACGTTATTTACATTCAATACAATTTAGTTTATAATTGCATCTTCCAAACATTTATTTATTTAAAACACTTAAGTCGCTTAAAAAAAATATTATACCCTTTATTTGTTTACTTTTTTGGAAAGCTAATTATAAATTATGACTGCCATGCATATGGGCTCTCTTTGAATAAACGATTGTTTCGTCAATGGAATTTTTAATTTACTTTTATTCCTAGTGTTATGAAAGTTGCTTTTTTCCTGTCTACTAAAATATTCCTATCTTGAATTTTTAATAAGACAAAGTTCCATAATACTCGTACAAATACCTGTCACTGTAAATAAATTTAATCTAATAAAAATTGGCGTACACGTTGCCAGGTATTCGGTTTGTACATTAATATAGTTTTTAAAAAATACCGTATTTCAAAATGTAATGTTTTTATGCATAAAGCAAGATGTTTTTATTTGCGAGTTTTATGCGTTTTTATTATGTTTTATATGTATTTGATGTTATGATTTAATTATTTTTAATGAGGCATCTTTCAAAATTATATCAAAAGTCTCCCTCGGCACAGGACACTCCAGTAATGAACATTATCATTAAAATGAAAAAAGTAATTCATAAATTGTAAAAGAACAAATAAATTAATTAAAAATAAGTGGCAATTAGGCACTTGGCACCATGCCTCATAAGAACTTTAACCCAAGTTGCCTCTTCTTTAAACCTGCGGGCCTACGCCGTCTTGGAAGGCCGTCAATGGCGATCTTTTGACTTTATTCGGCGGAATTAAGGGGCGCTGGATTGACGTGGGAAGAGGCGAAAATGCTGGCTGGCGGTAGGGTCTCCCGGAGGCAACTGGTGATGTCCACATGCCACACTTAGGAGCGCATGTGGAAAAAAAGAAGAAGAATATGTTCGCTACATTATTTAGTTTACCTTATACTAATACATAACTGCTTATTTAAGCGACAACAGTCTTCACGTGATCTTTACAGTTTAAGTGGTTATCGATTTTAAAACTTAAAAGATAACAGTGTGCAGTTGTTTTTATTTTTTCAGAATTAATTGTTATTATCTTTAAATTTTATTGGTACGCTTGATTTTGCCAAAAATGTATAATTTTTATTTTCTACAGAAATATAATTCAGTGCAGTAAAAATAAAAAATTAAATAAAAACGAAATAAAAAGTATTCGTTTTGTCGTTGGGAATTTTTGCCCCGTGGATTGATATATTTTTTCGGGATGAAAAATAGCCTTTATCGATTGTCGGTTCTCCATCAATCGAGATCCAAAAAAACAACGTTCTGTTAGTCTTTTGCGTCTATTCAGTTTCACCATTTATTAATTTTTCACAAAAAAAAAATAATTTAAATTTTCCCGATTTTCCCGAAAGGAGCGATTTTTGTTTTCGGAATAAAAAGCAGCTTATTTCACCTCTCAACTCTTTTGCTATCTCTTGAATTGATCGGTTTCTCCGTTGCGATGTGAAGGAAACACGAACAAACAGACAAACACACTTTCGCATTTGTAATATACTATTAGTATGGATTAGTCCCATGGGCTGTCAATGGTGTCGGTAACATTTTACGCCAGCACCATTTCGGATGCGTCTATTTTTTTTGTTCTTTTTTTCTGAAGATTCATTTTTCTACGGCATATAAAATAATGGATATATTAGGGTTTTGACCGCTTTTTCTGTTAACTTAAACAGTCATTTTTGTGAGTGATAGAGAACCAAATACCTAAACAAGTGTTTACTGTACGATGACTTATAAATATCCTGAAAACAGAAATCAAGCGAGGGTAATTCCGCCTCGTAGTCTACTTGTAAGAACTTAGTTTATCGTTCACAAGATTTTGAGTTCGTTTTCTGGCAACGTCGATATTAAATATACAATTTAAAGGGGGATTTTTACTGTTTTTACAGTCGACTAGAATAAGACTGAACTTCTAACTCTTGTGAAAAAAATATCTAGATATGCTGCAATTGAAACCTCAAAACAATAATTTAAATACAGTTTACAAATTAATGTAAATGTTTCATAATGGGCAAACGCGTTGACTTTAAAGCGAACAATATAAAAAATATTTCAGCTTAGTGACAAAAAAACATTTTTTTTAGTAATATTCATATCGTGAGAAAATAATATAAGATTCAAGCTATAAAAAAACAATAAATTTATACTCGCATACACAAAAACCAACCGAAAAATTATCAAATGACCGTTAAAATAGAAAACACAACATATTTAGGAATTACATTTGACAGACAACTAAAATAGAACAGCAATTTTGAAAAGCAAATAAACCAACTATATTACTAAAACTAAACCAATTAACTGCATGTTCTGCACAAAATAAAATATATACTCCTCAAAAAGAAAAAACTTTAATGTACAAGGATATTGAGAAATCGAACTCAATTTTCTTATACCTTTTTGGGGATCTGGAAACAAAACAACTATACAAAGAATACAAAGGAAAAATAACAAAATACTTAAGATCGCATACAATCAAGACTGCTTTAAGCCGAACGTAGAACTATATAAAAACATGAAAATATAAAACACCTAGACATAGACAACCTGAGAAAACTAGAAACACTTAAGTTCATCCACAAAATAACAAAAGGACACATCAAAGATGGTGACATCTCACTGACAAGAGTAACTGACATATACAACACGAGAATATTACTCGTAGTATACCACGTACAAAGAGCCTAAACAGAATAAGGCCAATCCCGACTTATAAACAATGAACTTAAAATGTTCAATGACTTACCTCATAATATTAAAACAACGACTCCGCAGAAATTGAAAAATATTATAAAAACAAACGAAATTTCCTGATGATGAATAATGATTAACCATAAGGTTTCTTATTAAATAATTGTTGTTTTTTTTTATAGTAATTTATATAAATTTTTATAAATGCATATGCATTTTGACAGCGATGGAAAACTTTTTTGAGAAGATAATATGGGATTCTTGGGTTTATATTTCGTGATCACCACATACTGCGTGAAGTTTACCATTCTGATTTTATAAATTAAATCTATTTTGTAATTCTTCTAGCTTTAATGTCAACATGAACAATTTGTACATTTTCTGGCATCATGTTAAGTAGTTTGCTTAATTGAATTTTCTTTTAGTTTCTGTTATCTTAGCTTTTTTGTAAAAACCCTTTTTTTACTTTAGAGAGAATGTCTAATGAACCACATATCCGGTCGAGTATAGCGCATACTAGCCTAACAGAAGCAATATTGTCTTTCTTATCCCGTGGGTTAAATATTTAAACACCCCTCATACAAACCAGAAAAACTGTCTTCTTTGTGTTTATATTTGATCTCTTTCAATCCACTTAGCTATAGCAAATAAAGGATTGGATTGAAACATCCTACGAACGCACCAGGACCCGAATTACGAAATTACAATGGGAAGTTCACAGGGTTATCTTGACTGAAAAGTAAAAGCTTTTTTGTACCTAAATTTATGAATTATAAAAGTAATGTTACGTTTACTGAAAGATGGTGTAAAAAGATATTTAATTAAAGTAAGTGTAAATATTGAATTATGTAATAATTGTAATACAAGCTAAGATTTTTTTATTTTTTTTAATCTCTATATTTTGTTGTTAAACATCTCCCAAAACTACTTTTAGATTTTACGTTATGGACAATTAAATTAAAGATTAATTAAATTAAGATAAAGACTGTTATCTTTGCATTATAATGAGGCCCCAGTTATAAAACATTTCTATTTTGAAAAAAAGTCTATATTCGTATTATCAGGTGCAGTAAGCTTAATTCTCATGTTCTACTAAAAACAGCCAGGCAGCTTTTATACAAAACAGTTATAAACACCTTCAGAAAATAGTGTCAATCACATAAACGGCATTTCTCAATTCGCAGAAAACACCCACGGCACTAGTAAAATCTATCGATACTTTAAAAATCATTAAAACTGCTCAAATACATTTATTTTATTTATTTATTTTATTTTATTTATTTATTTATTCACACTCTTTATCAAAATACAATTCCATGTTCACTTTGCCCAGCTTACAAGGGTACATACCCCGTTCCAAGCAAGGAAATTACATTTTAATATATTATAATAGTTAACAAATTAATATAGAGCACAGACAAACAAAATATAAACTTATTCGGATACACATTTTGATTCATATACATACAGACCTATACATATATACGCACATATATATAAATATACACATATATACACATGTACATACACACACACGTACATACACCCATGCGCATACACATACATACATTCATAAAAACATAGACAATTTATTTATGCGAAACTTCATGGTTGTCATCTATAAATATTTTTTTTTTTTAATTATTCCTTATTTTTTATATTTTATTTTTGACATCCAGTAAGGTTCTCCAATCCGTGGCATGCATTAACTTTTCTGACTCCCTACGACCAATGTCAGAGTCAAATTATTGTTTGAAATACAATAAAAAACTTATGTATTAATTGTTTATCATTTGTCAAAGTCAAAAACATTCCAACTGTTGTGTAGATTTGATTATTCACTCATTTTACAAAGGTGCTTTTATCTCAGTTTCACTTTTCGATGGCTGGTAGCTTCCTGCATAACTACGATTAGATATAAAGTATACATAATAACTGTTTTTTAACCATTTATTTTATTAACTGAACTCGGGGTATCTACCACTACATACAAATTTCGCTTACCAACACCGGTATCCTTTTCTAGGATTTTTACCTGAAATCGAGTCAAAAACACTTCTCCGGGTTTGGGTTCTACTTTACATATGGCTGTGGGGATAGGCGGGACTAGTTAAGCATATAGGCAAAATTGAAATATCTCAAAACCTACGCATCTCGCAACAACACTTTGTATTCAAAAAAGAGGGGAACAAGAAATAATAATACATCGCGTTGCCGTTTATTGTCGCACGGCTGACAATTGAGGCGCGCGGATGTTTTGTTTATTTTGAGAGCTGTAAAACGTTGGTCGTTATTTTTCTCTACTCAAACACAAGCAGACACCTACGACTACGCAAAAGTTTAGTATTTTATTGTACATATTCACTGTACTTAAAATCCATTTATCTTCCTCTTTTTAATAACCAATAAGTCTACTCGAAGTTTGTTGGGCAGGCTTGCTCAACTTGCTCCACTATATTTCTAGTACAAAAAGTTGCATTTTTGTCTTGAATTTAATTTTACGATGCGGACATTTCAGAGAAAACGTTTAAAGGACTCGATTCGTTAACAGCTTAACGATGCACCAAAATCTGTAATGTACCAATATAAGAGCGTGACGCCGCTACCGAAGAATTCAACTTTAATTGCGATGGTAAAAATGAAACTCTTAATAAGCTACTTACCTCGAAGTAATAAATTATGTGCTTAAAAAGCAATAACCACACATAATGTTCTGTACGATTATGGTCGTAATACGCAAAGATTAAAAATAATCATGTTATTTTACTTTTGATTTTATTTTGTTGTGGAAATAATGCTCTTTGTTTTTCTGTAAAATTAGTACCGGGGGTTAAAATATATATATTTGATTATGAAGTGTTTTATTACAAATATGTTCAGTTTACATATCATTATTAGACCCATACTTTCCATTGTTCAACTTTCCCTATACTCTCGCTCAACTTTTCCCACTCACGGGGCAGGTTGAGCAACTCAGAAGTTTTTCACATTCATGATAATATCTTCTTAACCAGGAACGAAATAGTTTAATTTTCTAAGGGCCTTTGAAGCAAGGAAAATCATTTATCTTACATTGTAAGAATCAAGTTTATCTGATACATCGCTTAAGAGTTGTGATAGATTATATTAAACATTGCTCAACTAACCCGGTCCTACCCAACTTTAAAGTAAATATAGACTCACTACTTTTGTGTGATGGAATAATTTTATGAAATGTGATCTACTTTTAAAATATACTCAGTAATATTTTTACCCTCTGCGTAATCTATGCGTAAGTGAGAAAAATACTTGAAAAAGTATATGCATGTTGACTATAAGTGTATAATTATTTTTGTTTTTATTTACAGGATGTGCGTAGATTTATAAAATATATATTTATTTGTTTTGTGCGTTATTATGCGAAATATAATATATAAAAAAACCAGGATGACACTTGAATACATTTAATTTCATGGGCTGATAATCGGTTTCATCGCTTTCTCGATATCGTCCAAATGGTATGGTTTTTATGCATACCTAAAGGTTGTGCAATTTAATTATATATTTGTGTGGGGAGTATATTTTTTTTTTTAATAATCTGTAATAAAATTATTATTTCCTAAAAATACTTTTGGAAAAATTTCTTCAACCATATTTGCAAAAATTTTACTCGACACATATTTAAATTTCACAACCTATATATTATAGTTTAAAGTTAAAAACCATACAAGTTGGACGTCGCAACAGTGACAAAATCAGCTATTGATCCATTAAACTGTGTGATTTAAAGTATCAAATCATCACTTATTTAAAAAAATACATTTCCGCTAAAATTTATCTAAGTAATTTGAATGTTTTTATGTGCGAATTTTAAAAAAATACTTGCGAATTCAATTTCCCATTTTCAAACGAAAAATAATTTGTTTGTATTTCGATCATTTCAGAACCGGGCGTACAGTCGGACATTCCATTATTTTGTTGATTAAGCAACAATAAATATTGTTTAACTGACAAAATGAAAGAGCCTAAAATGGTTTTATTGAATACGGTGGCCGATCATGCAAATGTGAAATAAAATATTAAGGTAATGTTTAACTTGGGTGAATGCTTCATTACATGCGTTGATCATTGTTGTTTTCAGAATTCAAACAATACCAACTGTTTTTCTCCATATATTTTATCATCATTTCATCTCCGCTTCCTAGTTGGAGCATATGGCATCCGCAAACAGCCTTCAGATATCTCTGTCGTCTAACTTTCGACCCTGGCTAAAGTCATGATAAATTCATTTATGTCGGGAAATTTAGGCACCTAAGCATAAATCGTTATTAAAAACAAGATATTCTAAAACTATTGTTTAAACTGTTTTTTAAAAAATGTGTTGGTGAGATAAGACAAGTACTTTGAGTGCTAAGTATTCTTACTCAAACTTTCAATTTAAGTACAGTAAATCATTTGTTACAATTTTTTTAACTAATTTGTTTTTCCCATTTTACAGCAAAAAAAAATATTTTTTTTTTAAATTAAATTTATCAAACCCAACTTCCTTTACTGCTGATGACCGTTTTCTGATTTTCATAAATCCGATTTAAATTTTCTCACAATTTTTTTTTCTCTTTATTCTTCTAATTATTTTTTTTTGCACCACAACAGGCCTTGAGGCCCAATTACAGTGGTGAATTACATCACAGAATATCCGGGCTTCACATTTAAATTTTTGTGTTCTCGCCGGGAATCGAACCCGGAACCTTCCGAGCGTGAGTCAAGCGTCTTGACCACTACACCACAGAGGCTGCCATATATATTTTATGAAAAGAATCAAATGATTTACATATGAAAAATGAACGTACGAGTATTTTTGAAATTCATGAATCACATTAATTCAATTTCTAAAATAAGTTTTTTTCTTTCAATTTATAGTTAAAGTAAAAAGTAAAAGTAAACTTACCTAACTCAAAATATTAAAGACAATGAGGAAGTTCAGTGGTTGTTTTCATTTTTTCTTGTTTATAGACAATTAAACTAAGCCAAATTTTAATATTTATTTATTGATTTATACTTTTACATTGTTTGTATTCTTTTTTTTATACAGAATAATGTACATAAATATCGGATTATTATTGCTTTAATTTTTAAAAGTTTATTTATTTCTGAAATAACTTCGCGTGTGACGTCAGAGGTTCTCTTCTTACGCTTTTTCTCGGTCAGTTCCGCCCATTGGTCTATTGACGGCAAGCAATCCGGAAATCTTGCATAACTCTCTTATGATTGGTTGATTTTTATGAACTAGTGACGTCGTTTAAAGTAGTTTTTATTGAAATATTTTATTCTTACATTTTCAAAAGCCGTACAATTGAAGGATCTAATTTTTACCGCGCGCTAGAAAACATTATTTGTATCCGTAGGGCTAAAGTTCCTCATTCCACTTTTTTTTTAAACTTTAAAGGATACTTTGATTTTATATGATAGGTGGTCAAACCTTTAGTATTGTACTCGTATTGATAGTTATTAAAAAAATAATACATGATACAAGATTATTAAGTTTAAAATAATTAAGGCAGGTTCCAAGCCTGGGTGTTTTGGCTGTAATTCATCACTATAATTTGGCCTCCTGGCCTGTTGTGGTGCAAAAAAAACAACAACACTGACCATGATTTAAACATTTAAGGAGAAAAATTGAAAGAAACAGGACATGTTATTCATTAAAATGTAAAATATAAAATAGTTTATCATATCAGAAAAAAATAACATTTTACCGTCAAGACTCACTAAATATTTTGATCAGTAATATTCCTAAAAAAATTAAGTGTTTATCTTCAATTAATACAAAAGGCTTTTTCCTTCCAAATTTTATATTTTCTAATGTCAACGATCAAGTTTAAAGGTTGTAAAGTGGTTGACCTGTTTTGTTCTGCTTAATTTGTATAATCTAATTAATAAAGTTAAGACTTTTACCTTGATTAATTATAGGTGTGATTTATACTTGTTCATGATTAATAAAACTGATCTTTTATACACAACCTATTGACTTATATATCATTTCAGAGTTGGGTTTTTGCTAGCCAAATCACGTTAATACTTATTTCATAAGAGGACGTATTCTTAAAAATAATTAAGGGAGTAGATCTTTAAATTTTGCATGTATTAAATTTTGAATCTTTTTTGATACCTGGACCGTGATTACAAATGTTATCTTCATCGATACAAGTGAGACGGTATGCGTATATTTTTTCTGCCTCTGTATGGCGAAATTTTGAAATAATATATCCTCATTGACTTGTTTCTCTATTCGTATTTTAAATTTGCTTCTAAAATAAAAAATAGCAACCAATAAAACGATTTTAAATTTAAATAAATCGTAAAAAGAGTCCGTATCTTCCGATTGTAATTGCCCTTATTTGTTATTTGTATTTAGGAATAATTGAGGGTAAAAGAAACAATATTTTTGTGTTTACACGACATATCATTTTGTAACAATGTGTACGGATTTTACACATTGTTAGATATTGTTTTTTTTTTTTTAAATTTGATGATGATTATTCGATTTTATTATCCGAGTATGCGAAAGAGCTCGAGGGCTTCTATAGCGAGTTATATACTCTAAGATATTAGTTAACGCTTACCCGCGCGGATCGTCAAACCGCGCAACTGTATCCTCTCGACCGCAGGCGCCACCGCCGCGCCGGGACCACCGAAAACTAGAATTGCGTGGCATCCACCTTGATCTAATAGGGAAATACCACATACTACAAATTTAATTGTATTTTCGAAATCAATACGGATATTGTGGAGAAATTTTTTCATGTCTAAATTTAATAAAACACGTTGGTAGAAAAAGGCGACGTGTTTGGCCTTGGTAGTTGTGTCGTCAATATTCTTGATAATGTTTAAAACTAATTTCAATGGTCAGGAACAAATAAACATGAATCGTGACTTATTAAGGGCGTGGCCAATTGAATAATTGTTTTTGCGGAAATTCAACATTACAAACATTAAAAAATATTTTTTATGCTACTAATAATTGGCAAAAAATTCATTTTTTTACCGGACAGTATTTTATGGACCTGTATTACTTTAAAAATGTATTTTTTTAAAGTCATATTTCTCTATTACTTTACTGTGCCTAGAAAGCATTAGTTTTGTTGGATCGCGGAAACCGCGCGATTCGAACGTTTATCATCATCATGGATCGCTTCGACACTAAACTGTTTATCGATGAATTGAAAGAAATGAGGATATATAATGTGCGGATAGTTCCGTTTTTCGTTTTTTTTAATATTTTTTTTTATTATTCCTATTAGTTTGTCAACTGCATTTTCGCCACGCTCAACGCGGCTGACCGAACCGCGCTACCGTTACCGTTAGATTTCCCCCGTCTCTGAACAGAGTATATTTTACCGCGATTTAAATCGCGCAATCCCAACCCCGCGATTGACGTCGTGTCTGAGCGTAGCCTTCCACAAACATTTATTTGAATGCGACCATTCTCAAAAACTCGTATTTTTACTTTTTCTTTAAAAAATGTTACACCGTTTTTGAGAGAATTCTAAATATTCATGAATCTAAATTCTTCAAAAATTCAACAAAAAAAATCTAAACACAAAAAAATATTTTGGCTCTCCTTTAAGTTCTGCGTTTATCTTAACGAGATTTCAATTACTGATAGAATTGGATTATTCAACGCATCACCAATATAAAGCATCATATTTTCTGTTATTTTTCCGCTAGGCAAACATTGTATTTACTCGTATTAATCCCCGTTTTGGATTTTTCCTAAAGATTTTGTGTTATTTTTTTTTTATTTCCCTAGAAATTTAATTTTCCAGACTAGGGTCTGACCAAAATTTTAACAAAAGTACAATTTTTGTTCCTCTAAATTGCCTGATTTCTCTATTGAGTCCTGTTAAAAAATATTTCATAGAACAATCTACATTAGGCGCTTAATAATGTAAAGTCATTAGCAGATAAAGTTTTAGCCGAGTTAAATTTAATGTGCATAGCCATAATTCATCGGAATGTTTACGAACCAAGAAATGGTGCCAAGGTCGATACTATTTACTGTTTAGTCAGTAAACATATTTTTCATTGTCGTATTATTTTATTGAAAAAATATGAAAAGATTTTTCAAGTACGTATTCTTTATTTGGATAAACGACAGCTACAATTATCATCATAAATGAAAAAATAAATGAAATAATAAAAACACCTATTACAGATTTTTAAAAGTAACAAATATATTCCAAAATAATAATAATTGAGGATCGTTTTTTTTTAAACACGATACTCGCTTCACATGGCGTTTTGGATTTATTTCATTTTTAATTTCAAGCTAAATCTGAAAATTAGTCCTATGTAATCGTTTTAGTAATTAGAAAACAAATTGTGGTAGAATAAGGTTCGAACCTTGGGTGTCTTGTTCAATAGTCTTCGATACTACCTAAGGGGATAACAACACTTCCCAATTTTATTAGTTAAATCTGTACATTGAATTTGCTTTTTAAAAATTCATTTAAATTGTATTTTTTTATTCATTAGCAGCCTTTTGTTTGTACGTTTATAAATTGTAGGTATTTACTCTTAGCTCCTATGTTATCATTATATATCAGCCACCTAATCATTTTATAAATTTAATTGTATTTTTAGGGTTCTTTTAAATATGTACATAAATTTAACTAGGTTCACAATGGTATCTTTTCAAATGTTTTTACTATTTTAATAATGTGTTTATCTGCTTACATATTCTGTTGGACATATTATTGTTTCATATGTAAACATATTTATTATATTTCATAAAATATTTGTTTAGCGATGTTTTTTTCTTTTATTTGGGCCTTTTACCAAAACAAAAAAATATCCTCCTTAATATGGGAAACACAATTGGCACAAATTATAATTAAATAGCATAGTTATTTCTGTATCTTAAAATAAAAAAACTAGAAAAGACAATGAATAACAAAACTTACATTTCAACAAGACAAACATAAAAATAAAGCACTCATAAAAGAATAACATAAAAAAGTTGGTTACAATAATATAAACATTACGCGATAATTCAAACATAAATTTAAAACAAGTGCTCTCAGAGAAAACCCGCTAAAATTTTGATACTTAATTAACATAAATATAAAGGTTCCTATCGTGATTTACATTTAGATCAAACTTATAATCTTAAATATTGTAACGAAACGTAACATTAACAGAATATTAACTATAACAAATGAAATTAATTCTTGTTTTTGCATTGACATACACAGAACAAATCAGAATAAGGAACTTTTCATCCACAAAAATACAGAACTAATCAATAAAAAGTTTGTACAAGAAAAAACTTCATTAAATTAATTTGAAAAGTTCTGAAAAATAAAATATGTTTTTCCATTTACAGAGTTGATATAAAATAAGAAAGGCATTTAAGAAAAACAATATTTAATGTTTATTCTAATCGTATTTTTAATTTAAGCACATTTAATGGTATTTTTTTTAAACAGGTGAAATTCAATTATTATGAGAATAAAACTTTGTTATCAGTGTTACACAACAGTGTTCGAATTGTGTAACACTGATAACAAAGTTTTATTCTCATAATAATTTATAATGAAGTGTTACGAAGTGAATGCCGATTCAATTAAAAATATTAGGTGAAATTCATTTTGACACTTATTGAGCTAGAATATGAGTATCATATTTTTATTTCTTTATTAAAATATTCACACGTAAAATATCAACACTATTAGTGAAAGTCCCTCAAGGATTAAATGCATTATTTTCTACAAAGATTTGGACAAACCCACTCAAAAAAATATTTGAGTAAATATGTGTACCCGATTTTTTTTTTCAATCAAAATCCTGTAAAATTCATGTTTGTTTTCAACATTTTTTTCTGCAAAAATAGGATAAGAGCTGCTTTAGTATTTTTAGAACCAAATAAACAAACCATCGCGCCGTTTTTCAGTAAGAGTAGGAAGAGAAGACAGAACGCCATATCACCCTGTCTTGGCATACAGATCTCGCTTCCTCTACATTCATATATCCTCTCATGCACGCCCGCAAATTATTCCGATTTTTGACATGTCTATTCTCATGTATCAGTTAAATTTGGTCGTGCCATGTTTTTTTCGGTCTTCCTCGTTTTCTGCATCCATTAACATTTTTGAACTATTCTTTACATTCAAGGCAAGAAAAGGCCAAAAAATGTCTCGCTGAAGTTTCATCGTTTGCCTTAAACCAATACTGTTGTTTTTTTTTTCAAATTTGAAAAGGATTTTACTATCAATAAATTTGATAGAATATCACTTTCCTGGGGAAATAATGCACACTCTGTTTTATCAACATGAGGATCAGATTTACAAATTTTTTGTTAAAATCGAGTCCTGTTTCCTCCCAGAACTTAGCTTTAGTTCTATTGATTTAGTAGGCTAATTTCCTATCCTAAAAGCTCATGAAAAATGACAATAAATATCACCGAAACCAATTTTTCTAGTGATCGAACAAATAACTAAAGCTACAACCACTTATACCAAGATAGAAGAAGTCATGTACTGTTGACTTTCAAAATATCCCAAGCTGTAATTTCATTTTCATTTTAATACTTAGTCTCTTATAAAAAAAATATTTTTTATTACTAATCGTAGCAACTGTATTCTAAATCTAAATTTGTTGCAAAGGAGAGGGAAAATATTTTGAGAAGTTAATATGGGAGTCTAAGCATTTACTGAGCCTATGACCTGACTTTGGCTAATTTATGACCTGACATGTAAAATTAAGCACATATTTTTAAACTTGTATTATTGCAATTATGGTTTTTTTACGATTACAAGAGAATTTTGCGCTGAAATGAAGAGTAATTGAATAAACAATGTTTTGAGTATGTCCAGTGCTTGCAGACTGGCTGGATTGTCTCTCTAAGGAGTTGTTTTATATTTAAATTTGTTGCAACAGAGAGGGAATTTTTTTTTGAGAAGGGAATATGGGAGTCTAAGCATTTGAAGGGATTATGACCTGTCATTGGCTGATTTAAGTGGCCACTTTACACGCTGTGTAACATTTATCATTTTGCTCACATTTAATTATCCACATTGCTTCAACTCTTCCATTCGCTGACTTTTGTGGAGTAAAAGAGCTGAAACATTTGACATGTGGATAAAATTCATCAGGCTGAACCAACTTACCTACTAGGCAGCGCCTTAAAGCATTTTCTATTTTTTACTTCTTTTACAAGTTAGCTTAATTAACAATGTGTTGAGTATGTACAAATATCTGTAGACAGACTGAATTTCCTCCCTAGGGAGTAATTTAGACCTACATTTGTTAAAACAGAGTGAGAAAATATTTTTAAAAGGGAAATATGTAAGTTAATAAATAAACACGAAATATTATAGTATTTTCACTATTTAAGATTACACGATTTTGCACGACAGCTGCGCTACACGCGCTAAACTATTTACAAAATTTCTCACGCAGCGAAACTGCAGAGCAGTTTGACTTTTACGTGTTTTTTGTGATTCATTGATATTTTTTTTGTGCCTTAAAAACATATAGCGCAAGCACAATAAAAATAAGAAATCTCTATACGTTTCTAAACGAAGCATGTGGATTGTGGACATTACCAGTTGCCTCAAATTGACCCTATCGCCAGCCAGCACTCTCGCTTCCTTCCACGTCAATCCAGCGCCCCTTAGTTCCGCCAAAGAAAGCCAAAAGATCGTCATCGACGGCCTTCCAGGACGGCGTGAGCCCGCAAGTTTAAAGAACAGTCAACTTGGGAGTAGGTTCTCCTGAGTCATGCGCAGCACCTGGCCAAGCCAGGTGCACCGCCGCATCTTCAAATCGCTCTTATAGAGGCTGCTGCGTCCAGACAATAAAATTTAGTAATTAAACATACATTTTGAAATGGCACAGTACGAGCTGAAAAATTCAAATAGTGAGAACGACTATATACTCTTGCTTATTATATTTTACTTAGACTCTTATAAAAAATGCATTTATATTACGAGACACGTGTGATATACTACGTTCTACAAACCACTGCGTTATTGAGCAAAAACGTAAATAAATAAATTATTAATTATTCAAATAACAATGCATGTTCTATTCATTCCCAAGTACTTGAAAATAATAGAAACCTCTGTGGCGCACAGAGAGTTTCAGCAATTTCGACCATAATGGGTTTAACTCAATACATAATTGAACGTAGTTATGCAGAAAGCAGCCAGTCCACAATTTAAAAAAAAATATGTTTTCTTGTTATCGGGTGCAGTAAGGTCTATTCTATTAGATTATTATGGATAACTTATAAAGCGCCATGTTCGTAATAAAATACCTCAAGGGTGCTTTACATAGTGATTCTATTGTCAAATTAATTTAATTGAAGCTTTTAAATTTGTAATTTAATTAAAACAATTTATTTTGTTGTCACGTGCTACGGATTGATTCAAATTATTTAGAGAACAAGTGGATTTTAAGTTTTTTCCGAAACATCACTTCACTTTCACAGCCTCGCACCTCTGCTGGGAGAGCATTCCATGCCATAGGGCCTGCGACCGCAAATGCGCGTTCACTAAATTTAGTGCGTTGTTTGCGTAGAGGTATAACAACTTTTCCTCTCGCCGTAGACGTAGCTGATCTAAGCGTGAGACGCCTGTCAGCTAGTTTATCTGAAATGCATAGTTCTCTTAGATATTCCGGAGCAGAGTTGTGCAGTGACTTATACATAAGCCAACAGAGTTTGTATTCGACCCTCTGTGGAAAACGTAGCCAGTGTAGTTCCCGAAGTAGTGGAGTGATATGACTGAACTTAGAGATTCCGAAAATAAGTCTCGCTGCGGCATTTAATACAGATTGAAGGCGAGTCATTTTGTTCATTGGTAGACCTGCATAGATACCATTACAATAATCGACTATAGACACTAAAAACGCATGTATTAATTGACGGGCGGCATTAACCGGCAAATTTTTGCGTATGCATTTAATTTGTCTCAGCTGGTAGAAGCATGAACTTATCTTCTATGTTCTGCTAAAAACTGCCAGGTCTCTTTTGTACAAAAAAATGTTATAATCACCTACTGAAAATACTGTCGATCAGAAAAACGGCATTTCTCAATTTGCAGAAAACATCCACAGCACTAGAATAATCATACGGTATTTTAAAAATCATAAAAATTGGTCAAATACGTAATTAGATTCTTGTTTTTAAAATTGAAATACTAATGTTTTCTTTGTTTCTCATTTGCTAAAAGTCGAAAACATTCCAACTGTTGTGTAGATTTGATTATTCACCCTTTTCACAAAAGTGCTACTATCTCAGTTTCACTTTTCTATGGCTGGCTGCTTTATGTATAACAACGTTCAGTTATCCTCTCTACTTATAGTTTGTTTTTGATGCACAAATTATAATTCGCATTGAATGCTCTCATAAGATGCAAATAATTGTTTATGATTTATAATATTCCTCATAACTTTATCCACACTCAATTGTTCATGGAGCACTTTTGCATTGGTACTCGACTTGCAGCGTATCAGTATCATTTTAGCTACTCGGAAAGTAAGGTGATCAGTCTTAATCATTAGATTTCAACCCAGGGACAGGGAAATATTGCAATGTTAAACCACCAACAAAAAAATTAATTATGTCGACTTTGCCAGAAATCGAACCCGGAACCTCAAGCACTATAGACGAACGCACCAACCGATACAATACGAGGTGGATTTGTCTCAGATTGTTTTTTTTTTGCGTTTAAATCGATTATACAATTCATTATAACATTATAACAATCCTTGAAACTCCTTGCTGAATTATTATTTTATAATATTACTAGAAAATTGCTTTTTACGCCGAACAAAAATATTAATCAAATTATAAAGAAAGAATTGATTGAGAATATTGATACAAAGATCGCCTGCTGTAAAATGATAGAAATATAAATTCAGCAAGAAAAATAAACGGAATTAAAAAATATCAGAGCGAGATGATTTGATTTTTTGATTAAGTAGTATCAATCCGCTTTTGTTATTTTTGTTTTAAAAATGTATTTGTCTTTATTTTTTTGGAAAATGCATTAGAAAAAACATTGGCTGGTTTTTTTATTAAGGCAATACGCTTCGCCAACCGAATTTCCAATTTAGTATTTGGATTCGTGGAAAACGCAGCAAATAGGAATTGAAAGCGATTTGTTTGTATTAATGTGTATCACACTCCTATGCCTTTACAAAGCATTTATTTTTTGGTGTTTAATCTAGTTGGATAATCTCAGACTGTTGGATTATAATAAAAATAATTATTAATCATAATTTTAATATTACAAAATGAAATAATAACAAAACAAAATAAATTACCAAATAATAATAATACAGAAATGTTTTTACTTAACATAAAGAAAAATAAATTATTCGTTTGTAACTGCCGTGCAACTCAATGGTGTATAGGGTACTGCGGTGGCGTCGCAGCGTATTTTGATTACTTTAGGCGCCAGTCTAGGGTCTATAAAAAATTCTACTGTAAAAACACTTTTTCAAATAAATATTTCATGTCAAACATTTCGGGAATCGAACCCGAGACCTTGCATGGAAGGCAATCGGGCTAAACATTTGACCACGAGCTGGAAGAAAATTTATGCGAAAATAAATATGGAGATCAATTAAGAAGATTACAACGATACCATGGTGGTATCCTCTAGGAAGTTCAACTGCTGCAGAGGTCTTCTCCAAACGACGTGTTTGGGAACACCGCACTCTACACAGCATTTACGGTGTATCCAGTTGGACGACAGGAGACAACATGCAAATCTCGCCTTGTTTCACTGATTTCGCTCAACCACAACGAATACGCTCAACTACAAATCACTCCTATACGCTGACTCATCTACGCCAATCACGAATCTACGCTGAACTCGCTCATCTACGCCGATTCTGCAAAGCAATGTTTGAACGATGTCGCGTCACGACGGCATTGTTTTCAATAACCTACGTTGACCTGCATTGGCATCAACGTCCAAACAACAATCCTATCAACACGATAACTTCATCAAGCATCCTGCAAGCATCATATCCAACCTTCGCAATTCATGGAAAGAGTCTTTGTAACGCATTCACACATTCGGTTTGCCCTGAAACTTTTCGTTCTCCAACAAGGAGTACTCATTGCCACGAAGAACGCATCATCTCACTCTGCAGATACCTGTCAATCTACAGTGAGATATTTCTCGGCAATAACTATCTGACAAACAGCTGGACTTAAATCAAAATTTTAGTGACAGCAATTCACTAACGTTTGTACAAAAAAATAATATAAATATTTTTTATTGTGCATTGGTTTATTTGTGCGATAGATAATTATTTCAAACACTGCAACGCTGTACATTTGAATAGTTTATTCAAACCAGAGTGCAACACCTTGATTTTCTCACTCATAAAATGACTCAAAATCGACAACAAATTCAAGAACTGCTCTGTCATAAAATTTCCTGAATAACTTACATCAGCAGTACTTAGCAACAAGATACAAGTGTCCTACAAAAAGGGTATTATCTTCAACGGTTTATCAAGAAAAATTTCATGTATCGTGAGATTGACTCACTGAAAAGGTGGTACTGTAGAGTTCATAGTCCATAATTGATGACACGCACGTGCTAAAACGTTTCACTTGAAGTAATGTGATGAACGAAGAAAGCAATGTCATTATTTTCTATAGAATTCAATACAATATTATAATGCAACTCCTACAGTATTGCACATAAATTGGGAGAATCGTTCTGCAATACATTCACACCGTCTCTAACATAAAGAAATGAACTACAAAGGAACGTGGTCTATAAATAGATCACAGGACGCAACGCCAGTCAGTCAGCCCAACAAATTCAGTTCAGTCAGTCAGTCCAACAAATTCAGTTCAGTCAGTCAGTCCAGTTTGACGACGTCACTTAGTTCCAGCGTGTAGTTCATGTGCAGTCTCTTGCGTGCAGTCTCTCGCGCAACATAATTTACTGTTTATTCGCAATGTAATAAGCACGCGTTCAAACAGCCACCTCTTTTCTTTCAATCTCTAACTAGGGTAGGAACTCCACACCCATCAACTTTATTTTTACACATACAACAGTACAAATGCTATCTGGAGATCGAATATTTACTCAATGACGACCAAATGCCGCATATATAACGCCTGCATAGCACCTATTTTTCTTCACACACGCAAATTGTGGCACCTTACTAGGGCCTAAAACAGCAAAATTCAGAGTTTTGATAATAGGTGTCTCAGAAGAATCTTAAGTATGCGGTGGTCTGAATTTGTGAGAAATGAAGTAATAAGAGAACGGACGCAGCAAACTCTGCTGACAACTGCTGTCAAGAAAAGGCGATATGGTTGGCTAGGTTTGTGTTATATATATAATGCGGATGCCTTCTAAGAGCCATAACCACGCTTGCTTACATTACAAGGTATTAGGCTCTCAATATCCTGGACGTCCACTGCAGACTGTTTGTTGGCAGTTTATGTCAGAACTTCGAGACAAGAACCTGACTTTGGAGGACGTAAAGAAACTGGAAGCCGATAAAGATGCATAGAGGCTCTTTGTGGATACCATATGTTCCAACTAGCAAGCAGACATGGAAAACTAAAAAAACATAGTCACACAGGTTTAATAACTATTGAATCTGTTATTATGGATAACTTTGAAAATAACAACACGCGCGATAAGGAATTACGTTAGTACACGCGTATGGTATGGTACACATTTGCTCTTAAAAGACGGTTTTCAAAATTGAATAAGATGATTAGAAAAACTAAATAAAAAACCACAAAAACATATCTGCTACATTAAATCATCGTTTAACTGAGTTCGATGGCTATACATAAAAAATGTACGACCAGGGGTGCAATAGAGGAATATCACATACTGCGAATATCGATAAATATATACGAAATGGATTTAAAAACATGAATTGTACTTCAACGAAAATCAACATGGATATTGTGGAGAAAGGTCTTCATAAATAGCCACAAACAACGTTCAAAATTTTAACAAATCGTAACAAATTAGAATTCAAAATTATTTCATTTCTTTTACCCGTCAGTATTTCATTGACCCTTTTTATTTTTTAAAAATGATATATTCTTACTATGAATCTTATCACGGAGGTGTAAGATAACGCCATTTGAGGATTTTTTTGCGTGCGATTACACTTTGCTTCATATATGGCCATACTGATGATAAACGTAAAACTGATGTTGAACCATGAAATGCCAATTATAAAACTGTTTAAGAAACGGGAAAAACTTAAACGGTTTAACGTTCTAAACCAAAATCATGTTTGATTTCACTTATTCATATTTATTTGACGTTTAACCGCATTTAAAAAAATTAAAATCCTCAAACTAATTACTACAGAGGGGGTAGAGACGATTAAGAATACCACCCGTAATTGGTATTTAGCATTAAATCTCAATTTGTTTTTTTTTAAACAAAAAAACAAGTTATTTTTTATTGTGGGTTCATATCAAAATTTTAAATACACATATGTACTGAAACATTATACTCACACTTGTTATTTTTTAAAAAATCAAAAGAGTACTGAAGAAGACCAGAAAAATAGCGTGGTTGATCTAAAAAACAGCATTTTGTGTGTTAACTCTGAATTTCACATCTCTACGACCTACCGTTATTTTATACCGTCATATTTTTTCTTTCACCTAGTTTGTGTTTTTCTCTTCACAAAGTACATTCTAAAACTCCCGATTCACCAAAATAGGGACTTCAAAATATTACATTAATTTATGTTCTGTTTATATTTTGGATTACCATTTTGTCACTGTCCAAGAACAGAAACATTTACGGTTATTTTGAAAAGGGCTTAAGTCCACTGACAGTAATTTTACAGGAGATGTATTAAACCTTATGGTGTAAAAAATAAATCTAGACGTATAACATAATAAAAAATGAGTATCACAACTTTATTTTCTCTGTAAAATTTGTATCGATGAACTTTTGAGCCCTTTTCAAAATAATTCATTCAATTACATCACACAAAAGAGAACCAAAGTTTTTTTTAAATTTCTGCGATATAGATTCTTCATAAAATGCTTTATAATATCGATAGTGCAGTTAAAATCGTCATAATCATTTTCTTATCAACACCGCATGGTGCATGAGACACGGCATTTGTACTCCAATTGAAACAAATCATCGATAATTCGTAATATTAGTAGATGAACTCAAGTTCATAAAGTTCATGCTTCACGCGCCAGTCCACGAACAGTAAAATATTGTTATGAAAACATGTATACGTTAAATAAATATTCGTTAACCTTGCCGAGAATCGAACCCGGAACCTCAAGTAAAGTGGACAAATGCAATATACGGTGCACCAAGAGGCAGACTTATCTAAAGATAAGAAACTTGGTTTTTATCTGAGAGTAACCATCGAATCGAAAACGCTCGTTTGGGATTTTGGTTCTATTTTTCAGACAAAACTTCAATGCACCCGGATTTCAGTGTTTTTTTCAGTAATAAACAACATTAAATATTCATAGGAAGGCTTGTGATTATATTGACTTTCATTTCCATTGAAAATTGTTGTTTTGTACGGTGTTTTAACATTAACCAAAATAGTTTTTTTATGATAATTCATCAAATATTCAGTTAGCACAATAAAAAGTTGAATGTAAAAAACCGTGATTTTTTAATCTACCACATTTAAATGATACTTATAATGAAGGTAAAATGAACGTAGTAATGCAGAAAGCAGCCAGCCATAGAAAAGTGAAACAGAGATAAAAGCACGTTTGAAAAAACAGTGAATAATCAAATATACCCGACAGTTAGAATGTTTTTTACTTTGACAAATGATAAACAATTTATACACATTTTTTTTATACATCAAACAAGTTTAGTATCTTATATCGTATTTGACTAGTATAAGTAGAAGTTTTAAAGTACCGTAAGATTTTTTTTAGCTGTGGGCGTTATCTGCAAATTGAGAAATGTCGTTTTTAAAATCAACACTATTTTCAGAAGGTGATTATTACAGTTTTTGATATGAGAGCGGTCTGGCTGTTTTTACTAGAACATAGAATTGATCTGACTGCACCCGATAAGACCAATGTCTATTTTTTTCCAAATTCTGGACTGGCTGCTTTCTGCAAAACAACGTTTAAATAAACTACCCGTTTTCAAGAATATTTACGTTTTTTAAGTGAACATGGTAACAATACACAACACTAGCAAAAAATGTTTTTTGCGTCTTAGTAAAACCTCAAGAACTCTTTTTTTGTAGCCTTAACCTTGACGTTTTTGAACCCTGATGTTTTAAAACATATCCATTTATTTCTAAAGTGAATTAATTTTATCTAGAACACTTTTTACATGTCCAAAAAAACAGATTTATGGTCGACCGGCCTAACCTAGCTTCACCTTCTAGAATCAGTCATTTTAAATCTTACCTTACATTCCTTTAAGCTTAGACCACACTAGTCCTTTTTTAACGTTTTGTCACGTTAACGCTAGTCGTTTTTCTGTTTAATAAAATACTGCTTTAGGGTTAATTTCGCGAATTATTTAAATTTTTATGAGACATGTGTGTCATTTAACTTTATACTATATTTCTTTTGGCATCGAAACCATTGGACTAATCCAGTGGTTCTCAACGTGTTTCAACTAATCTCCAGTGGTCCTCGCGACCGCTGAAAGGGTCTGTGGTGAATTGAAAATAATTTCGTTATAAACCGTGTCACGAAAAATGAAACTTACTGGACATAAGTGCTCGTGGAGACCGACCAATGTTACTCACAAACATACAGCCGAGAATATTAAATCTGATATAATTCCATCAGGTTCACCCATCTTATTGAAAAGGGGTGATTTTGTATTTTCAAACAAAAAATATTTCAATAAAATAAATAAAACAGCTTTGTTTTTAACCACAACTTTTTTTTCCACCAAACGGTTTCAAAGCAAACAATCTTCTTCGTCAAGGTTTACGTAACTAATGAATTAATTCCT